>NC_134356.1:82247792-82586469 GCF_048569485.1 Anomaloglossus baeobatrachus | reverse complement strand
GGTTCCTGGACTGGACCATCCCCTGGAGGAGCTACAGCTGATTCCTTCCATCTTTAGATTAGACACAGGGCATACCATACACCCTATCTGGCAGTCCTCACCATCTCCACTTTATGGGTATGCTTACACGAGCGTATGAATCGTACGAGTGCAATGTGTGAAAATCTTGCATTGCACACGGACCAATGTTATTCAGTGAGGGAGAGTAGATGGTCAGCTTTTTCTGATCCAGATTCTGGATGAGAGGAAAGCCGCAGCATGCTGCGTTTGTCATAGAGAGCCGTATCATTCGCACCCATACAAGTTTATGGTTACGAGTGAAACATCGGACTGCACTCAGATGACATCTGAGTGCAGTGCAATAATCACATCATCTGATAATGGAGGCAGGGTGATTGGGGAAAGTTTGTCAATGCGCCACCTGTGGTATGCAGCCAAAGAGTAGCCGCCGCTGCAGGGTTCCTCTCCAGGGCAGGTGTTATGGCAGCCAGGATGGTATCGCTCCCCACAGGCGGAGCAGGCTCCGGGTGGATGATAAGGGTTGTTTCGGCCGTTGGCTCCTAAACGGTATGCAGCGGCGCCGGTAAGGATGAGCCAACACAGTCTCTGCGGGTTCAGGGTGTAGTTTTTGCTCATAACTTCAGCTGGCAGCCCAATCACACTGGTCACTGTCGTGATGGTCTCCGGTCAATCCCAGATCCAGTAAGGGGTCACCACCAGTGTTTTGAGAGAGAGAAGGAGTTGAGAGTCCTATTTCTAGGGTGTCCCCCTTCACAGTTAGGTACCTTGGCTGAGTTCCCGCTCCAAGCCCCCGGGCCCAGTAAAGTCCAAGTTCTCCAGAATTGTCATGCCAAAACTATGGTCCTGACGGGTCTGCTCTTGATGTGCATTTGTTGTGCCTATTTCTACCCCAAGTGGAACCCGCCTCCCCAGGTGGGTGGCTACAGTGACAAGGAAGTCCATGTTCGTATGGCCACCCACCCTGCCTACCCTGATCCAAACCACTCTGTGGGAAGGCTCCTGAGCTATATGTAGTGTGTGAATGTGGAACATCGGTGGTTAACCCCCCCGCATACCTGAGATTGATAGCGCACCTTAATTGAGGTGCACTACCCTTTGGTGACCAGAGCCTTAGGGGCGCCATATGGACATAGCCTTTCAGTGGCACCGTTTTGGCAAGGCTGTTATATATTCTCATTTAGTCACATTGAGTATATAGTTTTCTTTATATTTTATAAGTCTTGCTCATTGAAGCAGCCGTGCATTATCTTACAGGAAATTGCTTCAAAGCTTAGAACAGCCTTAGGCAGAAACTATTTACTCATTTTCACTAAGTATTTTTCATCTTTTTGGTTTTCTTTTGGCAATGATTAGTTATTAGCATGCAGTAAAATGCTCAAGTGCTCGGTACTGTAATCGAGCAGGTTGGATGCTCTGATGGGCTTGATTTGAGTAGCGAGTACAATGGAAATCAATTGAAAACTCAAGCAATTTTCTGGAATAAAAAACCTAGGAGGGCTAGAAGGGCAGGAAAATTGCTGCAATGGATGGAAAAAGCACTGAAATGGAACAGGAACAGCATGGGGAAAACGACTGGACTCTCAGATCGCTGTTGGGAATAATGATATCAGTATTAGTCTGTGTGCACACATTGTGTTTTTAGATGTGTACCGCCCCAGCGTCAGCAGCCAAGACTGCTCGGATCTGACTCGCCCACCCCAGGGCTATGGGACATCTGGTGCCCTTGGGATGCAGCTGTACCTTCAGATTGCTTCTGGGCCAGGGGGCTTGCAGCTCTCCTGACCTCCAGATTTGGCTACCAGGGAAGGATTTTACACCTTGGGAACCACAGACTCCGATGTCCGAGTCTCTTCTGTGCCTCTCTGCTCCTCCTGCTTCACTGGGCCAAGCTACTCCAGCTCCAGGCCCCAGTCCGCAGGACAGCACTACTCTGCGTCTGCTCTCTCTGCTTTCTTTCCACAGACTGAACACTAACTCCTCCCTCAGGTCAGACTTAAGGAATGCTCCCTGGAACTCCAGGTTCAGAGCTCCCCCTGCTGGCCTGAGGGAGAAACTACGTTGGATGTTGAACTTACTGGCCAATAATTCCCCCAATTACCTCCAGGCTCAGCATTAACCCTTTGGAGGGGCAATGCTGTTGTGGCGACCAGGTCCTGGGGTGCCACACTCCCCCTTAGTTAAACTCAGTTCTCCCGGACTGAAGAAAACAAAACAAGACATAACATGTTAGAACATTTCATCCCATTATGGGAGGCACATTTTCTTAAACGTTACAAACTTAAACAATATTATAAGAGTCCAGTGTGGCTCCCTGCCGGGTGTCCATTACACTGCTCCATGGGGGACCCGCCGCGATAAAACCCCAACATAGGCTCTGGGCATGCGTCAGAGTATTGATGACCCCACTCTATGCACACCGGACGGGTTTTTCTTCAGGGGTGTTGAGCACACTGGTGCTAATTATGTACAATTAGAGTTTTGGCCACCCATAGTCCAGTGGCCCAATTGTCCATTTACTCAATCATTTAACAAAAAAAAAACATTTTATACACAACATTACAGACATTTTAAATAACTATTTACATTCTAATAGGTACTCTTTCTTTTTACTCTCTATACCTTGGAGGGGGCCGTCCCCGAGTGCTATGTTGGGACCTGCGTAGCTCTGGTGTTTGTCCCTGACTATTTGGAGCATCTGCTACCTCAGCACTATGGGTAGGCCTAACCCTGATAGGTATGCGTGATGATTGCCTACGTGGTCTGAGAGTCGCCAAGGGTACGACAGATTCACCACTGACAGGGGGTTGATTCTCCTGTTCCACTGCTGGCGTGTCATCTTGTGTTGGGGCGGACAGTTCCTTAGGTGGATCTGGAACCTCTTCTGTCTCTGGCTCGACCAACTGCGGGAACGTCAAGACTGGTACCACTATGGCATTATTTATTCGGGTCCAAGTTTTGGGGAATTTTCCAAGGATTGTTTGTATCATCTCTTCCTCTTTTTCTTGAATTTGGGGACATTCTTGTACTTCTTCCACTTTTTGGATTTTGCACCGCTCAGGGCACGCTTTCAGGCGGTCTCTAGAAACTGTTTGATAGGTCTTGCCTTCATCTTTGCTTATGAGGCATACCTTACTATTGTGAAAGTTGGAGGGAATAATGGTGTAGGGTTCATTCTCCCACTGATCATCTAATTTATGCGCCCTCCGCTTTTTCTTGAGGACCTGTTCTCCAGGTGCTAAGGGAGTTGCTGGGGCTGTTTGATTGTAGTTCTGTTCTTATCTCGTTCTTGCTTGGGACAGGCTCTTTTCTACGCATTCCTGGACTTTGCGGTACTGCTGTTGTCGCTCTGTATCCCAGTCTTCTATCTCTTGAACCGCTTCAGGTGACACAGTTCCCATCTCAAAGTCTACAGGTAACTTGCCAGGTCTTGCTCGCATCAGGTAAGCAGGGCTGCAGTTGGTCGAATTTACTGGGATATGGTTATACATGTCTACCAGATCTGGTAACTTCTCTGGCCATTGGTTTCTTTCTTCCAGAGGTAGAGTCTTTAGCATATCAATAACCACATGGTTCATCTTCTCGCACAATCCATTGGTTTGGGGGTGGTACGGTGTTGTTCTGATTTTCTTACAGCCGTACATGTTACAGAACTCTTGAAACACTTCTGCCTCAAATGCAGGACCTTGATCAGTTAGTACCCTTTCAGGGTAACCGTGAGGTCGACAAAAGTATACCTGAAATGCTCTAGCTGCTGTTCTGGCTGTCTGGTCTTTCACAGGCACTACTACCAGGAAACGAGAGTAATGGTCCACAATGGTGAGGGCTTAAACATAGCCTGACCGGCTCGGTGTTAACTTTACGTGGTCCAGGGCCACCAACTCTAGGGGCTGCTTCGTGACAATTGGCTGTAGGGGAGACCTCTGGCTGGCATCATCCTTCCGCCTCAGGTTGCACTGACCACAGTCTCGGCACCACTTCTCAACTGTCTTTCTCATGTGCACCCAGTAGAACCAATCACGGAGTAGGGTCTCCAACTTCCTCCACCCGAAGTGTCCTGCTTTATCATGGTAAGCTGCTAGGACCATTGGAGCATCCCTCTGTGGGACCACTATCTGCCAGACGAGTTCATTCATTCGCCAGTTGACATATCTCTTGCATAGCTTGCCTTGGTAGGTGAACAGCCGTCCCCTCTCCTTCCACAGCTGCTGGGCTTCTGGTGGAGCGTCTGGACCGAGAAGGGTCTCAGCTTGTGCTAGCTTTTCTTTAACCAATCGCACGGCCTGGTCACCGTTCTGTGTCTCTTCCCAATTATGGTGGAGTAATGGGTTGACCGAGACCTCGTGCTGGCTCGAGCGCTTCACTCCTACAGCATGCTCACACTGGGAAACACCTTGGTGATGGAAAGCCGGTAACTCTATCTCTTCGAGTTCATCCAGGTCTTCTCCAGACTCGGGTAAGTGAGGCATTCTGGACAGCGCATCAGCATTGTTATTCTTCTTGCCAGCCCGGTACTTGATGGTAAAGTCAAAGTTAGACAGCCGGGCCATCCATCGCTGCTCCAACACACCTAGCTTGGCTGTTGCCAGATGTGTCAACGGATTGTTGTCCGTGAAGATGGTGAACTTGGCCGACGCCAGATAGTGCTTGAAACGTTCAGTCACTGCCCAAACAATAGCGAGGAACTCCAGCTTGAAGGAACTGTAGTTTTCTGGATACCTTTCTGTGGGACGAAGCTTCCTACTGGCGTAAGCTATCACCTTCTCTCTGCCTCCCTGCACCTGGGACAGAACTGCTCCCAGTCCCACGTTGCTGGCGTCTGTATACAGTACAAACGGCTGGCTGTAGTCAGGGTAGGCCAGAATTTCTTCTCCCGTGAGAGCCCCTTTCAGCCGGACAAAAGATGTTTCTATTTGGCTGTTCCATTCAAATGGAGGGCTTTGCTTCTTAGCCTTCTTTGGCTGGCCCACCAGGAGATCTTTGTGAAACCATCAATGAACCTTTGGTAGTAGCCCACCAGCCCAAGGAACTGCCGCACCTCCTTTACCGTGGAGAGTCTTGGCCAGTCCTTGATTTCTGTGACTTTCTCCGGATCAGGTGCCACACCTTCTGCGCTGACCACATGACCCAAGTACTGTACCTTTGGCTTCAGGAGGTGACATTTGGATGGCTTTATCTTCAGGCCATACTCCGACAAGGACTCAAACACTTCTGCTAAGTGCCTCAGGTGGTCTTTGTAGGTTTTGGAGTAGACTATTGTCATCCAGGTACAATAGCACGGTTTCAAAGTTGTGATGGCCCAAGCAGCACTCCATCAATCTCTGAAATGTCCCAGGGGCGTTGCAGAGCCCGAACGGCATACAATTGAACTCGCAGAGGCCCAATGGTGTCGTGAATGCAGTCTTCTCCTTGTCCGCCTCTGCCACGGGAACCTGCCAATACCCACTGGTGAGATCCAGGGTGGAGAAATAATTAGCTGATTTTAAGGCTGTTAGTGACTCTTCTATTCTGGGTAGTGGATAAGCATCTTTATGTGTAATGCGGTTAATTTGCCTGTAATCTACACACATTCTCATTGTACCATCTTTTTTCTTTACGAGCACTAGTGGAGCTGCCCAGGGGCTACAACTATCTCTGATAACCCCAGCCTCCTTCATTTCCAGTAACATTTCTTTGGCACGCTGATACTGTGCTGGGGGTACAGGGCGGTATCTCTCTTTAATGGGATGATGGTCACCCGTGGGGATTTGATGTTTAACCCCTTTTACCTGCCCAAAATCTAGGGGGTGTTTGCTGAAGACCCGCTCGTATTCCTGTACCACCCGGTAAAACCCATGCTTTTGGTGTGAGGGGGTGGAGTCGGTGCCCACATGTAATTTTTGGCACCAGTCCTCCAGCTGTCCCTTGGGGCCATTATCTTCCGCCTGGTCAGACGGGATCAAGGGTTCCACTGCTTTGATGGTATTGTTACTGACAGTGTACAGCTTTGCTACGGTGGCGTACCGGGGCAATTTGGCTTCCTCCTCCCCACAATTCAGGACACGGACGGGCACTCTTCCCTTGCGGACATCTGCTACCCCTCTGGCTATCAGGACTCCAGGCCTGCTGCCTGAATACACCGGTTCTACCAAGGCCTGGTAATCTTGACCCTTGAGGCCTATTGCTGCCCGACACCAAATCAACATTTCACTTCTTGGGGGTATTGCAATGGGGAGGGGGTCACTTACCCTCACACTGCCAATTTCTCCTCCGGCCAACTCTACCTGCTGCCTCCTCATCAGGGCTCGGATCTCCCTCTGTAGGGCACGCTGCTGCCCGGAGCTGGCAGTTTCAGACGCCTGCTGCAACAAAATTATCACTTCGGCAAGACAATTTTCCATCACATTTGTACCAATGGTTAGCAGTGAGTTAGATTCTTTGCGATCAATATCTACAATTATCATCCCCTGACATGGCAATTCTACCCGCCCCACTTTAATGGTTACTTCCTTATACCCAATTTGAGGCAAGGGCTGACCATTACTGGCCACAATTGTTAAATCATCATCTGGGCCATGGTCAATGTCTGAATCAGCCCAATATCTTTTGTACAATTTATAAGGGATGGTTGTTACCTGGGACCCCGTATCCAGGAGGGCATTCAAAGGGATCCCATCCAGCACAATAAGAAGGACCGGTCGTCCTCCCACATACTTGCTGCGGCTGGGGGTTGAGCCGGGCTTCCTTACACCTGGGGGTTGGCTCCTGGCCCCAGGCTCGGCGCATTTAAAGGACAGTGTCTTGCAATGTGGCCCGTCTGGCTGCAGCGGTGGCAGATCGGTTGTCCAGTTGAATCATACCGGTCTGTGTCTTTTCCTCGGGTCGGCGGAATCCTCCTCTGTTGCATCCATGGGACGTCATCTGGGCTGGAGGCCAACTCGATTCTTGCAGGCGATGGGGTCACTTGTAGAGACTGCACGGTCTTGGCAAGGGCAGTTACAGTCTTAGTCAGCTCCTGGACCTGCTGTCTGAGCTCTGCAGCGGGATCCTTATCCAGCGACTGCGCCTCAGCCCCTGCAGCGGCTCGTGTTGCAGGCACCACCCCTGGGTACGTGATAGCAAGAGGCCGGAGGGGTACTGGGTCATTCGGTGTAGATTCCATGATACGCAGCTGTGTCCTGTGGGCATCTGACAGGAGCCCTTCTATGAACTGCTCAGTTAGGAGTTTGTCTTCTTCACGTACACTCTCTGGGTCCACCTGTTTTATTGCTCTCAGGGCCTCTTACAGGTTTAAGGCATAGTCCCGTATGCTGTCTGTGGCCCGTTGTTTGCACCTGAAGAATCTCATTTTTATATCTGCTGCGGTGCGGGTGTCAAAAGTACTCTTTAACTTGGACAGTATCTGGGTTGCTGTCCCTTTATCTGTATCAGGCCAGGACTTCACTTCACGCTGGGCCGCGCCAGCTAGCTGCCCCATTAATATGCCCACCTTCTGGCTCTCAGTCAGAGGATACACTCTAAACAAGCTGTGCAGCCTTTCTCTGAAGTTGCTCCTGGTATGTGACTCCCCGGAGTACTGCGGCAGCCATTCTGCTCCCGGGATGTACGGCATTGTGATCGGCATTACCGGCGCTACAGCGGGGGCTGGGGCAACGGCGACTGGGATTGCTTCGGCTGGTGCTGCGGCGTCTCGGGCTATGGCAGCCACCTGCTCTCCCTCTGAGTCGGACATCTTCCTCCCCCTTAGTGAACCTTACCAGGCTCCGTTCACTTTTCAAAATCTCTTCCGGGTAGCGCGGGGTTAACGACCCTCCGCTCTGATAGCGCGCTCCCTTCGCGCTCTTTTTCAGGCACGCCCCCTTCTTCCTGCGCTCAGCGAGGCTAATGGCGGCGGCAGTTTTCAAACAGTAACACAGTCTTTTAAGCACAGTTTCTGCAGGCGCACAGTACCCGGTGGGACCAGGCACGAAATCCTGTTCGTGACGCCAAAGTTGACTCGCCCACCCCAGGGCTATGGGACACCCGGTGCCGGGCCGGACTAGTCCGGGGGTCGTCAGTGGTGGCGGGGCCCGGCTCCGTGGCCCTGGTGGGTGTCAATTAATATGGCTGGTGACTTGGGGTGAATAAAGTTTATATTTGTCGTGACGCCACCTGTGGTTTGCGGCTATTAAGCCGCCGCTGCTGTATGAGGCCTCCGGGGTGATGGAATGGCAGCAATGGTGGTACTGCTCCCCACAGGTGGAGCGGTGCCCTGGGGACACTGTTGGTGCTCATGAGAGTCTATGGTGTAAGGTGTAGTGCAGGGCCGACAGGCGGTGAAAGGACCGGACACAAACAACAGTCTCTTTACCTTCTCCTCTTTTACTTTGCAAACGGTTAGTCCTGGGAGACCGTTACAGGTGGTAGAGGGCTCCGGCCGGCCTGGAAGTAACTGAGGTATCTTTTTGGCCAGATGAGTATGAGGCCTACTCCTTTTCTTTCCTTACTGTTATAGGACCCTGCTCTCTGGATTGGCAATGGCCCTCTTGCTGCTGGGACCGGTGGTTCGAACCTTTTTTCTGTGTGGTAGGCTGCGCAGGCCCTCTCTGGTGCTTCTCTGCTGGAGTCCACACCGGGCCCTTGGGATGCAGCTGTACCTTCAGATTGCTTCTGGGCCAGGGGGCTTGCAGCTCTCCTGCCCTCCGGATTCGGCTACCAGGGAAGGATTTTACACCCTGGGAACCACAGACTCCGATGTCCGAGTCTCTTCTGTGCCTCTCTGCTCCTCCTGCTTCACTGGGCCAAGCTACTCCAGCTCCAGGCCCCAGTCCGCAGGACAGCACTACTCTGCGTCTGCTCTCTCTGCTTTCTTTACACAGACTGAACACTAACTCCTCCCTCAGGTCAGACTTAAGGAATGCTCCCTGGAACTCCAGGTTCAGAGCTCCCCCTGCTGGCCTGAGGGAGAAACTACGTTGGATGTTGAACTTACTGGCCAATGATTCCCCCAATTACCTCCAGGCTCAGCATTAACCCTTTGGAGGGGCAATGCTGTTGTGGTGACCAGGTCCTGGGGCGCCACAGATCCAGATCCGCAGTGGCTTGAGGGGTCTCCGGACCCGGGAGGGGTCATGCGGCCACTCGAAATAAAAGGGGGGTATTTACAGGGGGTTTTGTGTTTAGAGTTTGTGACGCCACCCACGGTGTGTGGTAAGATGGAATACCACTGCTGCTGTTGAGAGCGCCCGGTGGCGATGGGATGGCAGCTAGGTGTTTAACCCCTCCGTGGGTAGGGGAATGCCCCGGGGCTCGGTGATGGGAATAAGGGGATGCCGTTGGGGAGGAAAGGGTCACTGCATACTCACTCAGTCCAATAACGCTGACACCGACAACTTGTAAACCGAAATTCTGAGCACTTCTGCAGCAGGGAGGGAGCACGCCTGGATCCCGTGCCCGTTGTTATTGCTTGTTAGCCTGTGACCTTTCCCTTGGCACCTTCTTTACTGGTTGACCCCTGTAGGATAGAACTAGTCGGGTCCCGCTCATCCGTATGGCTAACGGAGTGCGCTTGTGTGGCGCCCTGGACAAGCCAGGACGTCACAAGCACTACACCAACACAACCCACACCCCGGTCAGGCACACCAAAGTCAAACAAAAACCCTTGTTGCCTCCCTCCAGGGGCTGATGTCCACACCAGGGGGTGGGCCAGGCGGTTGGTCCCGCCCACCGAGGAGTTCACAGTTCTGGAGGCGGGAAAAGAGTTTTAGATAGAGTTAGGGAAGTGAAGAGAGAAGTGGCAGAAGAGCAACCTGAAGTTGGTCCGGGTGTGTGGCCCGGACGGTACAGCAAGGTTGGCAGACGGTGGTGACCGTCTGCAGGAGAGGCCTATTGGAGCTAGCCGTAAGGACCGTGGACAGGCGGTGGCTTGGCGGTACCGGACCGGTACGCAAAGAGAAGCCAGCACCAACCGGCAGGGCTTACGGACCCCGACAAGGCTAGGAGTCACCGTTGAAATTGTCAAATCCGTTAGCGAAGGGAACCTCCGGGGTTTCCCAGCAGCCAAGTCCCGATTGAAGGCAACCGTCCAACCGATAGAGGGAAACACAGTCACCGCCAAGCCTACAGTTCCCAGGGCCAGAGCCTGCAGGCAAAAGGGGCTCCTTCAGCACCCATCCAAGCTGGGGAGCGGGTTACCGGTGAGAACCCATTGGAAGCGTACACACTACACAGGTGCAGGGAAAGGCAGTCACCATCAACCTGCCGGAAGGAAAGACACCGCAGCCGTCTGTGGGACCCGTCCATCCAGCCGTTTGTTTTACCGGAGACTTTGCATTCATCATTGGCTGAGTGAGTACCACCGTGCCGTGC
The DNA here is from genome assembly GCF_048569485.1 of Anomaloglossus baeobatrachus. NCBI lineage: Eukaryota > Metazoa > Chordata > Amphibia > Anura > Aromobatidae > Anomaloglossus > Anomaloglossus baeobatrachus. Next base: position 82,576,125 of record NC_134356.1, on the reverse strand, counting down.
AGCACAGCGCTGCCCCCGCGACCCTGCACCCATCCAACCCTGCCAACCTGTCATCTCACCAGGCCCCGGGACCACCAACCCCTACCCACGGAGGGGAAAACAACATCCCAGCTGCTCCCTGCCATTGCTCCCGGGATCCCCGTCACCAGCAGCGGTGGTGCACCAACCTCACCACAAACCGTGGGTGGCATCACGGACCAAATCCCCCAAACCAAACCACCCCTTTCACTCACGGGTGAGAAGCGCCGCTCGAGTCCCTGGATCCGGCCCACCACTCGAGCCACCGAGCAGCAGCAGCAGCAGCGCCGGACCCGAGCGTGGTGAGCGCAGCGCCCTCCCCGCCCGCGACATGTAATGTGCTCATGCACTGGAACTCCACATTACACATATTGGCAAGGCTTTCTGAGGAGCAGATGGCACTACGTGAATACCAGCTATAACATGCACATCGGTATTCCGGTCAGCCATTGCACATAAGATCCGACAAATGGACATAGATGTTTGACATCTGTGAGGTTCCACAAAACTTTGAGAAATCAACCAAGATGGTGAGTGGTAATACTACTATGATTAGCGTAACCATCCCATTTCTGTGTGTACTCAAATGTTCGCTGCTCACAATTAAAGAGGATGATTTGCATGAGGACTAGGTGGAGATAAAAGAAGAAAGTACACAGGAGGATACTACCCAAACAATCTCATCTTATCAGCATGGATTGGGTCATAATGAGGAGAAGGAGGCTGAAGAGGAGGAGGACCAGGAGATGGTTGCTTTCACTACAGAGGATACTACCCACACCAGCTTCATCCCATCTGTTCAGTGTGGATAATAATAACAACAATAATAATAATACATGTTTGTAGCGTATGCCAGGGTTGCCCCCATTTGTGCCGAGTTGCTCTATGTGTTGACGGTGCAGCTTCATCAATGGCACTTTGCAGTGTTTCATGATAATGTTTCAGATCAGAGTCAGGACATGAGAGGCAGAAGATTGGGACCAATGATGACTTCAAATTCTTCATAGGTTTCTGGATATTAATGGTACGTATATTCCTAAGTGTGGTAAGTGGGGGAGTCCAGAGTTGGTTGACAATTCTTGATGGAGGATGAGGGAAGGTTGTGGTCAGAGAGTGGGAGAAGGGAGTTAGTAAAGTGATGCACTGAACAGAGCCTGGAGAATATCAGATCCAGCGTATTCCTGTCTTCATGTGTAAAAGACTTAGTAAGCTGTGAAAGGCCAAGAAAGGAAGTTAGAGAGAAAAGATCAGCAGCACATAGGGAGAGGGGATCATCGATAGGGATATTAATGTTGCCCATAATGAGAGTTGGAAGGTCACAACCTAGAAAATGTGGAAGCTAAGTAGCAAAGTGATGGAGGAACTGACGGGGGCCTTGGACGATGATACACAACTGCTACTCACAGGGAGAAAGGCCTGTAAAGTCTGACAGTGTGGACCTTAAAAGAAGAGAAAATATTTGAGGGTAAAGGAGGGATAACCTGAAAAGCATAATTTGTTGAAAGCAGCAGACCAACACCTTCACCTGGTCTGTTCCCAAGTCTAGCGGTATGTGAAAATTGTAAGCCACTATATGAGATAGCAGCATAGGATGTGGTGTCCGACTGCTGGATCTATGTCTCAGTAAGAGGTAGAAGGTTACGTGAGTTTTAAAGTAAAAGGTCATGGACGTAGGAGAGTTTACCTAAAGAGGAGGAGGAGAAGTGCAAAGAGGAGGACACGGAGAATCATCCTCCTGGAGGGAACAGGAAGGCTTGCCTGTTGGGAGTCTGGCACACATGGCTGCCATTATGCCGCACTGCCTTTTCCATGACACTCGCGTTATATGCATTTTGGCTAACATGGATTACTGGTTGTTCACCCTTCTGGACCTATGCTACAAGAAGAGCTCTACATCTCTCCTACCTGTGGTGGAGAGGGCTGGTAAAATGGTGCAATACTAGAAGCTCCTACTCGAACAATTAGTGGAAACATTCACATCTGAAAATGCTGGCAGCAGAGGTCATAGTTCCTTGAGCAACTAAAGAGGAGAGAAAAGGGAGAAACACACCAAGTCCAGCAGAGGCAGGGGAGCACTATAAAAAGTCTGGGATAGTTTCATTAGACCTTCCCAGCACCCAGGCCTTGATGCACGGGGTACTCTGACAAGGAGGGAAAAGTTTTGGAAGATGCTGAAGGAATACTTAGCTAACCGTACCAGTGTCCTTGCTGAGTGCTCTGTGCCATACAATTATTTGGTATCCAAGCTGGACACGTAGCATGAGTTTTCCCTCTAGGACTTGCTGGTGATGACCTGCCTTTCCACTAGAGTTTTGTTAAAACTGGTTTTTAGTGCCGCTGGGGGCATAATAACTGATAAGCACATCCACCTTACAACTAAAAATACTAACGAGCTGTCTCTTATCATAATCAACAAGGCCTGAATTAGCTCAGACATGGAGTATCAGGAAGGATAGGATCAGGATCACAGGCAGGGTGGTTACTAGTACTGGCTCAGATGCGATGACAGAAGGTCGCTGCATTTGGCTTCACAAACTACTCTTTGATAGTCCATTCTTTCTTCCTTGTTGTGAATGGAGTTCTATGGATCGTCCCTGTTAAGGTTAAATATTTTCCGTTTGGACCCTGCAGTGCAGCTTCAAATCCTTATCCCCCAATCCTGAGTCTATATATACCTCCATTTCCCCTTGGTTTGTTGCTGATTATAGAGTTTAATCCTGTGCTGTCCAGATTGCAAGCAGTCGGCTTGAAATCTCCTGATGATGTTTTATTCTGCTGTCAATCTCCCAAAGTCATCTTGCAGATAAGTTGTCTATTTGCATTTCACTGTGTGTTCTTTAGGTCTTATTGGGGTAGACTAGTGCTCATCCATCTAGTCATTACCTAGACCTTTTTCAGGGTCAGCCAGAACCTAGGTATGCTGATTGGTGTATAGGTGTCATACCTATCTTGGTATATCGGAGAGCCAGGAGCTAGCAGTAGATTTTACCAGGAGTCAACATCTTCCCCCTTCTTTAGAGATGGAGTTTCCCTCTTCCATTCCCTCTTTGTCCGTTAGTATGGTATTCCCCCATACAAAGCGTGACATTATCACTGGCCCAAAAAAACCCCACTACATGTGAACATAGCCTAAGGGGTACTTTGCACGCTGTGACATCGCTAGCTGATTGTAGCGATGCCGAGCGTGATAGTCCCCGCCCCCGTTGCAGATGCAATCTCTTTTGATAGCTGCCGTAGCGAACATTATCGCTACGGCAGCTTCACATGCACTTACCTGCCCTGCGACGTCGCTCTGGCCGGCGACCCTACTCCTTCCTAAGGGGGCGGGTCGTGCGGCGTCACAGCGACGTCCCACGGCAGGCGGCCAATAGAAGCAGAGGGGTGGAGATGAGCAGGACGTAAACATCCTGCCCACCTCCTTCCTTCCTCATTGCAGGCAGGACGCAGGTAAGGAGATGTTCCTCGCTTCTGCGGCTTCATACACAGCGATGTGTGCTGCCGCAGGAACGAGGAACAACATCGTACCTGTCGCTGCAGCGAAATTATGGAAATGACCGACACTACACAGATCACCGATTTTCGACGCTTTTGCGATCGTTTATCGGTGCTTCTAGGCTTTACACGTTGCGACGTCGTTCCCGGTTCCGGATGTGCGTCACTTTCGATTTGACCCCGACGAGATCGCAGTAGCGGTGTCGCAACGTGCAAAGTACCCCTAAGGGGCAGAGGAGGCAGTTTTTGTCTCTAGTTATATTTGCATTATATACAAGTCGTTATACAAGAAAAAAGAATATTTCCTAAAACATTTTCTCCTTAAATCCATGTTATCTTTGGTTTGAAATTTTTTATTATCAGTCCGTAAAAGTGGCGTATTATTCTGACACTATTGTTATCATCAGCAACCTAGAAGTCAGAGACGCGTCCAGGCATCTTCCCCATGCTGTTCCTATTCCATTTCGGTAGTGTTTGCATCCATTTCAGTAATTTTTAGGCCCACTCAGACCTCATGGGGGTCTGCCAAAATAATGCTTGAGTTTCCTATTGACTTCCATTATGCTCATTACTCGAGATGAGCGCACGAGCATTACAAATTGGTCGATTTGAGTACTGAGCACCTGAGTATTTTAGTGCTCGCTCAACACTAGTATTGATGTGATACTTCCTTTTTCTTAGTAACTTAATAAAAACCTCCATCTTTATTAGCAAGACAGACAGGTTTTGTACATTGACACTATGTATTACTTGTGTCCCATGCATTGTTCCCTGATTTGCCAAGTGCCGGCAGACTGAGAGGCTGTTTGTGTAATAGTACCCATATGTGGCATTAGAGAAATGGATTTCTTCCTTTTGTTACAGAGTTGCTGCAGAGAAATTGAACACTTGCCACTGGATCCTTCAGCAGAACATTCTCTAGGCAGCTTATTGTTGGTGGATTATACTGACAAAAAAAATTGTCTAAAGTGGACAATTCCTTTAATAAGTCTTCAGCAGTAGAAATCTGGTAAGACAATAAAAAATGTCTCAAACACCATTATATGTATTCATTTCACTGTCGTCATTGTCTTAACAAAAGTAACAATCTTATCAAAGGAGAACAGCAAAATAGGCTTGAAGGCAGAATTTACCAAACAGGGTTCCTAAATTTACATTTAAATGCATGCTCTTCGATTGGCTCTTGTTAATTAAATAAGATGTCATAATCACGAAGATTTCAAAGGACATATTTGCATACTATGTTCTTGAGAGTTTTTCAAAGAGAAAAGCATGAATTATCAGTGCAAAGTTATTTTAGGACAACTTTTAATCAGTGTATGTAGGTTTACAATATATGTATGAAAATAGTGATCTTCAAAAAAACAATGTAAAAAGTAGCATCTTCGTTATCATCTTCGAGAGTTCACGCGAAGTGCAGTGCTGTGCTCCACTGTCTCAGGTGGTCCCATAGACAATAAATGGAGCAGAGGTGACAATGCTCAAACTGCTTCTTTCATTCACGCTGCAGAATCCAGTTTTCGAGATTGCTGGTGGACCCAGAGTTCACATAACCAAAGATTAGAAAGTAATCCTCTTTACCATATGACATAATTTTAAAATTTCCATTTCCACCAATATTGTAAAGGGAATCTATCACTAGATCTATGACTCCCAAAATCTGAAAGCTGCATAGAATAGGAGCAGAGACCCCAAGTCTTACTGGGTCATTTACTAGGCTGTGTATATATATATATGTATATATATATATATATATATATATATATATATATATATATATATATATATATATATATATATATATATATATATATACTGTACTGTATATAAAATTATTCCAAAAGTGAGTACACATGTAGCTTTTTTGTGAATATTCTATTGTGTCTTTTCATAAGACAACAGCACTGAAGATATCACACTTTGATACAATGTAAAGTAGTCAGTGCACAACTTGAATAGCAGTGGTGTACCCTCTAAATAACTAATGTCAAAACTGTTGGCATTAAAAGTGAGTACACTCCTAAGTAAAAATGGCCAAATTGTGCCCAATTAGCCATTTTCCCTCACCGGTGTCAGGTGCCTCATAAGTGTTACAAGATCTCAGATGTGTTAAATTTGGTGTTTTCCCTCATACACGCTCTCATACTGGTCACTGGAAGTTGAACATGGCACCTCATATCAAAAAATGTTCTGAGAATCTGCAAAAAGAATTGTTGCTTTATATTAAGATGGCCTAGGCTAAACTAAACTGCAGCATCGTGGTCAAGACCATACAGCGATTTAACAAGACAGGTTCCACTTAGAACAGGACTTGCCATGGTCAACCAAAGAAGTTGAGTGCACGTACTTAGCGTCATATCCAGAGGTTGTCTTTTCAAAATAGATGTATGAGTGCTGCCAACGTTACTGCAGAGGTTAAAGAGATGGGGGTCAGCCTGTCAGTGCTCAGACTATACGCTGTACACTGCATCACATTGGACTGCATCGCTGTAGTCCCAGAAAGAATCCTCTTCTAAAGTTGATGCACAAGAAAGCCCGCAAACAGTTTACTGAAGACAAGCAGACTAAGGACATGTATTGTTGGAACCATGTCATGTAGTAGCATGAAAACAAGATAAACTTATTTGGTTCAGATGGTTTCAAGCATGTATGGCAGAAACCAGGTGAGGAGAGCAAAGTGTCTTGTCTATAGTCAAGCAAGGTGGTGGGTGTGTCATGGTTTTGGTGGTGCAGTTCATTGAGGAAACCATGAATATCAATATGTACTGTGACAGACTAAAGTAGAAATGATTCCCTCACTTTAGAAACTGGGACGCAGGGCAGAATTCCAACATAATAATGACCCAAAACACATCTCCAAGACAACCACTGCCTTACTAAAGAAAATGAGAGTAATGGTTCTGGATAGGCCAAGCATGTCTCCAAACCTAAACCCTATTGAGCATCCTCAATCGGAAGGTGGAGGAGAGCAAGATCTCTAACATCCACCAGCTCTGTGATGTTGCCATGGAGCAGTGAAAGAATATTCCCGTGGCTCCTGTGAAGCTCTAGTGAACTCCATGCCAAAAATCTTTAAGGCAGTGCTTGATAATAATGGTGGCCACAGAAAATATTGACACTTTGAGCACTATGTGGTCATTTTCACTTAGGGGTGCATTCACTTTTGATGCCATCAGTTTTGACATTAATGGTTATGTATTGAGTTTTAGAGGGCATACTAAATTTACACTGTTATACAAGCTCTACACTGACTACTTTACATTGTATCAAAGCGTCATATCTTCAGTTTTGTCCCATGAACAGACATAATAAAAAAAATCGCAAACAAAAATTGAGGGTGTACTCACTTTTTCGCTTTAGTGATATTTTGCATATACTGTGTTTCCGTGAAAATAAGACACTATATTATATTATCTTTGCCTCAAAAAAGTGATAGGGCTCATTTTCAGGGTAGGGCTTATTTTTGTGAATACACAGGTTGAGGTCAAGTTTATCCGCAAAAGAAGGCAGACACTCCCCAGGAGAATCTCCTGCAACAGACAAAGTGAATCGTTTGTATAATACTTATGCTAATTCTAACAGGGGGAGGGGATAACTATGAATATATTATCTGCTCGTTTGCTGCTGTCACTCAACAAGCAGCTCTTTTTATAAACTTTACTTTTTTAGATTTCAAAACCTAAACATCCAAGCTGACCACTAATGGTATGTAGAGACTCAGCCTGATTGTGACAGTATAGCGCTGGCTTTAGGTCATATACGAAAAACCTGGTGATTGGTTCCCTTTAACATAAAGCACATTACCAGTAAAAAAATAAATAAATATGACATTACTTTTATATTGTTTTGTACAATACTTTGAATAAAAAAATTTCAAAGCTCATTTATTTGCCATAAAGACCAATCCTTCTTCCCAATACATGACTACAGCGTTCATTATTCCTGCAGCCAATCTCTGGGCTCAGCAGAACATGCTGTCTACATCAACTGAGCTGCTTCCAGTGATTGGCTGCAGTGGTTATGACTAGTACTTTAGACATCGTGTCTCCACTACAACTTATCAATAAAGCCTGGAGTTCAGTTTATTCATTCTAATGTCTGCGAGTCAATGGATTATTAGCATTTTAAATTGCGCAACCCCTTTGAAGGAATCTGTGACGAATAGTTCACATAGGATATTCGCACATTTACTTTAGGCCTCATTCAGAAGTTCTGGTTGCACGTATGTATCCATTTTTTTACACATATACCACACATACCCATATTATCTATGGTGCTATACACACATCTGTGTTAAAACCATCAGTTAAAAACATTGATGACACACTGATGGTAAACAGATACACGGACCATTCACTGATTACACACTGATGGAAAATGGAAACACAGACTATGGCCTCATTCACATGTCCGTGTATGTATGACAGTCTCGTTGGGCAGGATAGTATGTTTGTCCGTGTGTATCTACTCCGTGTGCTGTTCTTGTGCTATCCATGTGAGATCTGGATAGCATATGGACAGCATGAATTTGTATACTTTCGGCTGGTTTCAGACGTCTGTGTTTCAGGTACATGTGACATCCGTTTTTAACACTGATGCCATACGTACCCATGTTATTATTTGCTGTTACTCACACGTCCGTGTTTTCACACGGACCGTGTGACCTCATGACCCCGCACGCATACACGTAGACATGTCCATTTTTTCTCCGGCAGCACGGGTGTCACACGGACCGCATACTGATGTGATCCGTGTGACATGAGTGTGACATGTACCGAAGAAAACACGGGTCTTTTTAATAAAAATATTTTCTATATTTACCTGTATCCAGTGATGCTTTCTCCAGCTATGCTGCCTCCTGCTCCTGACCCCCACTCATTATACTCACTGAATATTCAGTGCCTTGTGGAGCTGGAAGGAGGAGCATCGTCAGAGACTTCAGTGCCAGGGACCGCATTGCTGCGTGAGTATACAGCAGAGTGTGTGTGTGTGTGTGTGTTCAGTGTATACATGCATGTGCACTGTGTGTGTATGTACTCGGTGTATCCATGCGTGTCTGCTGTGTGTATGTATGTGTGTATACATATGTATGTATATGTGTTTATATGTGCTAAGTGTATATGTGACGCCCTGGGCAAGCCAGGGGTCACAAGTCATTACACCACCACACCCTACACCCCAGTTAGGCACATCAGCAACCACAAAATCCTTGTTGCCTTCCTCCAGGAGCTGATGTTCACACCAGGGGGTGGGCCAGGCGGTTGGCTCCGCCCACCAAGGAGTTCACAGCTCTGGAGGCGGGAAAACCAGGCAGATCTGTGTAGGAGTTGAAAGTGAAAGGAAGCAACGTGAAGTGGCAAAGGAGGACAGAAAAGTGACAGTTGTAAAGCCTGAAGTTGGTCCGGGTGTGTGCCCCGGGCTGAGAGACAGCAAGGTCAGCAGATGGCGGTGATAGTCCACAGGGGTGACTGCTCGGGAGTTCCTGGAAGGACCGCGGACGGGTGGTGACCCGGCGGTCTGGAGCAGTGGACAAAGGACAGTCAGCACCAGGGCAGGGGCCTCTCGGACCCCGGCAAGGCTAGGAGTCGCCATAAGTTGCCAAATCCGTCAGTGAAGGGGACGCAGATCCCCCAACAACCAAGTCCCGATTGAAGGCAACAGCTCAACCATTACAGTAGAGACACCGCCACCGCCAGGGCACCAGTTTCTAAGGGCCAGCGCCTGCGGGCAAAGAGTAGAGCTCCTCCGGTCCAGCTTGAAGCCGGGGAGCGGGTTACCGGTGGGGACCCATCGAAACCATCAAAAACATTAGGTGCAGGAAAAGGGACATCACCGTCACCTGCTGGGGAAGCAAGTGCAGCCGTCCGTGGGAACCGTCTTCCCAGCCGTGTGGTTTACCGAGAAACTGTGTCATCGTCTCAGGCTGAGTGAGTACCACAGTGCCGCAAGGCACCGCGCTGCCCCCGCGTCCCTGCGCCCACCAGGCCCTGCACCTCACATCTCATCACCGGGCCCCGGGATCACCAACCCCTACCCACGGAGGGGCAACACAACAACTCGCTGCTATATACCATCACTCCTGGGACCCCCATATAGAGCAGCGGTGGTGAAATCACCACAACCGTGGGTGGCGTCACGGACAATATCCCAACACCCAACCCCCTTTCACTCACGGGCGAGGAGCGCCGCTCGAGAACCCCCGGGATCCGGCCCACAGCTCGAGCCACCACTGAGCAGCAGCCGCCGGACCCGAGCAGAGGGGTGAGCGCTGTGCTGATACCCTCCTCCCCGCCCGCGACAACTTGGCGTCACGAACAGGATCCTACCGCTCTGCCGTTTGGTAGAGGTGCGCCTTGTTACCGCCGGAGGTATCCGGCTGAAAAATTTCAGAAGCCGCCATCTTTGGCGCGAAACGTCCCCGCTCGAGCGTCTTCTCGAGCAGCAGAGGCGCGAAGGCCAAAACCCCGACCCAAAAGGGGAGTGGCTGAAGAGAAGCTAAGGGGGACGCGATGGCGGCTGGCTGCATGTAACCGCAGCTATAGAAGCAGGGACACCAGGACTCTGCAGCAATACTGGGTTCCTGGAAGGCACGATTGCCAAGATGTACAACCCGACTCCCAACGAGGAAGCCCCCGCGCCCAGCACGGCGACGTGGTTGAGGGTCCGGACCGTCCCGCTGAGTAATCGTCTGCAGGCCCAGATGCAACTCCTCCTGGAGGAGTGGGAGACCGACATGGCGGACGTGGTGGCTGCTATGTGGAGACGCGAGGTTGAAGAGGAGTTGGAGGAGCGGGTAAGCGACCCACGCCCCTGTATTCCTGAGGGATCGGCCGTTGGAGCTGAGAGGCCCGGCCGGCTTCCGCTCACCCTGCCTCCATCCCCGCTACCCGTGATAGCTGCTGCCGCCCCGCCATTAGGCCCGCTACCTGCCCAACCGGTAGCGATACCCTGCCCAGCCGCTCCGGCGGACTGGCCGGCTGCAGACGTCCATGACGGCCCCGAAGTGCATCAGGGGGAACCGCTAGGACTGCGGCCCCTTAACAGCATGATGCCAGAAGTCCCGGCAGTGACTGTGCCAGACCCTGAGCCTGGAACCGTGGCCTGGATGAAGGCCCGGGTGATGCAATTCCACCAGCATCAGCAAGACCAGATCTTCCGGATGATGGAGCGGTGGACCAACGAGGTGGAGGAGCTGATTACAACTGCCCCGATGTACGGAGGGGAAATGGATGTAGCAGAGTTGACTGGTGACCCACGTCCTTATGTCCTACCTGGACCGGCCGCTGCGGCTGAGGGGCCCGGCCTAGTCTCGGCCCATACATCACCCTTACCGTTACTTATGGAGCGCCTCAGTATAAGCTCGTCTAATCTGCTGCCCTGTGCTACCGCAGAAGGGTCTGAAGTGTTGGATGCTGGAGGCCAGGAGGCTGCGGCAGCTGGCGGCAACCCGCCTGACGCAGGAACAAGAGATGATGACTCCGGCCCCAGCCCCGGGTCCACTGCTGAGTTTGAAGAGGCAAGTGAGCGTTCCCGCTATGTAGGAGCCCAAGTGGTTTTCCATACCCCGGGTACCGGTGGAAATGGGTACCGGGTACCCCTGTCACAGCAGGCATGTCAGTGCATGTTGGATATGCTGGTGGAGGGGGATGGAGCTGCACTAGCCGATTATCCAGAGTAAGGGCAGCGGATGCCCGCTGCAGCAGTCCCCGTTGGGACCAAAGTCTGAGTTTATGTTTGTTGAGAATGATAAGTGAAATGAACCGAAGTTTACCTGATTTACCGTGATTTGCAACCGGCCGGAGCCGGCACCATTGTCCCCGTGGGGACCGTTTAAAAAGTTTGCATGGGAACTATCCATGGACAAGCCCGTGAACTTGCAGGGCAACCACAAACGTTAAGTGGCTTGTAAATAATTGTTTGTCGTTACCGTTTCCGCAATGCCGCCTCCGGAGAGGCAGGTTGGAGGGAGGGCCCGCAGCAGAGCCGGCTGGGGCCCAGCCACCACAGGAACCGGTGGCTACCCTCTGGAGGGGAAGGACAGATCCCGCTCGGGTACCGTGTGCTGGACTGTGGGTCAAGGGGTGCTGCCTGGGCTTTAGGGGCAGCATCAGGGCCAGGTTACTTGGGTGGGAGAGAGCGGAAACCGTAACCGTAAACCGTTTGAAACGTTTAAGTAATGTGCCTCCCGTTATGGGAAGAATTATTAAAAATGTACATATGTTACCGTTTTACAATGTTATATTTTACAGAAAAATAAAACCGGTGTTGGACGGGTAGCCCGCGGACGGTCTGCATTTTGCTAAGGGGGAATGTGATGCCCTGGGCAAGCCTGGGGTCACAGGTCATTACACCACCACACCCTACACCCCAGTTAGGCACATCAGCAACCACAAAATCCTTGTTGCCTTCCTCCAGGAGCTGATGTTCACACCAGGGGGTGGGCCAGGCGGTTGGCTCCGCCCACCGAGGAGTTCACAGCTCTGGAGGCGGGAAAACCAGGCAGATCTGTGTAGGAGTTGAAAATGAAAGGAAGCAAAGTGAAGTGGCAAAGGAGGACAGAAAAGTGACAGTTGTAAAGCCTGAAGTTGGTCCGGGTGTGTGCCCCGGGCTGAGAGACAGCAAGGTCAGCAGACGGCGGTTATAGTCCGCAGGGGTGACTGCTCGGGAGTTCCTGGAAGGACCGTGGACGGGTGGTGACCCGGTGGTCTGGAGCAGTGGACAAAGGACAGTCAGCACCAGGGCAGGGGCCTCTCGGACCCCGGCAAGGCTAGGAGTCGCCATAAGTTGCCAAATCCGTCAGTAAAGGGGACGCAGATCCCCCAACAACCAAGTCCCGATTGAAGGCAACAGCTCAACCATTACAGTAGAGACACCGCCACCACCAGGGCACCAGTTTCTAAGGGCCAGCGCCTGCGGGCAAAGAGTAGAGCTCCTCCGGTCCAGCTTGAAGCCGGGGAGCGGGTTACCGGTGGGGACCCATCGAAACCATCAAAAACATTAGGTGCAGGAAAAGGGACATCACCGTCACCTACTGGGGAAGCAAGTGCAGCCGTCCATGGGAACCGTCTTCCCAGCCGTGTGGTTTACCGAGAAACTGTGTCATCGTCTCAGGCTGAGTGAGTACCACAGTGCCGCAAGGCACCGCGCTGCCCCCGCGTCCCTGCGCCCACCAGGCCCTGCACCTCACATCTCATCACCGGGCCCCGGGATCACCAACCCCTACCCACGGAGGGGCAACACAACAACTCGCTGCTATATACCATCACTCCTGGGACCCCCATATAGAGCAGCGGTGGTGAAATCACCACAACCGTGGGTGGCGTCACGGACAATATCTAAACACCCAACCCCCTTTCACTCACGGGCGAGGAGCGCCGCTCGAGAACCCCCGGGATCCGGCCCACAGCTCGAGCCACCACTGAGCAGCAGCCGCCGGACCCGAGCAGAGGGGTGAGCGCTGTGCTGATACCCTCCTCCCCGCCCGCGACATATACTTGTGTGTTTGCTATGTGTGTGTGTATAGTGAGAACCACTCAGCATCGGGGACTCATCACAGTTCTCAATGTACTCTGATGAACCCGTGAAGCTGTAGCGCGGGTGTCGCGGGGGTCATCAGGATGTCATCAGAGTTCATTGGGAACTCCAATGACCTCCTGTATGTCACTGTGCTTGCATTATACTCACTTGTTCCCGCGGTGCTGTCCTCGGCGGTGCTGTACCCAGTGCTGTCCCCAGCGCTGATCGACTTCCAGGTCCTGGGTGAGGTGAGTAATCGATGAATATAATGAGCGGGGGTCAGGAGCGGGAAGCAGCAGAGCCAAGGAAAGCTGGTAAATATGGAAAATCTTTTTATTTCACAGACCTGTGTTTTTCCGGTACCTGTCACACATATGCAAACATGGATGTCACACGTGTGACACACGTATGACCATAACCATGCGTGTGACTGGTACCTGATTAATCACGGACGTCTGAAACCAGCCTGTCTGTCTGCAGCGCTGCTATTACTTCTGGGTCCATGGTCAGTGCAGTGAATATGCATGAGCATAATGAGGGGGACCTGGAAGCAACAACAGCGCCAGAGACAGGTAAGCATAAAAATTCCTTTTTTTAAAAGACCGGTGTTTTCTCCAGTACGTGTTACACAGATGTCACATGGATCAGATCAGTGTGCAGTCGTGTGACACACGTTCTGCCAGCAGAAAACGGACATGTCACTGTGTGGAGCACACAAACACGTGTGTGGTCAACATAGACACATAGTCCATGAAAAAACATGGATGTGTGCATAAGAGCATTGAATTTAATTGGTCCACATATATCCATGTTTCTGGGACGTGAGGAAACGGACACCACGCGTACCAGACGTGTGAAGGAGGCCTACATACTGATGACACACTGATGGTAAATGAACACACGGACCGTACACTGATGACACACTGATGGTAAAAACGGACACTCGGACCGTATAATGATGTTACATTGATGGTAATAATGGACACACGGACCGTACACTGATGACACACTGATGGTAAAAACGGACACTCGGACCGTATAATGATGGTACACTGATGGTAATAATGGACACACGGACCGTACACTGATGACACACTGATGGTAGAAACAGACACACGGACTGTACACTGATGACACACTGATGGTAAAAACAGGCACACGGACCGTACACTGATAACACACTGATGGTAAAAACAGACACACGGAGCGTACACTGATGACACACTGATGGTAAAAAGAGACACACGGACCATACACTGATGACACACTGATCGTAAAAATGGAAACACGGACCATAAACTGATGACAAACACTGATGATAATAACAGACACATGGATCGTACACTGATGACACAATGACAGTAAATGGACACGCAAAGAATACACTGAAGACACACTGATCCAAAACACTGATGACACATGTACAATTTTTCACATACGTGTTTACACATGCATGTGTGAATGAGGTCTTATATATATTTCACATGCCCACCATGACTGTGGGGCACTCGGAATCATGCCGGATCTGTTGGGAGGTCACGGCGGCAGGGCCCGACTTCGTGACCCTGGCAGTGACGTTTAAATGGGGGATATTTACAGGGGAAATGAGTTGTGACGCCACCTGTGGTATTCGGCAGTGTATGGCCGATGCTGCTGAATGGGGCCGCTGGGGCCGGTGGTGATGCAGCTATGATTGTATAGCTCCTCACAGGTGGATCAGGGCCCCAGGGCAGCTGTCTTAGTCTATGATGGGGGAATGTTTATTTAGCGTGGGGTTGGTGGCGCAGACAATGAATCCAGGACACAGCGGGGTGCAGTCATGAAATCTTTCCTCACAGTTGGCAGTTCCAGGTTATTGCTGCCCTTGGGCTGCTGAGTTCTACGGTCATGGGATCCAGCCAATTCCCAAGTAATTTGGAGGCATTTAACCGGTGTCCCTTTCTACAGTCCCTTTCCATGGTCATCTTTCTGCGCTGGCTTCCCCCTCCTGCCCTGCGCCTCACACACAGTGCCCTGAGGCGGTGTCCGTGGGCCTTGTCTGGGAGGCTCCTCTGCCCTATCCCCAAACCCTCTGTGGTCACCTTTTCAGCAGATTTTCGAGCGGCTGCGGCTTTGGCCCTTAACAATACCTCAGCCACCGGGTTTATAGCTAGGCCTTGTTGTTCTCCACTAGTCTGCGACTGGTTCCCCCTTGTGACCTTGTCCCTCCATACCAGTGCGTCAGATGTGGATGCGAGCCCCACGGATGAACCTTTCACTGCCCGTGTCTCTGTGACCCCTTCTTCCTCTCCTGCTTCCTTTTTGTACTGAGATGAGCTCCTTTGGCTCCAGTCCTCAGAACTTCTCCTTCTCTTCCATTCACACTCTCTTCATAACTCTCCACCTTCACTACTGTACACTTCCTTGTCTCCTTTTTTTCTCCTTCTCACTCTCTACCCCTCCTTCTACCTAAACTCCACCTTCAGCCAGGCCCAGGGGCTGTGATCTCTCTTAGGAGCAATCTTGCCCTAACCATGACCTGAAGTAGCGTGTGGACAATGGCCTATGGCCCCTCCTTACCCAAGAATGGGGTACCACACCTCTGGCTGAGGTGCAGTTCCTCTGTGGTGACTGGACCCTCAGAGGTGCCACACTCCCCCACTGCAAAGCCCAGCTCGTCCTCGGGATGGAACAGAGAAAAATACAACCAGTATTAAGACATGCAAAATTTTTAGAAATGCATTTCAACAGGTAACAATTAAACTTTTCATCCTTTTATGGGAGGCGCCATTCCTTGAGCGTTACAAAAAACCCCTGTATAATAACACTAAAATATAACATCTGTATGATCAACATTTTGTACAGTTTTCCAAGAGTCCTTGGTGATCCACTGTCCGAGTTTTGCTTTCACCGCTCCAAATACAAGCAGCAGTACGGGGGACCCGTCACCAACAAACCCCCAACGTAGACTCTGGGCGTTTCGAGAGAGCATTGACTGACCACCTTTTGGTTTTTCTGCCACGCCAGATGAGTTTTTGCTTTTGTGGTCTGTTAATTCTGGTAGGGAGCACTCTACCCAGTGCTAACTATTTACAATGAGTTCAGTTGTTTACTGTCCACAACTCAAAAGTCCTCAAAACATTCACAGGTAAACATTTCTTATCTAATTAACTTTACTGTTATACTATACAACTTAACTATGCACTCAACAGTCCCATCATGGCGTTTGGTTTTCCTGATCACACTGCACCATCATACGGGCTGGTACAGCACCAGGTCTGGCACTGCTGGTATATGTTCCACATCTGGTCCCTTACGCCGTTGGCGCACTAATTTTACGTCCAGAGTGTACCATCCTTTTTCACCTCCTTGCCGAGTGTACATTACCACATTACTCGGGTACAAGTCACGGTATGGGTGTTGTGATGGTGGGATATGGGGGAGGTGTATCTTGCTGTACAGATTCCTATTTTAAGCTTTGTTCACTATCCATTATTTGTTCTGCTTCTGTGTACATTGTATTGTTTAAGTAATCACCCCCTATAGTGCAAGGTAATAGCCTCTTGAGGCGCTTCCCTCCCTGGGTGTAGGGAGAGGTGGGCCTAGAGTCCAGCCAACTGTTAACCCTTTGCTTACCTGGGAGATTCAGACAGTATGTTGGAGAACTTGAAGGGAGAAAAATTGAACCTCTGGGAGAAGCTGGGACTTCTCAGAGAGACCAGGACATTTATCGCTTATTGGATTATATTCATATTTCGGACTGCTTTTACCCTCTGTTTTGTGGATTATGTTATGGACCATTTGATTTGCTTGGAATAAATGCTCTTTGGATTGTACCGCCATCTCTCGCTCTGTTGATTGTGTGATATGGGAGAAGGACCCCGTCACAGGTGTACTTGCCACAAGTGCAACTCCACATCCCGGTGGGTAACAAAGATGTCTGAGGTCAGTCCTGATTCCTTAATGAAACACTAGCCCCTTTCCAAGTCAAAGTGAACCACTGTCCCATGTCTCAGTGATCCCTGCTTTATCGGGCTGGATTTATGGAGCCTCTTCTTAGCTAGCATGTTTCTGGCCTCCATGTCTTCCCACTGGGCCTGATGCTCTTTCTGCTCCGTTGCCAATTTGGCCACCTGCTGCTGACAAAACGTTTAATTGGCACTGCAGGGCACCGTGCCTTGGGCTCCTTACCTTGGGGCTTCTGCACTGGGGATCCTACAGCCTTCTCCTTCCTCCTTCCACAGGCTTGCTGTACCCATTCCTGCCATGCCCCGGGGTATGGCCATAGGCTGGAAAGGGGTCGCTAGTCTTTCCCCACTGCTGGACATCTGATCCCAGGTCAAGTAACGGAAAACCTGACTGGGTGCAGGAACCTTTGGGGTAGCTAGGGGTCCCACTAAAGTGTCCTCGGCTACTGAGGAAACAATTCGTCCCACACTCATTACCTTTCCAGTGCTGGTTTCCTTTTCCTCCTTTACTAGGATCGGTGATGCCGGTGTTGGTGTTGCTCATCCCATTCTCCAGCAAAGATATCCGCCATCTTGTCACCATTTCTACTGGGACCTCCAGCAGTCGGCGGCCAAGTTCCTCCATTTCTTTTTCCATAAACTCCGGGTACAATGCGGACAGCATCGCCGGTAACTCTTCTGGACAGCTGGGGGAGTCCATGGCTTCCACCCCACGCTCCAGGCCTTTCTGGTCACCGCTCACCATCACGCACACCGGATACTTTTTGCACAGGTGCTCCACTCCTCTCCCTTACTTCTCTGTCCGCTTCTCCTGAGGCAGTGCTCCTGAGGCATTTAATAAGTTTTGTTACTCTGCAATCTTTGCGGTGGGCGTGCAAGGCTCTTTGTGCCATTTTGCAGCCTGACCCACAAAGGGAGGAAGCACCCCTCCCCTCTGGTTACACATGGTGTTTGTTCTTTTTGGTGGGTGCCATTTCACGATCTTTCACACAGTCTCTAGGCACACAGTATCCGTCTGTAATGGGCACGACATCCTGTTCATGACGCCAAAGTTGATACGCCCACCAGGGACGTGGGGCACCCGGAACCGTTCTGATTCTGTTGTGAGGTCATGGCGGCAGGGCCTGACTCCATGACCTTGGCGGTGTCATTTAAATGGGGGATATTTACAGGGGAAATGAGTCGTGACGCCACCTGTGGTATTCGGCAATGCAGACAATTAATCCAGGACACAGTGGGGTGCAGTCATGAAGTCTTTACTCACAGTTGTCAGTTCCAGGTTATTGCTGCCCTTGGGGTGCTGAGTTCTGCGATAACGGGATCCAGCCAATCCCTAGGTAACTTGGAGGCATTTATCCGGTGTCCCTTTCTACAGTCCCTTTCCTTGGTCATCTTCCTGCGCTGGCTTCCCCCTCCTGCCCTGCGCCTCACACACAGTGCCCTGAGCCAGTGTCCTCAGGCCGTGTCTGGGAGACTCCTCTGCCCTATCTCCAAGCCGTATGTGGTTACTTTTTCAGTGGATTCACATGTGGCTGAGGCTTCAGCACGTAAAGATACCTCATCCTCTTGGTTGCTAGCTGAGCCTTGTTATTCTCCACTAGTCAGGGGCCAGTTCCGCCTTGCGGCCTAGTCCCTCCATACCGGTGCATCGAATGTGGATGCGAGACCCACGGGTGGATCTTTCACTGCCGGTGTCTCTGGGACCTCTTCTTCTTCTCCTGCTTCCTATTTGTCCTGAGATGAGCTTCTCTGGCTGCAGTCCTCAGAACTTTTCCTTCCCTTCCATTCACACTCTCTTCATAACTCTCCCCCTTCACTACTGTACACTTCCTTGTCTCCTTTTGTTCTCCTCCTCACTCTCTACCCCTCCTTCTACCTAAACTCCACCTTCAGCCAGGCCCAGGGGCTGTGCTCTCCCTTAAGGAGCAATCTTGCCCTCACTGTGACCCAAAGTGGTGTGTGGACAATGGCCTATGCCCCCTCCTTACCCAAGAAAGGGGTACCACACCTCTGGCTGAGGTTCAGTACCACTGTGGCAATTGGACCCTCAGGGGCGCCACATATTTCATTCCAAAGTTCTCTTCTGCCGCATGCTAGATCTGTATATAGACAGACTTTGTTGAGACAGCAAATTTAATAACTCATATTACCTTGTAGTAATCAAAGTGTGCACATTTTTTGGGATTTAATTTTCTTTCCATTTGTTTCGCATCTAATGTGATTGAGATCCAGGGCTGTGCTCATCTTTACACTTAGGAGAGTTTTTCTATTGATTTAAACTCAGAAATCAGCAATAAAAAAAAAATTGGGATAGTTGCTTTAATTTGATTTAAAATAAAAATTGGCAGCTTTTCCAGAAGGGGGTGCAATTAAAGTTTCCTGTATGTCTCAAAAGCAAGAAAAGGTTTTACAGTTTGTTTATTACATTATTTCAGAATAAGATATTAGGGATCATTCACATGTTCAGGAAATACTCATTTTTAAGTAGAAGAACTGGAGATGAATAATATGGAGGCAATCGCAAATTAGACAAGTGAATGGGAGGAGAGCAGAACAAATTGCAGCAAACTGAATTCATGCACACAAACGTAAAGATTAGGTATGATCAAATAACTCAAATATTCGGCTACGCCCATATTCGATGAATAGGTCACCGCTATTCGACTATTTGCGAATATTCGATGCGCAATGTAACAACTATTCGGGCTTACCATAGACTTACATTGCGCATCGAATAGTCACATAGCGGCGACCTATTCGTTGAATATTTGCGACACCGAATATTTGTGATATTCGATCATCCCTAGTAAAGATGTGAAATTATTAAGAAAGACAGCAAAGATTTTCTTTCCTTTATAATATGTACCATAATTTGAGCTGTTGATCACGAACATCACCTTGAAATTTCTCTGCCACGTACCGTTTTTCTTAAATCTGTTTCAGTGATTTTTTTTTATATTTTCACGCTGCCCATGTATTATCCACAATATATGTGCTGATATGTAGTTTATACGCATCCGAAGGCATGAATTCCTTGCCTCTCATTGAAGTTGACAACCTGTGCTTCTGCACCGACATTGATGCTTTGTTCTCAGCTTTGGGTTTTGAGCATGAGCCGAAAAAGTGACGTCTCTTTATTGACTCATTAGCGTTTAAGGTGTGGTTCGAAAGCAAATGTAAATTTAATTTAAATCTCTATCTATTTGATGCTATAATCTAAGCTACTTCATAATACACTTGAATTAAAAATTCCCTCTTTTCCCTGATTACACAATATTTGTTTCTAGTTCCTGTCTGATGACGAATCGTTTGAGAATCTCAGTGCATGCTGCGATACTGAAACTAAGGCCCCTTTCAGACGTCCGTGTTTAATCAGGTACAAGCCACATGCATCGGTATCGTCATACGTGTGTCACACATGTGTCACACGTGTGACATCTGTGTTTGCATACGTGTGACATCTGTGTTTGCATACATGTGATGTCAGTGTGACACGGTACCGGAGAAAACACGGGTCTTTGAAATAAAAAGATTTTCTATATTCACCTGTATCCAGAGTTGTTTTCTTCAGCTCTGCTGCCTCCCGCTTCTGACCGCCGCTCATTATATTAATTGATTATTCCCTGCACTGAGGACCTGGAAGCCGGAGCATTGGGGGGACAGCATTGGAGACAGCATCAGGGACAACATTGCCGCATCGCTGGTGACAAATGAGTATCCAGCAACTAGTGTGTGTGCAGTAACGTCTAGGAGGTCATTGGAGCTGCCAATGAACTCTGATAAAATCCTGATGACACCCGCACTACACTGGGTGTCACCATGGTGACTTCCCAAGTTCATCAGAGTTCATTGGAAACTCCAATGACCTCCTGGACATCACACACAATGCTTGCTTGCTGAATACTCACCTGTCACCGGCGATGCTGTCCCCAATGTTGTCCCCAGCGCTGCTCCGGCTTCCAAGTCCTCTGTGCAGTGAATAATCAATGAATATAATGAGCGAGGGTTAGGAGCATGAAGCAGCAGAGCCGAAGAAAACAGAGCTGAATACAGGTGAATATAGAAAATCTTTTTTATTTCTAAGACCCATGTTTTCTCCAGTATGTGTCACACTGATGTCACACGGATCCTATCAGTGTGTGATCCTTGTGACACCCGTGCTGCCGGAGAAAAAATGGACATGTTTCCGTGTGTGCAAGCAGGGCCACAATGGGTTACATAGTCCATGTGAAAACACAGCCATGTGAGTAACTCCAGAGAATAACATGGGTACGTGTGGCATCCGTGTTAAAAACAGATGCCAAAGGTTAATTATCAAGGAGCCTGAAGCTCTTCCCTGATCTAGGGTCCTGTACCCCGCCGTGCTCCGTACCAGTAAGGTAATTGGGCTTTCTGGTGCCAACAGCCCTCCTAGACTGCGTCCATCACACTCCTGTCCAGTGTTCCTGATACCGGTCCCCGACTCCTGTGGTCCCGGACCACCGTCTGCGACCCAACCTGTCGCCTTCCTGTGAGCTCCAACTCCCCAGCTCCTCACTCTTTGAGGGCTAATACTCTACTCCTCATCTCCCCTCCCATCAATCTGCCTGACCCCTAGGTGGGCGGCCGTGCTCCAACTTGACCAACCCACTGGTGTGTCTGTACAGGTCATGGTGCTAAGTGTGGTTGAGATTTGTAGTGCGGATGTTAGTGCCACCGTTGTTGGGAACCTGTAACCATGGGGAGTAGGCCCTGCACCCTGGGTGACTGGATGCAGTTCCCTGTAGCACCCTAATGTATACAGGGGCGCTTCAGATCTATCGGGGGTTTCACCTGAATCACGCATAGAGCAGTGGATAAACGTGAACTGATGCAAAATATTCTGTACTCTAAATTGCCACCAAACAGCATTCAATACAAACAACAAAAACAAACAGTAAGTCCCCAGTCAGGTACATCCTATGTTAACAAAATATAGGGGGCTACCATGTTACTGGTAGCACAAAGGCTCTGGCAAACCTCTATGGTTCCTCCCAAAAAAAAAAAAATTGATCAAAATCTGTGCTCCCAAATCCAATTGCCCCTCTATATTTTCAGCCCCACAATATGCCTAAACCACAGTTTGTGTCTGCATGTTTGGCATTATTGTAGTGAGGAGTGCTTGCTTAATTCACAGGGTGTAGGTTTCCAGAAGCACAAGCTGGGCACATTGTACGGGCACTACAAGGGCTTATTTGAAATTTTTAATTCTGCAACATTCACTGTCTTTGACACAATGGTTGTTTTCCAGAGACTAAGGGGCCCTTTGCGCACTACGACATCGGAAGCCGATGCTGCGATGCCGAGCGCGATAGTCCCTGCCCCCGTCACAGCTGCGATATCATGGTGATAGCTGCTGTAGCGAACATTATCGCTACGGCAGCTTCACATGCACTCACCTGCCCTGCGACGTCGCTCTGGCCAGCGACCCGCCTCCTTCCTAAGGGGGCGTGTCGTGTGGCTTCACAGCGACTTCACACGGCAGGCGGAAAAAAGAAGCGGAGGGGTGGAGATGAGCGGGACGTAAACATCCCGTCCACCTCTTTCCTTCCGCATTGCAGACGGAACGCAGGTAGGAGATGTTCCTCGCTCCTGCGACTTCATACACAGCAATGTGTGCTGCCGCAGGAATGAGGAACAACATCGTACCGTCACAGCAGCCAAAATAATGAAAATGACCGACACTACACCGATCATACAATACCGATGCTTTTGCGCTTGGTAATCGTAGTTAAAACTATTTACACACTATGATGTTGAGAGCGACGCCGGAAGTGCTTCACTTTCGATTTGACCCCACCGACATCGCACCTGCGATGGCGTAGTGTGCAAAGGGCCCCTTAATCATCCATACACCCATAGATTAATTCTGGCACTTAGGGGCTCTGCAAATGGAAACTGCAAACTATTCTTGGAAAATCTTTGCTCCAGAAATCAAATGGCGCTCCTTCCCTCCCAAGTCTTGCGTTGTGGCCAAACAGTGCTGTTCAGTCACATGTGGGGTATTGTGAAGTCAAATATCGCGCTTCTTCCCTTCTAGACTTTGTACTATGCCTCAAAAGTAGTTTTCTACGATATATGGGGTATTGACGTACTCAGGAGAAATTACATTAAACATTTTATAGTCCATTTTCTCCTTGTGAAATGTTATAAAATTCTGTGATGCACACACAGGAGAAATTGTACAACAAATTTTATGGTGCAGTTTTTCCTGTTACCCTTGTGAAAATAAAACATTTGATGTGAAAGCAACATTTTTGTGGTAAAAACAAAATTTATTTTCACGGCTCAAAGTTATAGAATTCTGTGGAGCTCCTAGGGGTTCCAAGTGCTCACAAAACATTTAGATACATTTCTTGAGGAGTCTAGTTTTCAAAATAGGGCAGTTTCCTAAATAGGGCAGCTCCCCTATTTAGGTACATTAGGGTCTCTCCAAATGCGACATGGTGTCTGCTATCTATTCGAGACAATTCTACATTAAAAAAGTCAAATGGAATTCTTTCCCTTCCGAGCTCTGTAGTGTGCACAAACAGTAGCTTTCTATCCCATATGAGGTGTCAGCGTGTGCAGGAAAAAAACAAAATTAAAATTTTGTAGTTGTGATATCTTTTAATGAACATTAAACATTAAAAGGTATCACAACTGCAAAATTTTAATTTTGTTTCTCTCACTGAGAGCAATCAATCATTTTTCAACTGGCTAACACGGTACCAAAAGCTTTTTCTTTTAACTTGCAGGAAAAAATGCACAATAAATTGTATGGTGTACTTTCTATTGATACCCTTGTAAAAATAAAAGATTTGGGATTAAAGCAACAGTTTTGTGGGAAAAATGAATTATTTTTATTTTCATGGCTCATTGTTATACAATTCTGTGAAGCACCTATGGGTTGAAGGTTCTCAACAAACATATTCCTTAAGGGGGTCTAGTTAACAAAATGGGGTCACTTTTGGGGGAGTTCCATTATTTATACACGTCAGGGGCTTTCCAAACGCGACATGGTGTCCGCTGTTATGATCTGGAACCATGGAAGACCACCACAAATCATTGGTAAAAGGTGACAAGAGCATTGGCAACTAATCTGGCCGCTATCCCCTTACTAACCATCACAACTAGAAGTAGCCGAGGGGTGAACTAACATCCTGTGCACCGCGAACCCAGCCGAAGAACTAACTATCCAAAAGGAAGGAAAAATGAATAAATCTCTGCCTCAGAAAATAGACAAGAATAGCTAGCCCCCCACATTCAAAGACTGCGGTGATATAGGAAAAACACAATACACAGGTAGATGACAGGATTAGCAAAACATGAGGCCCCCACTGACAAAAATAGGAAAGGACAGGAAAGGGACTGATGGTGGTCAGAGTAAAACCCTGCAAAATTCCAAATTCCTGATAATACAAAAAGGCCCTCAGATCGCACAATCTGCACTCTGTCCTATACCAGGTACTTTTGTCATACCAATGAACAGAAAACAAGAATCATAACAAATTCAACAAGCCACAAACACATGGACCCAAAGGAGCTATACTCCAAACAGAACTGCAGGGAGTTCCCCAGCCAAGACTAAGGGGAAAGATCCCTGCATGCAAAAAAACTGAAAACAACCACAGCAAATGACAAACCCAGATAAGAGCAAAAGAACCAAACAATAAATAAAGAGCAAGCACTTATCTGGGGTAGATGTGGTGTGGAGCTGAATGAAGATGGCTGGTGATACAAAGAACAACTGACATCCAGCATAGCCAGCTATTAGACCAGGATTTAAATAAGCAGAGAGTTAGCAAAGGAAACGCCCATTGCACAACACACCTGGTCCAAGTCCAAACCATTCTTGGCCACCAGAGGGAGCCTCTCAGCAGCCAAAACATAACTAACATTCACAACAGTCCGCTATCTATTCCAGCCAATTTTGAGTTAAAAAAAAAAATCAAAATTTTTCCCTTTCAAGCCCGGCCATACACCCAAACAGTTGATTTTCCCCACATATGATTTATCAGTGTACTCAAGAGAAAGTGCACAACAAATTGTATGGCACATTTTCTCCCATTACCCTTGTGAAAATAAAAGATTTGGTATTAAAGCAACATTATTGTGCTAAAAATGTTTTGTTTTTATTTTCACGGCTCAACGTTATAAAAATCTGTGAAGCACATGGGGTTTTCATGGTGCTCACCAAACATCTAGATAAATTCCTTGAGGTGTCTAGTTTTCAAAATGTAGTCACTTGTGTGGGAGGTCCACTGTTTAGGCACATCAGGAGTTCTCCAAATGTGACATGGTGTCCGTTATCTATTCCAGACAATTTTGTGCTCTAAAATTCAAATGGTGCTCCTCCCTTTCCAAGCCCTGATTTGCGCCCAAACAGTAGATTTCCACCATATATGTGGTATCAACATACTCAGGAGAAATTGCACAAGAAACTATAAGGTGCATTTGCTCTTGTTACCCTTGTGAAAATGCAAAAATTCGGCCTAAAGTAACATTCTTGTAGGAAAAAGTAAAATTTTATTTTTTTTCCTTCCAGATTGCTTTAGTTCATGTGAAGCACCTAAAGGATTAATAAACATCTTCAATGTGATTTTGAGTACTTTGAAGGGTGCAGGTTTTAGAATTGGGTATTTTCTGTCATGTAGGCCTCTCAAACTCACTTCAAATGTGATGTGGTCCGTAACAAAATTGGTTTTGTAAATTTTATTGGACAAATGAGAAATTACTGATAAACTTTGAACCCTTCTACCTTCCTAAGAAAATAAAATTATCATTTAAAACTTGCGCTAATGTAAAGTAGACAATTGAGAAATGTTAGTTATTAATTATTTTGCATGATATAACTCTCTGGCTTAAGGACATAAAAATTCAAAGTTTAAAAATTTCAAACTTTTTGCCAAATTTCTGATTTTTTCACCCATAAATGCAAAAAATATTGGTGTAAATTACCACTATTATGAAGTACAAAATGTCATGAAAAAACAGTCTCAGAATCGCTGGGATCCATTGACGCACTCCAGAGTTAAAACCTCCTAAAGTGACGCTAGTCAGAATTGAAAAAAATGGCTTGGTCGTGAAGGGGATAACAGGCTGGGTGGTAAAGGGATTAAAAGTAATGGCACTGCTACTTGTATTGCAGCTTAGATATATCAAGTATTGCTGGTTCATTTGCAAATGGGACAGGCATGCTCTTGCTAAACAGTCACATTACAGTAGAAGGAAGTGGCCAATCCGTAAGGGTGCTTTCACACTTGCGTT
The DNA here is from genome assembly GCF_048569485.1 of Anomaloglossus baeobatrachus. Classification (NCBI taxonomy): domain Eukaryota; kingdom Metazoa; phylum Chordata; class Amphibia; order Anura; family Aromobatidae; genus Anomaloglossus; species Anomaloglossus baeobatrachus. The sequence goes on along the minus strand of NC_134356.1, from coordinate 82,549,885 downwards.
CAGCGCAATCTGCCGCTATGGAGAATAGCGCAGTCCGTTAACGCACTGCTCTATTCTCCATAGACTTGTATTGACGACGCACTGTAACACAAGTGTCTGCGTTTCATCCGCTGGACGACGCTGAGTCGTTAATTTGACACAGCGTCGGGCGGTGGGAACGCTACATGTAGCATTTTTTGGGTCGTTAAAATAATGCACCTTAATGGATTCCATTAGAATCCGCCAAGGTGTCTAATTATTGTCTATGGTGATGGATTCAGTCACATTCTACTGAGCATACTCAGCATGTCCAGCAGAATGATCTAAACAGTTTAAAATTACTCTTGGTCTCTCTATCGCTCTCTGTCGGTCAGTCTCTCTCTCTCTCACCCCCTCTCTCATACTCACCGATCACCAGTGCAGTTCTGCACAGCTGCTCACACCGCTCTGGCGGCTTCTCCTCTTTTGAAAATGCCGGCCGCTCATTATTCCATCTCGTATTCCCTGCTTCCCCCGGCCATCGGCACCTATGATTGGTTGCAGTAAAACCCGCCCCCACGCTGAGTGACAGCTGTCTCACTGCAACCAATCACAGCCACCGGTGGGTGGGTCTATACCATGCAGTAACAATAAATAAATACTGTAATTAAAAAAAAAGGCGTGGAGTCCCCAATTTTGATACCAGCCAAGGTAAAGCCACACGGCTGAAGGATGGTATTCTCAGGATGGGGAGCCCCACGTTTTTGGGAGCCCCCCAGAATAAAAATATCAGCCAGCAGCTGTCCGGCATTGCCACATCCATTAGATGCGGCAGTCCCGGGACTCTACCTGGCTCATCCCGAATTGCCCGGGTGCGGTGGAAATCGAGGTAATAAGGAGTTAATGGCAGCCCATAGCTGTCACTAAGTCCTAGGTTAATCATGGCAGGCGTCTATGTGTGTGCGGTGATGAGTGAGGTAGTGCTTGCGTGTGTGCGGTGATGATGGGTGCGGTAGTGCCTGTGTTACGAACCGGCGCCGCCATAGCCGCAAGCAGTCTGCTGCGGTTCCTGTTGTGCCCTGGCGCCGGCTGCCTTTCTTGGCCGTGCCTCGGGTCGTCCAGTTGGCTGTTCCTTCCACCACGTCTAAGTGTGGAGAGGCGGCTAGTGCGCATGCGTGCGCCGATTTACCCCAGCCAGAGTCTAAGCCCGGTGTTTTGCCTAATGAGCATGCTCAGCCCGATTGTGTTATGTCTGAGACTAAGTCCTCAGTTCAGGCTACTGAGCGTGCTCCTACAATTAACCCTAACAGCCTCTTTGCACAGGTACTTGGACTTCGTGCTGTGTCTAAGTTCTGGGATGTGCCTACTGAGCATGCTCAAACTGATAGTATGCTTTCTGAGCCTGTTGCTCAGGCTACTGAGCATGCTCAGGCACTTAGTGCATCAGAGGCTAGGTCCGGTAAGGACCTCACTGAACATGTCCGTGAGGTGGCAGGCCCTGATAGGGCAGAGGGTGTCAGGTGCCCTGATGACGTGGCAACTCCGGACTGGCTCGCAGAGGCCCACCCCTATGATCTGGCACCTCACCATTGGTCGTCAGACGATGACTGGTGAGGTGTTTGGGGCGTGGCTGCCATGAGGTCATTAATGACGTGGCGGTTCCGGATATGTCGCATGTGACATCACTGATGACATGGTACTCTGCTATTGGACCTTGGTGGTTCCACCCTGGGTTTGGGGCGGACCCAGGTTATAAAAGGGGCTGGAGACAACATGGAGGTGCGCAGTCTTCATTTAGAGTTCTTGGTGGCATAAGCCTTGTTGGAAACGGTAGGTAGGACTAGGCGAACGGTGCCTGTCACGCCAAGATTCGTGGCTCAGCACATGAGGGTCAAGCGCCGTGCTTCCTTGCTACTGTTCCTGTTGTGCTAGAGCAGTCCAGTGGTGTTAACTGGGCTGCGGCTGCTGCGTCACCTGTTCAGTTGTGTCTCCTACGCACACAGACAGAATACCTGTTGCGTCACCTGTCCAAGAGTGCCCTCTACGCACACGGACAGTGTACCTGCTGCGCCACCTGTCCGATTGTGCCCTCTACGCGCACGGACAGCGCACCCCAGAACCCCTGTGAAGTTAACAGGGTGTTCCTGGATTGGGTGTGTGAACCCTATTATCCTCCTCAGCTTCCCAGTCAAATGCTACTGGTGTGACTACCTGGTCTGACGTGTCCTTTGCACACGTGGCCAGTCGAGTGGTGGCCAGAAACGCTAATCGGAGGACCGCTCGGCCTGACGTGTCTTACACACGTGGCCGACAGGGCGCTGTCGCAGCGGTCTTCTCAGTCAACGCTAACTGGTTACCATCCGGCCTGACGTGTTGTTACACACGTGGTCGGAGTAGCGTCTGCTCCACCGAAACGCTAACTGGGTTGTCGTCCGGTCTGACGTGTCCCTACACACGTGACCAGTTCCTTGAGTTATCTCAGAGCCATTCAGCTGTATAGTCTCCGCCTAACCCACAGGGTGCCAGCAGTTCCATTACCATCTGGAGCACGGTGGGCCCCGACTGGCGATTGGGATATATACCCATGGTCCTAATCTGCCGGTTCCCCCGTAACAGCCTGTGTGTGTGCGGTGATGATGGGAGCGGTAGTGCCGGTGTGTGTACGGTCATGAATGCGGTAGTGCTTGCATGTGTGTGGTGATGATGGGTGCGGTAGTGTTGGTATGTGCAGTGATGATGAGTGCGGTAGTGCCGGTATGTGTGCGGTGATGATGGATGTGGTAGTGCCTGCGTGTGTGCGGTGATGATGGAAGCAGTAGTGCCGGGATGTGGGCGGTGATGATGGGGGCGGTAGTGCCGGGGTGTGTGCGGTGATAATAGGGGTGGTAGTGCCTGGGTGTGTGCGGTGATGATGCGTGCGGTAGTGCTGGTGTGTGCAGTGATGATGAGTGCGGTAGTGCCGGGGTGTGTGCAGTGATGATGATGGGGGCGGTAGTGCCGGTGTGTGCGGTGATTATGGGAGCTCGCTCTCTCTCTTTCTCTCGGCTTAACGCAACACGTTATTTCACAGGAATCTGATGCATTTATTATCCCACTATTTACAACGCATCCGTCACATGCGTCACACAACGCATTGTGACGGATGCCAAACGACGCAAGTGTGAAAGTAGCCTAACCAGTTGACTCCCGTGCACATAAAGCACTTGTGGACCCAGCAATGATATTTCTGCCTCCACTTCACTTAAAACTTGGACTCATGAAAATTTTGTGAAAGAAATGACCAAGGAAGCAAAAAGTTTTCATTATTTGAGACACATGTTCCTAAGAATAACCAAAGAAAAGATGTGGAAAGGCATTTTTGTTGGTCTACAAATCCAACACATCATGAATGACAAGCACTTCGAAGAGCTGTCGGTGGGGTCTGAGAAAATTGCTTGGAAATCATTCAAGGATGTTTCCAAGAATTTCCTTGCCAACTATCAATACAAAACTACATCAGATTCGTTGACAACCTTCTTGAAGCTTACAAAGCGATGAAGTGCAACATGTTAATGAAAATTAATTTTCTACATTCACATTTGGAATTCTTCCCTGAAAACTTTGGTGCATTCAGCGATGAATATGGAGAACGGTTTCACCAACATATTGCCACAGTGGAAAAAGGTTATCAAAGCTACTGGAATCCATCAATTCTAGCTGACTATTGCTGGACACTAATACAGGATACACCGGATGTTGAATACAAACAAAAATCGGAAGGAGAACACTTTTGGTTCAGTTGAACTAATGCTGTGGGTAACAGTTATATGCTTCATCATAATCAGTAAATATATTAAGTATAATGAGAATAAGTAAGTATATTTCTGCTTAGCTCAAATGGGTTTATCATAATCACCTAAAATTTTCAAGGAAGTAAAACTTTTCGAAAAAGACAAGGTTTAGTCGGGTATATTTCAGGGAATAGCTACGAGCCACAATGTCAGGACTGAAACCCTTACTAAGCTTACAGCCTTACTGAATATGTGGATGGTAGTTTGAGTTGGGAGACCTGCAGTCAATTTGGGCATTAGTGTCCATGTACGGATTGTAAAATACTTCTATATCCCTATCTCAAACCATAAAGGTCTTCAAATACACTATATACTCAAAAAGATAGTATAGTTTTTGAATACAAAATACTTACAGAATTACATAGGTGCATTAGACCAGTTGGAGTAGTTGTATACATTGAAGTAATATAAATTTGTAAAGACGCTACTTATTAATGAAAGTTAGCCAAATTAAAAATATGCAACAACTGAACAAAGAGACAAACTCAGAAAAATCACCAAGCTGCAAAAAGTGAGGCAATGAATTCAAGAATTATGGCAACCACTAACATGCCGCTGTCACAAGGAGGCTTTTGCAAGCATCGACAACTGTCATGGTGGCATCAGGATCTGTGGAAACTTCAGATTCTTGCACTTTGCTTTCTAACTTCTCTGATGTCTGTGATCAGTGCAGAGAGACTCAGGTGCCAACCCACAGACTTGTATTTCATAGACAGGCTAGCAAAAGCTAATCTCTACTAGTCTGCTTGTTTATCTGCTTTAGTCACATGCTATAGGACAGCCAGTCACATTCACTTCCCTCCTATACAGTGTGTCCACCCATATCCTGTCCACTGCCATTAACTTGAGAACGGCGGCAGCAATAGGCATAGAAGTGGTGTCTAGGTATAGTAAAGTAGCCATGCGCTACGCAATGAAACCACCTATAACGCCACCTGGTGGAAAATAAAGGCGTTAGCATTTTTATCTCGAAAACAGAACGAGATAGAGAAAAAAAAGTAAATTAAAAAAATGTTGGGCATCATCAATTCAATACGAATCGACACCTTGCATACAGAAATGCTATGATATGAAACCCATAATCCTCCAAAACATTGAATGCTGGTCACGCATATGGCGCTCATTTAACTTTAATGCTCAAAGTGGCCACCGTCAGCTGCAATGCACATCTGGACTCTGCACAGCATACTGTATCTTGCTGCACATTGTGCAATATGGTAGGTGACACGTTTGCACAAGCATCTGTAAAACATTGTCGTAGGTCCTGCAATGTTGGTGGAGGGGTCACATACACCTGCTGTTTGATGTGACCTCACAGAAAGAAGTCCAATGGGGTCAGGTCAGGTGAGCGTGGAGGCCACTCCACCCAGCCACCATACCCAATGACTTGTAGGAAGGTCTCCATGAGGTATCGCTTCATGTCCGCAGCCTTGTGAGTTTTACACATTCTAATCATAGCATTTCTGTATGCAAGGTGTCGATTCGTATTGAATTGATGATGCCCTACAATTTTTTAATTCACTTTTTTTCTCTATCTCGTTCCGTTTTCGAGATAAAAATGCAAACGCCGTTGTTTTCCACCAGGTGGCGCTATAGGTGGTTTCATTGCGTAGCGCATGGCTACTTTACTATACCTAGACACCACTTCTATTCCTATAGCTGCCGCCGTTCTCAAGTTAATGGCGGTGGACAGGATATGGGTGGACACACTGTATATGCTGGTTGGACACTTCCATTAGTGCTAACTATAGCTTGTCTATACTTGTTTGGAGAGGTAGTTTGATCCAAACTTACTTTTGATTGTTGTCCATTTGTGCTCTGAACAATTGTGGTGTTAACCCTTATTGTCTTTTTGTTGTTGCCATCTCCGGCTTTTCTCTTTAGTTTCTTAATGTTTGTTCCTGTGAGTTTGCAGTGTGTCTAAGTTTCTGTTTTTCCCTGTCTGTCTTAATTTGTTTCCTTCACACTCCTGCCCCTTCCTTTCCTTAGGGGTAAACTGATTAGGTCTGGTCAGGAGCATAGCCAGGCATGAGATTCAGGCATCAACACCATTAGGGGTAACCTCTAAGGATAGGGATAGCCTAGGGTCCCCTAGTATGAAGGACATTATAGGAGCCCCCGTCCTTTGCTATCCTGCGGTCACATTGTGAGAGCCACTTGACCCATTGATATTTTTGTACCCAATACTGTAGCTCAGCCTTATTCAATGGGCCAAAGTAAATCCACTGTATTACACAGCCACTATATTGATATGAACTGACATTGTATAACGTTGAATATCCCTTAATATCACTTCGTAATAAGTGCAGGGAAAATGAGCACTTACTGCTGGATTTCCTAATAAATTGAAATGCCAGTAACGTAACAATCAACTTAATGTCAAAAGACCCCCTCTAACAAAAAGGGATGGTCCAACGCAGTGAACTCCTTTTATTAAATGGACGGGAGGTGGGCTCTTCACTTACTGGGTAGTTTATTTGGGTGTTTTTATGTGATGTACTTTAGAATGATGACTTTTTCTTTTAAAGTCAGCTTGTACTTTAAAAAATGACCTCACATCGACAAGACTTACATGATCTCTGGAAATACTTAATCTCTTTCCCTCTTAAAATGTCCATTTTTTTATCTGAACAGAAATAGCACAGAATTATTACAATCAAGACCTCCATCAACTCTGGACTTGAGTGTATGGCTGTGATTGTTAACACCAGGGGTTAGGGAAAAAATGAAAATGCTTCGTTTTTGTCTGCTGCTGTGTAATGCGCACTATCTCTGAAAGGCAATATATGTAATATCAGATACAGTGTGTGTGCCGCGTCTGCCTAGTCATGCTTGTAATAGCTGACCTTTTCACATAAAATATGACATTTCATGGTATATGTAACTTTACACCGTCTGTCTGAAATGTGTTCTAACATTGTCACGGCAGTTTCTTTAAGAAATCAAAGAGTTTATCTTCTTCAATTGGCTTATAGCTCATATCTGGCTCCATCCGACTCAGAGTACAGGCTTCATATTGTGGCACCAAGAAGTCAGCTAGTTTTTTTTAGATTAGCGGAAAAATGCTGCTGCTAAGATTCTGAATGCTCACTTTGGCAATATTTAAATTAGTTTAATAGAAAATTATGATTTTCAGTAAATTATGTAGATTCGAAGTGGAGCGCCTCTGCTCCTCCTCATTTCTTTTCTCCTTGTCTAACCGCCTGTTAGACCAATGTCACACTTGTGATTGCCGCGCGAGTCTCGCGTTGTATCACCCGGCATGGACTCACACTCTCCTCACAGGAGCGGGTCATTTGCATGTATCTCTATGCAACCGACCCGCTCCTGTGAGGAGAGTGTGAGTCCGTGCCGGGTGGTACAGCGTGAGACTCGTGCGGGATACACGCGAGGCACTCCCAAGTGTGACACCGGCCTTAATCTTCAGGAGTACCCTCTTCTATCCTCTCACTATTCTCTATGTCTGTCACAAAATTTGGACACTTTTTATATTTTTTGCAAAACAAAAAGGTTAATATATTGTTTTGATTAATGTTCAAAACAAATTGAATTTAGCAAATAAAATGACAAAAAGATCTTGATGAGACCGCTGATTCCCCAGCTGCACACTAGTGTTTCTTTAGCTTGTTTAATTTCAATATCAACACTATACCTGTCTACCAAAGAAACTGCTGCAGCCAATCACTGCCGTAAGTGGCATATAGCATGAAACTGTTGGTAATCGGGCACTTCATTGCTGCAGGAACAAAAATAAAGACCATCATGGAGCTCCAGAAAAGCCACTGGAGCATCAGTAGGTTTAGTTAGCAATTAGTTAGCAAATTGTAAAAAACCTCTTTGATTGCTTCCTGATTGCTCCTAAATAGTGATGAGTAAGCACTACCAGGTTCAGGTGCTCGGTAGTCGTTAAAAGCAGTTATACGCTCAGATGGGCACAAATTGTGTTCTGAGTATAATGGAAGTCAATGGGAACTCAAACATTTTTCTGGAAACTCTTTCAATTGACTTCTACTACACTCACGTGCTTGAGTCTCGCCCATTTGAGCATACAACTGCTCTTACCGACTACCGAGCACACGAGCATGATAGTGCTCGCTCATCAATACTAATAGACTTTAAAGGGGTATTCCCATCTACAAGATCATATACCAATATGTAGTAGGCATAATAATAGTATTAGCAAACACCTCCAATTAGAAATATTCTAGGGTTCTCCTGATGTAGCCATGTCTCTTACCTCATGTTGCAGCTTAGATATCCATAGTTACGAACACGAGCAATTAACTTAGGCTGGAGTTACACTTGCGAGTGACTCGCGTGAGTCTCGCATTGGCATCACCCGACACGGCCGTACACTCTCCGGACACGAGCGTCTCAGCTGCAAAGAAATACATGCAGCCAACCTCCTCCTGTCAGGAGAGTGTGCGGTCGTGCCGGGCGATGCTGAAGCAAGACTCGCGAGACACTCGCAAATGTGACTCCGGCCTTACTGTCATTATATGAATGGACCTAACCATGGATACCTAAGCTGCAATGCCCTGCACATAAGGTAAAAGACATGGCTATATCAGGAGAACTATAATAAATTTAATTGGAGGTACTGTATTTGCTAATATTATTATTATTATTATTATTTTTACACCTACTACATATTGGGGTAAGCTCTTGGAGATGGAAATAACCTTTTAAATATCAGCAATCCCATTCATACTTTCCAGTGACTGAGCTGAAAAAGGGGGAAGCCCCTAATTAGGAAAGTCATGTGACCCTCGCACTGAAAAACTACAATGGGGCTTTTTATATCAATTCATAAATGTCACTGCAAAGTAGCAACCATATTGTGTAACTGGGGGAGTGGGTATCTGGCTATTGGAGACGCTCTGAGAATACAGCAATGCAAAAAAAATTATTTTTTCTAAAAAATTGTTTTTATTGTGTGAAAGCAGCAAAACATTAAAAAAAAAATGAAATAAATGTGGTATCTCCATAACCGTACTGACCCAAAGAATAAACCTGTGTTGTTTCTTTTACCAAACAGTGAACGGCATAAAAAAAATAAATAAAAAACAATTCCTGAATTGCTGTTTCATGTTAATTCTACCTACCAAAAATGAGAATAAAAAATGATCCAAGAATGTTATGTGCTCAAAAATGGTACCAATAGAAACGTCAACTCATCCCGGAAAAAATAAGACCTCACATAGATGGCTCTGCAAACGTAACATGGTGTCCGCTATCTATTCCAGACAATTATGCGCTCTAAAATTCAAATGGCGCTCCTTCCCTTCTAAGCTCTGCTGTGCGCCCAAAACTGTAGAATTCCACCACATGTGAGTTTCTGTGTACTGAGAAGAAATTGCACAATAAATTTTATGGTGCATTTTCTCCTGGTACCCTTGTGCAAAAAAAAGCTACCTGGTTATTGTAACAATTTTCTAGTAAAGATGTATTTTTTTTATTTTCATGGCTCAGCGTTATAAACTTCCAGGTGCACACCAAGCATCTAGATAAATTCTTTGAGGGGTTTAGTTTCCAAAATGGGGTCACCTGTGGGGGAGTTCCATTGTTTAGGCACCTCAGGGAGTCTCCAAATGCGACATAGCATCCGCTAATGATTACAGATAATTTTGCTTTCAAAAATTCAAATGGTGCTAGTTCCCATCCGATCCCTGCCGTCTGCCCAAACAATAGATTTCCATCGTATATGAGACATCGGCATGCTCAGGAGAAACTGCACAATAAATTGTATGGTGCACTTTTTCCTGTTACCCTTGTGAAAATGCAAAATTTGAGGTTAAAGTAACATTTTTGTGGGAAAAAGTAATATTTTCCTTCAACATGGCTTTGGTTCTTGTGAAGCACCCGAAGGGTTAAAAAACTTCTTAAATGTGATTTTGAGCACTTTGAGGGGTGCAGTTTTTATAACGGTGTAACTTTTGGGTATTTTCTGTCACATAGACCTCTCAAAGTCACTTCAAATGCTATATGGTCCCTAAAAAAATGGTTTTGTAAATTTTGTTGGAGAAATGAGAAATTGCGTATGAACTTTGAACCCTTCTAACTTCCTAACAAAAAAAAAATTATATTTCAGAAATTGTGCTGATGTGAAGTAGACATGTGAGAAATGTAATTTAGTAACTATTTTGTGTCATAACTCTCTAGTTTAAGGATATAAAAATTAAAGGTTTCAAAATTGCAAAATTTTCAAATTTTTCGCCAAATTTCTGATCTTTTCACAAATAAACGCAAACGATATCATCATAATTTTACCCCTATCCTGAAGTACAATATGTCATGAAAAAACATTTTCAGAATCATTGGGATCCATTGAAGCGTTCCAGAGTTATACGCTGTCAAAGTGACACTGGTCAAGAATTAAAAAAATTGTCCTGTCACGAAGGCAAAAACAGGATCTGGCGCAAAAAGGTTAAATAAAACAAATGAAAATACACCTTTCAAATGAAATCGCTGTTACTAGCCCCATCCCTGGTAAAATAAAAGTGTTTTACAAGTTGTATTAATAAAAAATGAGAAAACTGACACATTCCCATTATTTTCACAGTGATATCACTAGAAAATCAGTAAAAAAATATATATAACAATAAAAATGAAGCCTCATGTATCATGAAAAAAAGATGGGATATTACTTGAATATACGAATAAGAAAAAAAAATGTTTAGCGCTTTAAATCACATGTACAGAGGTACCTCGCTTAACGAGTAACCCACTTAATGAGAATTTTGCTTAACAAGTAAAGCTTTCTGTAAATTTGTAACCCGCTTTACGAGAAAGCCTTGCTGTGCGAGCAAAATCCTCATCTCACACGCTTCCGGTTTCGTCCATCCACCACGCTCTGACAGGCACTTGCAGTCCACACAAACACACACACACACAGTATTATGCTCACCTTACCTTCCGTTCCACCGCCGGCCTCATGGATCTTGTAGTTCCCGGGTACATCGCGGCGAACTACAAGTACCATGAGGCTGGCGGTGGAATGGAAGGTAAGGTGAGCATATAATATGTGTACCTTCCGTTTCATCGCCGGTCTCCTGGGTCCTGTTGTGCGCCGCTCCACTCCAGGCATCTGTATCGATAGCGACGAAGCAGGAACTTCCTGGTTCCTATCACCGCTACTCAAAGGCAGCGCGCTGGCCAATCAGAGGCAAGCGGCTCTGCCTTTGACGTCAGCGCTCTGGCAGGAAGTTCCTCCCTCTTCGTTATGGTTACCCGATACATGGCCCGTACCAGAGAACAGCAAGTCCCAGGAGACCGGCGATGGAACGGAAGGTAAGGTGAGCATATAATATGTGCGCTTGCATGCGTGCTTGTGTGTTTGTGCGTGTTTGTGTGTGTTTGTATGTGTGTGTGTGTGTGTTTGTACATGTGTGGAATGACAGAATAGGGGACCAGGATGGGACATTTAACAAGTTGTGGAACGAATCGTCTGCATTGCAATGATTTCCTATGGGAAATCTTGCTTTGCTGAACGAGTAACTTGGTTAACAAGCACAGTCCCAGAACGGATTGTTCTCGTTAAGCAAGGTTCCACTGTACAGAAAAAAACCAAGCATGTGCTTGGTCAGAAATGAAGGTAAATGGCTTGGTATTGAACTGGTTAATATAGTTGAAACCAGAAGTTTACATATACAATCTAAAAGACACATATGCATGTTTTTCTCACTATCTGACATGAAATCAGAATAAACCTTTCCCGTTTTAGGTCAATTTGCATTACCAAAATAATTTATATTTGCCAAATGCCAGAATAATGAGAGAATGTTTTTAGGCATTTTTATTACTTTCTGAAAAGTCAAAAGTTTTTAACATAAATTTCATTAGTTCTTGGTACCATTGCCTTAAACTGTATGACTTGGGTCAACCATTTTGGATATCCTTCCACAAGCTATTTACCTTCATTCCTGACAGGGCACATTTTTGTTTTTTTACATACATGAGGTTTAAAGAGCTAAACTGAAGCAACATCTCAAGACATCAGCCAGGAACTTAAAGCATGGGCAGAAATGGGTGTACCAAACAGACAATGACCCGAAGCATACTGCCAAACTGGTTACAAAGTGGCTTAAGGATAATAAAGTTAATGTTTTGGACTGGCCATCACAAAGCCCTGATCTCAATCCTATTGAAAATTTATTGACAAAGCTGAAAAGGCCGGTGCGAGCAAGGCAACCTACAAACATGGCTCAGTTACACCAGTTCTGTCAAGAGGAATGGGCCCAAATTCCTACCAATTACTGTGAGAAGGTTGAGGAAGGATATCCAAAATGTTTGATCCAAGTCATACAGTTTAAGGGCAATGGTACGAAATACTAATGAAATGTATGTAAACCTTTGACTTTGCAGAAAGTAATAAAAATACCTTCAAACATTCTCTCTCTCTCATTATTCTGGCATTTGGCAAATATAAATAATTTTGGTTCCTAATTGACCTAAAACAAGAAAGGTTTATTCTGGTTTCATGTCAGATAGTGAGAAAAATATGCAGATGTGTCTTTTTAGATAGTGTATAGAAACTTCTGGTTTCAACTGTATATCTTTCTAAAGCTTCAGAAATGTTGTTATTCAAAACTCCGAATCTCCTGCTTCTATTTTTAAGCCCATGAGATAATTAGTAAAATGATGGCTCCCTGTTTCTGCCACTAAGGGGAACTTTTTAGAGCTTAGAATGAACTCATTATTCAGGCATGCAGTAAGATTCCGAAATCTTCCTCTTTCCATAAAGGTAGCTTCATGCATTTACAATTTTAACTTTACGGACTTAGGGGTACTTTGCACACTACGACATTGCAAGCCGATGCTGCGATGCCGAGTGCAATAGTCCCCGCCCCCGTCGCAGCAGCGATATGTGGTGATAGCTGGCGTAGCGAAAATTATCGCTACGCCAGCTTCACATGCACTCACCTTGCCCTGCGACATCGCTCTGGCCGGCGACCCGCCTCCTTATTAAGGGGGCAGGCCGTGCGGCGTCATAGCGACGTCACACGGCAGGCGGCCAACAGAAGCAGAGGGGCGGAGATGAGCGGGACGTAAACATCCCGCCCACCTTCTTCCTTCCGCATAGCCGACAGGAGCCGTGGTGAAGCAGGTAGGAGATGTTCCTCGCTCCTGCGACTTCACACACAGCGATGTGTGCTGCCGCAGGAACAAGGAACAACATCGGACCGTCGCAGCAAGGTAATTATGGTTTTCGCCGATGCTGCACCGATGATACGATTACAACGCTTTTGCGCTCGTTAATCGTATCATCTAGGCTTTACACACTACGATGTCGAGAGCGACGCAAGAAGTGTGTCACTTTCGACATGACCCCACCGACATCGCACCTGCGATGTCGTAGTGTGCAAAGTACCCCTGTGGGGAGAAAGCAAGAGATTTAAATCTCTGTAAATGAAAAAAATAATAATTCAGTCCCACATGATGGTGTATAATAGAATTTACTGACTTTGCATATATTTATGTTAAATATTACGTGATGTGAGGATTCAGAACTCCAGGTGCCAAGGCGAGAGAGGATGAGGAGGAATCCATGAGGAGGAAATCCTTAATATGTGTGTTTATAACGTGTGTCGTGAAAGAGGCTTTCCTTAGTTGACAGAAGTGCTTTAGAAAAAAACAGCGTCACACAGTTTTCAGCTTTAAACTCACCAGGTGTCATAATGACTTCTCACTCTGTTCACACTGCAGAGTCTGACATGCCACCTGATACTTTTGAGTTGCTCAGCCAGACTCGGGCATCAACCAGTTGTGTGCTTACTAGTGATCAGTCTAGCAGGAGTTAATTTCTGCTGGTCAGTGGATTGCTGCTAGGATTACAGGATACTGGAGACTTATCACAGCCGTCTCCACCCTTTAAAAGATGGTGAAGCCTTTTCCTCCATGCTAATTATAGCTTTATCTGCGAATTCCGATCCTTGTGCTGTGGTGATCAGGTTCTGGTGATCTTCTGTACGTTATTTGGTGTGTTGTGAAAATATCCTCGTTGTTCATTTATTTCCTCCTGATTATTTCCTTCTGAGCATTTATTGTCTTACCTCTGTGTGTATGCAGTAAGTTTGAGTTTTCGTTTTTCCCTGTGAGTCTATTTTTGTGGGATAAATTACTCCTGTCCCAGCCCTCCCTGGGTTAGGGGAGAGGGGTATAGATAAGGGCTATTCAGGAACTAGGGTTAGGTTGGCGGTCCAGACCTCTTCACCATCAGAAGTACTTCTGAGATAAGGGACAATTAGGGCCCCCCTAGCCTTAGGGCCAGTGTATTTAGCCCCTATTCCAAGTAACCCTGTCAAACCCCATGACAACCAGTTGCTAAATCAATGTGTGGGGCTAGATACCACCTAATCTACAAGAGGGGTATGACTTCTGTGCCACAAAACTGATAAAGGTATACAGGAATCACGGCACTTTCATTTGCAGTTAAAGTACCCATCAATTCCAAAAAAAGCCTACACAGCTTAAATTCTATTCACGCACACCGGTCCTCAAGTATTATTCAAAATACTAGAAAAGAAAACTACTTGTCACAGAGATGACTGCAATCCTTTAAACCTGTGCATACAATTTCTCATTAAAATTCCCCATAGACATGAAATATATCCTCTACTTTGTTACAGTCAGCAACTACCTAATCCCAATTGGCAACATGTACCACATTTCTCCAAAGCAAGGCTGCAAGCATTTTTTTAGTTAACGAAAATGAGTAATGATAAAGAAAACTAAATAGAAATGCCATACTTTACATATATAAAATTTGAAACATACAATATACAAGTACGTGTGCGCTTCTCTTGACCATCTGTTAGATCGTAGTGTAAATAAGGTGAAATCATTAATTAATAATTGCATGACATTACTTAACCTATCTATAAGGTTCACACTGTGAAGTTACAAAGGAATGTTTTTACCTACTTGATGACCATTCATAGACTTCAAATATCCGCATGGTCCGATTTCTCTGGTACAGTATTGGTATTAAACATCACTGGATTGAAGAGCAGTTGCACATGATTGTACAAATGCTAGAGTAGAAAGCTGGCTGTCAAACACAACTGAGCTCCACATAAAGAAGACAGGGATTGTTTGCTAACGTTTCTGCCTTCCCAGTCACTGTATACATAGAACTGAATGTGTTTTGTATACAACATATAGGAATCTCCGTAATCATCATATGTGTAATGCCCATGCCGGTATCCATTCCTCACACTCTCCTGATTCCCTCCCCAAGCAAGGTCGCTGGTTCCCTCACCTGTCCAGGCGTCCTTCAGTTCGGTCCCCATCCCATGCTGCAGTCTCATGGAGAATCTGTACTTCTGACAGGTTCCAGGCCTTGGCCCGTGGGGTGCGTCCGTGGCCACACCCTTTTTCTTAAAGGGCCAGCATCCTCCTAACCCGGAAGTACCTTTCAGGTCAGCTGGGAGGCCGTAGGTATTTAAGGCACCTCTGCCCTATAAGTGGTGCCTGGGAAATGAGTCTAACACATTTCTAGTTCTCAGTTCCCTAGCACTGTGCGGCTGCCGCTGATACATTGTGCAAGTTGTGTTTGCTGATACCTGTTTGCATTTCAGAGTGCTGCTGAACTATATCCCTACCTGCTGTGAGCCTTGCCACCGACAACCATACCTGCTGCCATGAAGTATCATCCCCTGGAGCCACAAGTGTCTTTCCCGGTCACCTATCACGATACCTGTAGCCACAAAGTATTGTCCCCTGCTGCCGCAAATGTCCACGCTCGCCGACTTACACAATACCCATCCTTACAAGTATCTACGCTGAATGCTGCTGTATCCATCCATACATCCACCCATCCATCTTGGATGGATTCTCAACATCTGCTGCCGCACTCTATTGTCAGAGCCTTCACTCCTGTACCCCTGGGGTCAGCCGATGCAACACCAGTCTTTCCGAGTGGCACCCATACCAATACCTGCAGCGCAACACCTCCACCTTTAGGGGCTCTTGACAAGACAATGCTCAGGTCTGCAGTCAATCCCCTCTGGGTTTTATGTATGTTGCGGCTCTGTGGGTTCACTAACATTTCTGCTTGCCAAGCGAGCATAACAATATGATTACAGAGTTTAGTTGGGTCATAGGAGATCTAATTACCTCTCCCATACATCTAGTAGGCTGCATTTCCACTATGACTGGGGATAACGTACCAGTCCCAGTTACAGGAGAAATCTGGTAAAATCTAGATTTAAAATATTAAATGCCCTCCAAAGGTCTTTTATGACCTTATTGAACGAGGGGATGGGGGGAGGGAGGGCGGTGGTGAAATGTGAAAAAGAATTAAAAGTAAATAATTAAAAATATTAATAAATTAAAAAAACAAATGCCAATCCAAATCACTGTTAGCACCCCATCCCATAAATAAACTTTATAAGAAAATGGAAAAAAATAACATTTTTTTTTTAGTGATCCTCTGTTCCTTTGTGGTCATTAAAATGAAAGAATGTGAAAAGCACACTTAATTCTTTTATTTTCCCATCGATATAGGGTAAGTTAATAAATATAGTTGAACCCAGAAGTTTACATACACTATCTAAAAAGACACATCTGCATGTTTTTCTCACTATCTGACATGAAATCAGAATAAATCTTTCTCATTTTAGGTCAATTAGGAACCAAAATTACTTATTTTTGCCAAATGCCAGAATAATGAGAGACAGAGAGTGAGAATATTTTAAGACATTTTTATCACTTTCTGCAAAGTCAAAAGATTCCACACATTTCATTAGTATTTGGTGCCATTGCCATTAAATTGTGTGACTTGGATCAAACGTTTTGGATTTCCTTACACGAGCTTATCACAATAGTTGGCAGGAATTCTAACCCATTCCTCCTGACAGAACTGGTATAACTGAGCCATGTTTGTAGGTTGCTTTGCTCGCAGCGGCCTTGTCAGTTTTGTCCATAAATTTTCAATAGAATCTAGATCAGGGCAATGTGATGGCCAGTCGAAAAGTTTCTCTCTCTCTCTTTCTCTCTATCTCTCTCTCATTATTCTGGCATTTGGCAAATATAAATAAGTTTGGTTATCCTAATTGACCTAAAACAGGAAAGGTTTATTCTGATTTCATGTCACGTACTGAGAAAAACATGCAGATGTGTCTTTTTAGATAGTGTATGTAAACTTCTTTTTTCAACAGTAGTGAGGTGTCAATCATAGCAGGGGGCATGCCAAACTCCCATGCATGAGCCAGCTAGACATAGCAATGATCCCCAAATAATAAAGCCTATAGATTAAATAAACAACAGCAAAGAGCCTGATAAGAGAGGCACAGTTTATTTTTTTTAATCCCCTACAGCATGCTGGCTTCAGCTTACATAGAAAAAACCTTCTGACAGATTGCTTTTAACATGTGAATATACCCCAAAAGTGTTCAAATTTCTAGACCAGTTGACAAATAATATTGCTGCTAAGAGTGGTGATCAAAAGAGGAGCTGGGACAGGCACTGAGATAGCTATCCAGAAAAGATTGGCAGCGGGCTGTGTGGGTTAAAGCCTCTCAGTAAATTGTGGTAAGTGTCAGCCGAATATTTTAAATGCCAATGCTAAACTTCAAGCCAAGTTGTTGACTCTAAAGATGGTTGGAACCATCAAACTTATAACTCGTGGAAGTTTTTGCATTGATTTAAGAACCATTGTATCATCAAGGACTGCTTATATTCTTTAGTGAAAATATTTTATTGTTTTATTCCAAACACCTATTTAAAATAGCTGTTATGTTTATAATATTTCTATTAATTCTGATGATACAAATAGCAAAAAAAGTACAGAAATATCACACCGATATCTCTCAGAGAGATCATAGCTAATCAGTGAAGGTCTCAGTAAGTGGACACTGTAATTTATCATCTTATCATAAAGGGAACCTTTTAACAAAAAAGACATGGCCAAAGTGGGTGACCCCTTTAGGAACCTATAAAAAGCACATCCAGTATTGCAATACATGAAAAATTATTATTTAGAGGGTATACATATTTGTTTTCAGTGGTGCACTTGCCGCAAAAATAAAGCCGTATAATGGTTTAATGTCAACGGTCTCACTCTATTAATTATAGACATTTACACAAAATAATTATAGACTCTCCAAACAAGAACTAGGAATGGGCACCATGTATTTAATTGTGGATTCTTGAAATTAATCAACCTTGGAATGCATTAAATGTTAACATGTTCTTAGCCTCTCACCTACACAGTTTATTTTATTTTTTCAGTATATTGATATTTTTACAAATATTCTTTAATGTTTATTGCCCATATTGAATTATACATACATATAATACTCATGTTAATTATACTTTGCTATGACCTTTTCTTATGGCAAGAAACTATAACATAATAGCACGTGTTCCACAGTTAATCAATTAGATCGTGAGTAGGTATAATTATGACATTTCTTGTGAAGCCTTTGTTTTTCTTTCATTTTATCTTTTCCGGAAATGAAATAGTAAATTATTTATCTAATTTGGATGAATGTAACTGTGAATACTTATTGACCGTTCTCTGTCTATCCCAGTGCCACGCTTGCCGCCAGAGATAGTGCTGCGGTAAGCAAAAGTGGACCTACTGGACCACAGGTCAAGCCCTGACCTACCCTTTAAAGGGGTAGAAACCGGGACTGTAGCAGCTGACCCCCTGGGAAGGGACAGACACAGGAGCAGACAGGCTGAGTCTCAAGTGTAGACAGCACAGCCAGGATGGACAGGTAGGGTCACTAGCAAGGCAGATGGTATGGCCAAGATGGACAAAGTCACTTGTACCAACAAAGCAGGACGGACTGGTAGAAGGTACAGGTAGGACAGAACTGGAACTAGATGCCAACAGGGCAGGATGTGTGGGGACCAGGTACAAGCAGGACTGGAACCAGGTGACAACAGGGCAGGACGTGCTGGAACCAGGTACAGTCAGGACAGGACTGACAGGGCAAACACGGGGACCTCATAACTAGCTAACTAGACAGAACACAACTAACTGAACTCAAGGCAATGATCAGGAACCTACATTAGTGGATAGCGAGAGGCTGAGAAGCACTTCTTGGGAGTATGCGCTGGCCTTTTAAGAGAAGGGGAGCGGTACGTGCGCATGTCATAGGAGCACTCCTAATGCCATGCACACAGGCCAGGCCAGGAGGCAGAAGCAGGAGGCACACAGGTGAAGGAATGCAGGCATGCCAAGCAATGTTGAGGAAGCCGGCCATGGGGGTGAGTAAGTATGCATCCGTGTGGGAAGGAGAGCGAGGGATGCCAGCGTTACACTCAAACACTTGATTACTATGACTCCAGACAAGATCAAAGGATGTCTCTCCAGTTGACCCTGAGCACCTAAAAATGATCCAAAGTCTATCTGTATAATAAGTCTGTTAGTTAGCGCACACTAAAGGCCGCTTCACACACAACAATATCACTAACGAGCTATCATTAGGGTCACGGAATTCGTGATGCACATTCAGTCTCATTAGCGACGTTGTTACGTGTGACACCCACGAGCGACCACTAACGATCAAAAATACTCACCTAATCGTTGATCGTTGACACGTCGTTCCTTTCCCATATGTCGTTGCTCATTTTGGACGCAGGTTGTTCGTCGTTCTTGAGGCAGCACACATCGCTACTTGTGATGCCCCAGGAACGACGAACAACAGTGTTCCTGAGTCCTCCGGCAACGAGGTGGGTGTGTCGTTAATGCGGCTGGTCTCTGCCCCTCCGCTTCTATTGGTGGGCCACTGTGCAGCTCTGATCAACAAAATGAATCAGCGATCAGACTGCTGATCCTTTTAGTCCCTCTGGGAACTAGTAAAAGTTAAAAAAAAAAAAGTAAAAAAACTGTTTTAAAAAACTAAAAAAAATTCAAATCACCCCCCATTTGCCCCATTGAATATTAAAGTGTTAAAAATTTAAAAAATATACCCATATTTGGTATTGCCGCGTTCAGAAATGCCTGACTTATCAAAATTTAAAATCAATTAAGCTGATGAATAAATGGCATAGCAGCAAAAATTCCAAAAGGCAAAATTACGTTTTTTGGTTGTCACAAATTTTACGTAAAATGCAATTCAGACAATCAAAACATAGCATCTGATAAAAAAAAAAAATGGTACCTTTAAAATCGTCCATCAGCTCAAGATGCAAAAAATAAGCAGTCACTGAGCCCCATATCCCGAAATATGAGAACGCTACAGGTCGCAAGAAAATGGCGCAAAAAATGTGATACTTTTTGGGACATACTTCTGATTTTTTTAACCCATTAGATAAAAGTAAACCTATACATGTTTGGTATCTACGAACTCGTATCGATCTGAGGCATCACAGTGACACATCAGCGTTACCATATAGTGAACACAATGAATAAAATATCCCAAAAACAATCGTGCAGTCGCACTTTTTTTTCCAATTTTTCCGTACTTGGAATTTTTTTGACATTTTCCAGTACACTTTCATTTAAAAGTACATCTTGTTACGCAAACATAAGCCCTCATATTCAAGATTGCTGGAAAAATAAAAAAAGTTACAGCTCTTGGAAGAAGGGGAGCAAAAAACAAAAACGAAAAATGGAAAATCGCCTGGGGGTTAAATTGTTTTGTGGCACGTCTGATTCTGACCAAATTGTATTTGGATCAAATTGAATATGTCGGCAGATTTAAGCCAATCTACCTGGGAGTTTTGCTTATCTCTACTACCCTTTCCCTGCCTGGTTCAGTTAGATTGACAGATCTTTCCTTATTTGAGTCTAGAGGGAAAATCTAGAGCATTTATTGGCAGTAGTATTAGTAAAATATATAGAGAGACATTGATGCTTTGAGGTGTAAATATTAGTTTTACAGGACTTTCTAACATATAGCTTAGTTATAAAGGAATTTATATAGTAATAACAACTGTGAACAAGCAATGCTTTCAGAAATATATTTGAAGCTGAGAAAGGTTACAAGGCTAAAACTGTTCAAATCCATCATTATAGGGTTAGGGTCAACGGCTCAGGCAGGCAATATATCAAGTTAATAAAAATGTCCTTCATGCTGAATAAAAAATAAATATATAAATGCAATAAAAAACCTATGGCAGTAAAAATGAAATATTGTGCATTTTATAAAATCACGATCTCAAGAAAAAAAACTGTCCATTTTATTTTCCAAAATATTGTGTATTTATTCATATTGTGACTCTAGCTCTGTTCTGCTCTGTAGAACTGTTGTGCCTTACAACCTGGTTTCAGGAATAGCACCAAAGACATGGAGGACTCTAGTAATCAGCCAGTGCAGTGGTTCCGTTACTGACAAGCATAACTTTTCTATAGTGGAACCTTGCGTCACAGTTGCCGGGTGCAGCAAGTGTGACGGGGTGTGTACAGACCTACGTGCACTAGTGACACACAAATAACAGGTTGTCCTGGAACTGGTGAGAGGGGTAGATGGGCACCTCCTAGCCTCATCTGCAACTGTCCTTTCTTTCCTTACCATTCCCTATACAGTCTCCACAACTGTAGCCGAACAGGAACCTGGGACCCTATAAAGGCTCTATAGAAACCCTGACTAGTGAGGAGCAGGTGGGGTACACTAGATCTCACCGATGCACTAACAATACACCAGGGAAACAAAGACAGATAGGGGAAAAGATTACAACAAAAGGATGTTGCCTGAGCACAGTAACCAAACTAGCAGAACCTTTCTCAGAGGCGGCCAGGACACACACAAATGAGTTTGTATCTTCAGCAGAGGAATGCTGGGATACCCTGCTATTTGAAGCAGAAGGGCGTGATTACTGATTAAGTGCAGCTGATCACTAAGCAAGGAACTGCTTAAGAAAAGCTGCAGTAGAAAAACTGGCACTTAAGCACTGCAGTGCCCAAAAAAAAAGAAGCCCATTTCTATGAAACGAGCCCTATGAGAGACTCCAGTCCAAAGGCTGTCACTGGTCTTAACATGCAGGGAGACAATTGTGATAGTACCTCCCTCATAACAAGAGTCCTCCAGACTCTCAAGATAGGTACGGTCATTTCAATGTAAACAGGTCCCTCTGGTTACCAGTAGGGGGCAAGACACACTTCTGGAGCAAGGACCTGTGGACTACGTCATGGGTGTTAAGTGCTGAGGGTAAATCCAGCTGCACGGCCATAGGATAAAGAATGTTTACAACCCTAAAAGGACTGCTCAACCTTGAGCCTAGAGCTCCAAACACACACTTCCACCTGGTGTTCTTGGTGGACAACCATATAAGATCACTTTTACACAGGTCCGAACTACCAACCCCTTTAACATCAGTTCAGTATTAGACTATTGGACCAGATGAAAGATCCATGCACCTGACTCCTTTGACACAGTCATGTCCCTGGCAATCCTGCTAGAGCACCTATGGGAATGCAGACGAGATTGCCAGACTGACTCAGCTATATTTTCTAAAATGCAGGCCACACTATCTGAAAAACCCATGCACATTGGGGTTAACAACAACCGCAGAGGGTAAAGCAGCAAGAATTGTGGCTTTGATTTTCTTGTGGGGAATCTAGTCATCAGATATGTGTCTGCTCAAGATGACCGACACCAGACAACTCTAGTGCCTAGGTGCGTCCGGGATACTCACTTGGGTGCACAGTTATTTCTCTTTGATTCTACTAAAATATTGCTCCCTGTTTAAATATATCTTAACAAAACCATGTGGCTTGAGGTATTTATCGGATTCAGCTCGAAAGACAATTTTGTTCAAAAAATGGGATCTACCATTACTGAGATTATGTGTTCCACTAAAAGTCATTGCCATTCATAACCTACCTATTATGGTCTTGGTCTCGTTTGAAGCATTTGTATTGCAAACACTAGGGGTAGCTCAGGCAGGTAGCATAGTCAGGGGACAGCCAGAGGTCGGTACGCAGGAGCAGCAGTATCGTATGGAGAAGCAACAGGTAGCACAGTTAGAGGACAGCCAGAGGTCGGCACACAGGAGCAGCAGTATCATATGGAGAAGCAGCAGGTAGCATAGTCAGGGGACAGCCAGAGGTATGTACATAGGAGCAGCAGTATCCTATGGAGAAGCAGCAGGTAGTGTAGTCAGGGGATAGCCAGAGGTTGTTGTACAGGAGAAGCAGTATCATATGGAGAGGCAGAAGGTAGTGGGAGAGCTAGACTAAAGGCTGGGAGCTCAATAATCTTGCAAGGAAGGAAGTACAAAGCCATGTTTAAATAGGGTGTTCAATCAGAAGATCACAGGGTGGAGGCAATTAGTAATAATACAGGTACTGGTATCTGGGATAGCAAGGAACTGCATGGAGAGCTATGTAGTTGAAGGGTTACAGATTCTGCATGGTGTACAGGAATTGCTGGGTTTGAGTCCTGACAGTAGTGTCCTCCTTCCAGTATGGCCAGTGGACATTTCAGGAGCTGGTTTCCCTTGTTTTCCAGTGAAAGGCTCTTGTAAGCCTGAGTGCATGAATGTTGCACTCTGTCTCCCATGAATTATCTTCATGTCTGTAACCCATCCGTGGAAACAAATATTGTAATTTGCCACTAAATATTCTAGAGTCCAAAATTGTATCCATAATATATTCTTCTTCCCCATGAACGTTTTCTGGTGGAGGATATGACTAGGTTCTTCCTTTAAACAGGGTCTCACTAAATGGTTTGATACAGGTAAAATATAGCTTTGTACCGTGTTAGCCAGTAGAGATAAAAAATTTGTTTAAAAGAATTGAGTCCTCAGAGGTTGATATCTTTTAATGGCTAACAATTTGTGCAGAAAAATGGGCAGTACGGTAGCTCAGTGGTTAGCACTGCAGTTTTGGAGCGCTGGGGACCTGGGTTCAAATCCCACCAAGGACAACATCTGTAAAGAGTTTGTATGTTCTCCCTGTGTTTGCTTGGGTTTCCTCCCACACTCCAAAAACATACTGATAGGGACTTTTAGATTGTGAGCCCCAATGGGGGACAGAGTTGCCAATGCATGTAAAGCACTATAGAATTAATAGCGCTGTATAAGTGCATAAATATTATTATTGTATTATGAATATTTGACCCAATTTAGAAGACGGTACATGCATTTTCAGATTTTTCATATACAGCCAAACTTTGTCACGAACCTAATGGATGGTAGAAGCTTTGCGATGTTTATCTGCAATTCCTTTATAATCTTCTTGGGCCTTTTGTAACATCTCAACATCTCAATTAGTTTTTTGGAGATTCCTGCAACTTTGTAAGCCTGTCAGTAACAGCAGGAACAGAACAGAAATGTTAAATGGATGATTAAGAATAAATATTGGATGCAAACCATAGTTAGCAAAAAATGGATTTTGGAATATAGAACTGTCTCTGGAGTTGTTATAGGTAAATGCCACTCTTGGTAAGTAGTCCACAATGCAGGTATTGTTTGAGAATCTGGCTAACCCTTTCAGTCTGGCCATTTGATTGAGGATGGAAGGCAGTAGAGTAATTAACACTAACTTCCAAATACTGTACAGAAGCTTTTCCAAACTTATGATGTAAACGGATCACCCCTATCAGAAACTATATTGTTAGAATTCAGTGAAACCAAATTTAGACGGACATAGGTCCACTACGAAATGCATTTAGATAAATAACCAAGTCCTGGATGGAACTGGAAGAGGTTAAAGGAGTCCAAAAGGTGAAGATAATGGCTTCTTGTTCCTTGTACATGTTAAACTGGAGGAAACGTACATCCTTCCTACAATTAGGCCACCACAATAAACAAATCAATAGTTCTTGACTTTTCATAATTCTAGGATGTCCTGTAAGTTTAGAACCGTGGACTACTTTGTGGACTTTAGGTTGAGCATATTCAGAGACATATCTTTTGTGATTTTGCATCCAAAACCCCTTCTTAAAATAAAGATCAATGTCTTTAGAAGGATGGTTAAGAAAAAAAGTAATTTTGGTATCCATCCTTACCCTCTGTTAAGCATACTTCACAGCCCAGTATTCCCAAGAAATTTTTAGGGATGGCACAGTCAGGGTTAGACCTCTCCTGAAGTTCAGCAAGTATTGTGGAGAGAGCACCAGCCTTGCCATTTTTTGAACTAGGAACTAGGAAATTATAAAGGTAAATCAGCAGAAAACAAGGTCCATTGTGCTTGACTTGCAGACAGTATCTTAGCTGTACGGATGAATTCTAAATTTCTGTGGTCGGTAAGGACAGTCACCAGATAACTGGTCCCTTCCAAAAGAAGTCTCCATTCGGAGAAGGAGACTTTAACAACTAAAAGTTCTTTATTTCCAATGTCATAGTTCTTCTCTGCAGATAACATGGTATGAGAAAGAAATGCACATGGATGAAGCTACATCTTGTCTCCAATTCTCTGATACAAAATGGCTCCCACCGCAAAGTTTGAGACATCTACTTTGACAACAAGTGGCAGTTCAGGACTTGGATGTACCAGTAATGGTCTGGAAGTAAAAAGAGTCTTTAGTTTGTCAAAAGTCACTTGTGCCTCTAGAAACCAGAAAAACGCTTTAGTTTTCTTTGTTAGTGAAGTGATTGGTAAGATGATCTTCAAAAACTTATTTTATGAATCTTCTGTAGATATTTGCAAAATCTACTGTATAAAATGCAGGATGTATTTTACATTTCTTGGAGTAGGCCCGTTGACCACAGCTCTGACTTTGCTAGGATCCCTGCTCAGACCTCCTGGGGAGATGTTAGATTCAAGAAATTAAATCTCGGTTTGTTTAAATTCACATTTTTCAAAATTGATATGGAGATGATCCTCCTATAGACATTTTAGGACTAATTGAACATGCCTGCTATGATCCTTCAAAGTATTTGAAAATATATGAATGGCAACGAGATAAGCAACAACTAGTGATGAGCGAGTATGCTTGTTACTACTCGGTACTCGCACGAGTATCACTGTACTCGGGCTACTCGGCGGGGACCGAGTAATCTCGCGATACTCGTGCTGTACTCGTGGTCTTCATCCCTGCATGTTGGCGCTCTTTTGAGAGCCAGCCCTCATGCAGAGATTGGCTGGCAGACCACTGCAATGCCACAGCCCTGTTAGTTGTGGAATTGCAGTGATTGGCCGGCCTGCACAGCGTGACCGAGCCTTTATACCGGCGGGCGCACTGTGCTCTGCACACAGCCATCCAGACAGTCAGGTAAGGGAGAGTGTTGCTGCTTCAGGGAAAGGTTTGCGGCCCTTTATAGCTATTTCCGTAGCAGGGCTGCAAACAGTGTGACCAGAAGTCCTTCTTAGGACTATTATAGTTGTATACAGGCAGGCAGGGTATAGCCAGGTCGGAGTACAGTAGCAGAGTCCAGGGATACTGATCAAGCTTCAGGGACACCTCAGGGTCTTCTTCTGTATATGGCAAACAGGTATGTCAGATTTTGTGTGTGTTGTGACGCCACTCACACCTTGCGGTCAGGGATATGGATGACCGCCACTGCAGGTTTTATGAGCGTCTGGGGCTGATGGGGTCTGCAGTCAGATGGTGTGGCCTCCCGTGAGTGAGGCAGGCCCCAGGGGCTCAGATGAGTTGGATAGCGGGTCCAGAAATAACTCAAGCTCTGTCTAAAAGTCTTTCAACTGCTTTTTACTCACTCAGGTGTTGTTAAGGTGAGCTGACCCAGGCTATGCTGCGATAAACCAGGTAGAACCAGGGTTCCTTCGGACCAGTCTGAGGGTAAACAGTTAGCTCGCCTTCCTAGCACTTCTGTGTTCGGATAACCCCTGACTTAAAGTACCATGGGGTCCATTCAGGGAGTCGCAACTGCCTTTTCTCCCCTGTGTTTGGCCTGTTTGCCGGCAGCGTAGACCAGGTGAGCTTCAAGCTCTGTCTCCTTATGGATCCCTGCATTGCTGCTGAGGCTTAGCCTCTGTGTGGTTGGCGAGGAACCTGTAGTTCCCCTCACCGGCAGGTTTAGAAGGTAGTTAAAACTGAAGTCTGCTCTAGGGACCTGTTCCCCGTGTGTGCCTAGTCACCGGCAACCTCGTACTGACTGACTGACTGACTGACCACGTGACCGTTCTCCCCCGCCAACTGTCACTACACCGCGCAGGATCTGACTAGTGGCCGCGTGCTTATCCCTTAGCAACTGCCGCTCACCACTGCCAGACTGACTTACTCCACTCCTTTCCTGACAACCTCTGCACTTTAGCTCCCAGCTCCTCCACTGCATTCCTTGACAAGAATTGAAGGCCAGACCCCTCCAGGGACTGCCCAAGGGTCACAGCTAATGGTGTGGGAGAACTGGTTGCTGTGTGTCTTTGCGTACACACCTCGTTCTGGCCCTTAGGATTACCTAGAAGTACTGTCCTAGCATGAGTGCAGTACTCAGTGGTGCCTGACTGGGTCAGGGGCACCACACAGACATCACTGAACTTCTGGTACTGAGGTGGTAGTTTACATAATTTTGACGAGAAACCTCAGAGACTTGGATTTGTTTGAGAACAGATGGATTAGTATGGAAATTGTCCTTACAGTACTCAGAGGGAAAGGTAATGTTCTTTGATGCCCAATTGATAGAAGATGTATAAAATGAAAACCAGGGAATTACTAGACTAACTGGAAACTTTGGAGAAGAACTAAGATGAAAACTAGAAAACTAACAGCTCCATGATGATCAGGTTCAATACAGATTTCAAGTTGAATTTTCTCACAAGTAACACTTCTAGAAGAGAAAAGTGATCCATCCACAGTTTTCATATCAACTGGCACGGATTTAGTCCTAGTTGCAATGTTATTATTTAATGTGATTTTTAGCTCCATGAAATTCCCTCCAGAATCTAACATGGCAGAACATTGTATTTTTTGACTCACAAGTATGAGCTGTATGGGAATTTCAAAATGAGAAGATGGTGAATGTATTTTATCTTTATCCTGCATCACAGATGAGATGGTGTGCATAACAGAATCTGGCTGTTTATAAAGGTCTAGATTGCTTGCAGACTTAGCACTTGAAGGCTATAGTCCTTTTATTAGGACAGTTAATAGCAAAATGTCCAGAGCCCATGCAATAGAGACATATATTCTCTATATGTCCCCTCTTCTCTACTGCTGAGAGAGGTTTTTGGATTACATCAATTTGCATAGTTTCAGGAACACTATCGCATCGGGAAGAGCCAGGTAGAGTGTTGGGATTATCACATCTAATGGATGCAACAATTCTGGGAAGTTGCAGGCTGATATTTTTGGGCTTGGGGCGGCCCTATAAGCATTGGTCTCCTTAGCCTGAGAATACCAACCCTCAGCTGTCGGCTTTTTCTTGACTGGGCATCAAAATTGGGGGGACCATATGCTGGTTTTTAAACTATTTAATTTATTAATTAATATTAATAATTAAAAAAATCCACATGCTGATCCTCTTATTTTGAAACACAGCCAAGATAAGCGCATGGCTGGGGGCTTCAGCCTGAAGCCATGGGCTTTATCTGTGCTTTGTATCATAATATGGGGGAACACTACACCAATTTTTTTTTATTCATTTATTTTAACTGTACAATAGACCAACAGAGCAGATCTGTGATTGGAAGCACCAGACACGCTGTAACTCAAGGTGGGGGCACGTCTGACTGCAACCAATCACAGATGCCGGTGGGTGGGGAAAGCAATGCATATGCAATGAAGGCTAATGCGCAGCCTGAAGGAAGTGTACAGCCGTGGTGGAGCCTCAGTAAGTTCAGCACGCCTGCTCCTATCCCCCATTCTCTTCTACCACCATTTTTAATTACTGGATTCTGGCCACCGTAGACTCATATGGGGACTGGCATCCGGCCCATAACGGATTTTAAAAACGAGATAACTGGTTCTGGTTATCTGTGATTCCGCTAATCATTATCTGTGACACATATTTTAACCTTTTAGAACATATTTTATGCCATTTGCACCTTGCACACCAGTTTCTGAAAATGAAGTGGGAAAAAAAGGTAAGTTTAGAAGGAGAAAAAATCCAACACCAGCAAATAAAATGTAAAAAATTTATTGAAGCATAATTTCAAAGCCCATAACAAAAATTGTTAGGGCAGGTACAGAGCAAAGAAACGTCAACGCGTTTAAGGTTCTTAATCATAATTAAGCAAATAAAGGTTCTTAATCATTGACAAAAATACATTGCTCTTGACACACTATTCAATATATATATATCGCCCCGCGCTCGGATGCAGCCGAGCCGCTCGGATCCAGGCTCGTTGGTGGGTGGTTCGAGCGCCTCCAGACCCGGAGACACTTCGCTCTGAAAGGGGGGTGCTGGCGCTTTTGGTGGGGGTTAGGTAGGTGTACGGCCGGAGCTGTGCTTGAGTTCATGACGCCACCCACGGGATGTGGTAAAGGTAGACACCACTGCTACAGTTACGGGGCACCCGGGGGAGATGTTTATGCAGAAAGTTGTTAACCCCTCCGTGGGCAGGGATGCTGGCCCCGGGACCCGTTGGGAGTAGCTGGGCGGTGCAGGGCGGTGCGCAGCCGGATGGCACTGTTGTACTCACTGTTATTGACACACTCAAGTCTCTGGTAAAAAAGTTGATGGTGGCCGGTCCCCGCAGCTGGCTGCGTCTGGTCCCCCACCCGGTTCGGTGGTCTTGGCCTTTCTCCTGCACCGTGTTGTGTATTTGGGCTGCCTGCGCTTCAGCGACGGGAGTCCACTCCCCGGCTTTGTGAATGTCGGGAGAGCCCTTTTGCCCGCAGACGCTGGCCCGTGGGATCTCTCTGCCTGTGCGGTGGCTTTCTATCCCCCTCGGTGGGCTGTTGTCTTCAGTCGGGACTTGGGTGGGAAAGGACCTATAGTCCAGACTGCAATCAGTTAATTAACTCAGTCCAGTGGATTCTGGACCTCGTTTCAGGGTCTGAGTACCCCCTTGTGTGCTCCGGTTTCCGAGTCGGTTCCCTAGGCCCGGTCCACCATGGTTCCACCAAGCTATCTTCCTGGCTCCTGCAGGCTAAGGCCACCGTTCGCCTCCTAGCCAAAGGTGCCAGGGCACCAACCTCGGCACCTGACAGCCTCCTCTCACTACTCACTGACTGACTGCACTCAACTCCTAAACTTCACTGTTTCCTTCCTCAGGCCCTCTGAACCCCTCGGTGGGCGTGGCCAACTGCCTGGCTCCACCCCCTGGTGTGTTCATCAAGCTTTCAGGGAGGTGACTAGGTTTTAATGGTTGGCTGATGACACCTTTTTGGGGGACAGGTGCAGTGCGGGGGTCTATCTGTGACTACCTGGCTAGTCCAGGGCGTCACACTCCCCCTTGGTTAACTACAGACTGTCCGCGGGCTGTCTGACCACCAGCGTTTATTTTGAAACTGAAAAAGATAAAAGAGAACATATGTACAATTATAATAACAGTATTTACAATCAAGTATATTTGTGTTTCTTCCCTTGCGGGAGGCATGTTACTTAAACTTTGCAAACATATAAAAACACTTTTATTAACCGGGAATGGGACGGGACCGGGTCCTTTCATTTGCCCACCCAAGCAAAACTATACCTTGATGCTGCCTCTAAAACCAGGTCAGCACCCCTTTTCCCCAGTCCAGGAATCGGGATCAGGTCCGGGTATTGCCCACACGGGCCGGGTAATAAGTTCCTTACCCGGCAGTCTCTCAGAGGCCCCACGTCCAGGGGACTCCTGAACTGGAGGGTCGTCACCGGTTCCAATGGTGACGGGATCTTGGCCTCCTCTGCCGCAGGCCCTTCCTCCAACCAGCCTCCCCGGGGACTGTAGGACCTGAAAGGGTGGTCCGGGATTTTTTACAAGCCCAAAAAATTTTGGGTGGCCTGCAAGTTCTCAGCCTTGTTCATTTTTGTAAAACGGGGTAGGTATTTAATGGGGATCCAACAAAGTCCCAACGGGGAGGGGGCTGTATGGTAGCCGTGAACCGCTACCTCTTTCAACTTTCTTCTTTAAACAGCAATTTCTTGGCGCAGCCGCCGTTGCTGCTGCTCCGAGTACAGGGCACGGGCTCCGTGCTCCCCTTCCTGCCCAGGAGCCAGGCTCATTCGGATGCCTCCAACGCCGGCTACGACCGGACTCACATTCTGCCATGGGCCCCACTGCTCAGTGGCCTGCTCCTCCTCTCTGCAGGGGCACTCCGGCTGATCCACAGGCGGGACTGGGTACTTGGGAGTGACTAGCGTCGCTGCTGCGGTTGACTTCTGGACGAGGATCGCCTCCGTTGCGGCCGGGCGGACTGCCGGAGCCATTGTCATCTCTGTTGCCGCCATGCTCGGGGCCGGATGGGATGTCGTCGGCGGTGCTGGAGCGATGGTGACGGTAAGGCCTTAGGGTCCAGTAGCTTGGTCCTCCCCTGTAGGTGGTACGGGCTCCGCTGCCACGTACTGAGGCAGCAGGTCGGTCGGGGCGGTGGCTGCGGACACGGGTGATGAGGAAGACGGTGTGGTGGACGGAAGCAGGCCGGGTTCCTCAGCCGAGACGGCCGGTTCCTGGGGAACATAGGGGCGT
Organism: Anomaloglossus baeobatrachus; assembly: GCF_048569485.1. Classification (NCBI taxonomy): domain Eukaryota; kingdom Metazoa; phylum Chordata; class Amphibia; order Anura; family Aromobatidae; genus Anomaloglossus; species Anomaloglossus baeobatrachus. The sequence continues at coordinate 82,518,685 of NC_134356.1, read as the reverse complement.
GAGTCACTGCTTACACGCTCCTCCGAGATCATCTCCACTTCGCGCGCCCAGACAGCTGCAGCCAGGCCCTTCATCCCCGACGCCCACTTCGGCAGCATGAAGTGGACTTGGGCCTGCGTACTCCAACACATCCTGCCGCGTTGGTATCCAGGAACGGGTTGCCGCAGAGTCTTGGCGTCCCTGCACTTCACAGCATTAGTTACATGCCGCTGATCTTCACCCACTTCTCCCCCTTGGTCTTTTGCGGCTCTCCCTTCTTTGGCCGATCAGTTTTGCTTTTTGACCTTTCTCTTTACTGCACGGCCACGTTCCAAGGGGGCGGGGCTTCAGTTGTTCACGCCCTTTCTGCGGGGAAGAAGACTCTGGCAGGAATCTCCGTGCCAAAAGATGGCGGCAAGATGCTGGACTTCGAAAATTCGCAACGGATCACCGCTGACTTCACTTCAAGGTGCACTTCATTAGGTAAGTGAATAGGTAAGTATCCTGTTCGTGACGCCAGAAGAGTCAATATGTACCGCCCCGCGCTTGGCTGCAGCCGAGCCGCTCGGATCCGGGCTCGCTGGTGGGTGGCTCGAGCGCCTCCGGACCCGGGTTCACTTCGCTCTGAAAGGGGGGTGCTGGCACATTTGGTGGGGGTTAGGTAGGTGCACGGCCGGAGCCGCGCTTGAGTTCATGACACCACCCATGGGATGTGGTGAAGGTAGACACCACTGCTGCAGTTATGGGGCACCTGGGGTAGATGTTTATGCAGCAAGTTGTTAACCCCTCCGTGGGCAGGGATGGTGGCCCCGGGACCCGTTGGGGATAGGTGGGCGGTGCAGGGCAGTGCACGGCTGGATGGCACTGTTGTACTCACTTTTATTGACACACACAAGTCTCTGGTAAACCAAGTTGATGGTGGTCGGTGCCCGCAGCTGGCTGCGTCTGGTCCCCCACCCGGTTCGGTGGTCTTGGCCTTTCTCCTGCACCATGTTGTGTATTTGGGCTGCCTGCGCTTCAGCGATGGGAGTCCGCTCCCCGGCTTTGTGAATGTCGGGAGAGCCCTTTTGCCCGCAGATGCTGGCCCATGAGATCTCTCTGCCTGTGAGGTGGCTTTCGAATCCCCGTTGGTGGGCTGTTGTCTTCAGTCGGGACTTGGGTGAGAAAAGACCTATAGTCCGCACCACAATCAGTTAATTAACTCAGTCCAGTGGATTCTGGACCTCGTTTCAGGGTCTGAGCACCCCCCTGTGTGCTCCGGTTTCTGAGTCGGTTCCCCGGGTCAGTACCGGCGGGCCACTACCCTGTCCCAGTCCACCACGGTTCCACCGAGCCGACTTCCCGGCTCCTGCAGGCTAAGGCCACTGTTCGTCTCCTAGCCAAAGGTGCCCGGGCTCCAACCCTGGCACCTGTCCGTCTCCTCTCACTACTCACTGACTGACTGCACTCAACTCCTAAACGTCACTGTTTCCTGCCTCAGACCCTCTGAACCCCTCGGTGGGCGTGGCCAACCACCTGGCTTCACCCCCTTGTGTGTTCATCAAGCTCTGAGGGAGGTGACTAGGTTTTAATGGTTGGCTGATGACACCTTTTTGGGGGACAGGTGTAGTGCGGGGGTCTATCTGTGACTACCAGGCTAGTCCAGGGCGTCACATATACACACATGAAAAGACCCCTCTTCACAAGTGGAGGGTGAAGTGGAACACTTGACCACAATAAAAGTGTAAAGTGGCAAAACCTGATCTAATACATATGCTCATACATAGGAATACAAATTAAATATACAATGACTACACAGGTAATGCAATATGAGTATTACAAGTATACTACTTAATAAGACTGTATATGGCTTTTTCAAATTCCTCAATAAGGCCTAATTGTTGGAGCATGTGTTTTTTACAATTATTGAGTATAGAATTAAGATACGTGATCTGATATGACAGGCTTCTGCTATTAAATTTATTTCTTTTATTTGCTTGTTATGGCTAGTGCATACTATTGTCTAACTGATCGCTTTAATATTGTCTATACTAGACTCAGTATGAGCTATCTGTATTTATCCAGTCACTACCTAAAACGATTGAATGTGGTTTACCCCATTGTTTTGTTTTGTTTTTTTTCTCTTGTGGCATTTTATTTCACAGATTTTTCAAAAGCTTCGATGTGGTTCTTATAGAACATCTTTATGGAACTTTTAATGTCTGCCAGTCAACCCACATGTACTGTTTATTTAGCTGTGGAACATACCTTTATCATTTGCCACAGTCGAACTGAAAATCTTTCTCCACCTGTTGACTACATCAAGAATTGCAAAAAAGAGAGAAACAAATACGATAAGAACTGGTCAATGATTAATTTGCAAAAATCTTTATTAAAATCAGGTGAAAGGGAGGGGAGCACAGAAATACATTACCACAGGCGCATAAAAATACACACAAAGAGTATCAAAGGAATAGCTATAGAAACCTACATCAAAAATACATAAATAGAGATGAGCAATGTTCGAGTCGAACGGTTCGCCAATTTCATGTTCGAGTGATTTTGGGGGGTGTTCGAGTCGTTCGACGAACTCAAACGATTGGCTTAAAGTTCGGCAGTTCGAGTTACGTTCGAGAACGGTTCGATCACCAAAAAGCGTAGCTAGTTACTAGCTGGCTTTTCACTGTAATAGTGTCAGTCACTGTTAATAATGATATTATCAAAATTCAGCGTATAGTGTGCGGGGGGGACGGGGTTTAGATCAGTGCTGCTGCTGAGTGCTGAAAGAATGGCGGTTGCCATTTTCTTTTTTCCTAACTGCGCGTACAGTGGGGCGGGCCAGGCTGTCTGCCAAATCACAGACACACACACAGCAAAGTGGATTTTTGCCAGACAAGCAAGGGCATATGTCACAGGATGTGCATGTCACATGTCCTTGCCTTATAAGACACAGCCATTTTCCCCATCGCCACCAGTATCTGTCTGCTGCGGGTGGATAACAGTCACCGCTCCCGCTGCTGCTGCTGTGTGCGCTATAGACATACAGCTCAATCTACACAGCGCTTTAGGGATTAGGGATTACTCGTAATTTCAGCCCTTTTCAGGGCTGCATTACAGCCGTTCATAGCCATTGTTGCTAGGCAGGTCTGTGCCAATGCTGTGCAGGGGTTTATATAACAGCGTCTGGCTACATCAGCTCAGGCAATTCCTTGGGGCATTGTTTCATTGGCAGGGATAGAAAATGAGGCTTCCTTTGCTAACCAGCAAGCTACAGCACCTGTGCATTCTACACACCTGCCCATTTTTGCTACGCAATTTTAGTTGCAAACAGTGCTGACACTTTTAGTGGCATACTAAAATTGTCTCGGATACTAAGGCTACTTTCACACATCAGTTTTTTCCCATCAGGTACAATCCGGAAAAAAAAGGGTAAACCGGATCCGGTATCGCATCCGGTTTATCCCCATAGACTTGCATTGTAACCGGATTGTACCTGATGGCTTTGCGGTGCATCCGGTTTTTTCCGGATGCGGCAAAATAATTAAATGCGGCGGCCGGATAGAACGTTCCATGTAACGTTTTTTTGCCCCTTAAAAAAACCGCATTGTGCCGGATCCGGCACAATGCGGCATTGTCTACAATGATTGTCTATGCATGCCGGATCCGGCGCGATGCGGTTTAAACCGGATGCGGCCACCGCATCCGGTTTGGTAAACAGAGCATGCGCAATTTTTTTTTTTTTTTACATCACAAAACATATAAAAGCCTTCTGCACATTAAAAACACTTCCTGCCGTTCGTTCATGCCTTCAAGTTCTGCTGTCCTCCAGTCCAGTGCTCCAGGGAAGAGGTAATGTCCACAGTACTGTCCATAGATCACTGTTGTGAGCTGCGTACATGTACTTAGACATATTTTTTTTTTTTTACAGGTGCAGTGTTGCGGTCAGCTATTTTTGTGGTCCAGCCAGTTGCTGTTGAATCGAGGTCTGTCCTGTCCCTGTGTGCGTTTGGGGGAGTCAAGTGTTCCTGGGCTGAGGTAATGTCCACAGTACTGTCCACAGATCACTGTTGTGAGCTGCGTACATGTACTTAGACATATTTTTTTTTTTTTACAGGTGCAGTGTTGCGGTCAGCTATTTTTGTGGTCCAGCCAGTTGCTGTTGAATCGAGGTCTGTCCTGTCCCTGTGTGCGTTTGGGGGAGTCAAGTGTTCCTGGGCTGAGGTAATGTCCACAGTACTGTCCACAGATCACTGTTGTAAGCTGCGTACATGTACTTAGACATATTTTTTTTTTTTTACAGGTGCAGTGTTGCGGTCAGCTATTTTTGTGGTCCAGCCAGTTGCTGTTGAATCGAGGTCTGTCCTGTCCCTGTGTGCGTTTGGGGGAGTCAAGTGTTCCTGGGCTGAGGTAATGTCCACAGTACTGTCCACAGATCACTGTTGTGAGCTGCGTACATGTACTTAGACATATTTTTTTTTTTTTACAGGTGCAGTGTTGCGGTCAGCTATTTTTGTGGTCCAGCCAGTTGCTGTTGAATCGAGGTCTGTCCTGTCCCTGTGTGCGTTTGGGGGAGTCAAGTGTTCCTGGGCTGAGGTAATGTCCACAGTACTGTCCACAGATCACTGTTGTGAGCTGCGTACATGTACTTAGACATATTTTTTTTTTTTTACAGGTGCAGTGTTGCGGTCAGCTATTTTTGTGGTCCAGCCAGTTGCTGTTGAATCGAGGTCTGTCCTGTTCCTGTGTGCATTTGGGGGAGTCAAGTATTCCTGGGCTGAGGTAATGTCCACAGTACTGTCCACAGATCACTGTTGTGAGCTGCGTACATGTACTTAGACATATTTTTTTTTTTTTACAGGTGCAGTGTTGCGGTCAGCTATTTTTGTGGTCCAGCCAGTTGCTGTTGAATCGAGGTCTGTCCTGTCCCTGTGTGCGTTTGGGGGAGTCAAGTGTTCCTGGGCTGAGGTAATGTCCACAGTACTGTCCACAGATCACTGTTGTGAGCTGCGTACATGTACTTAGACATATTTTTTTTTTTTACAGGTGCAGTGTTGCGGTCAGCTATTTTTGTGGTCCAGCCAGCTGCTGTTGAATCGAGGTCTGTCCTGTCCCTGTGTGCGTTTGGGGGAGTCAAGTGTTCCTGGGCTGAGGTAATGTCCACAGTACTGTCCACAGATCACTGTTGTGAGCTGCGTACATGTACTTAGACATATTTTTTTTTTTTTTACAGGTGCAGTGTTGCGGTCAGCTATTTTTGTGGTCCAGCCAGTTGCTGTTGAATCGAGGTCTGTAAAAAAAAAAAAGAGATGTCGTCTTCTGGTAGCCCTCCCTCCTGTTCACAAACTGAGGGTTTTTTTTTTTTTTTTGGTGTTTTTTTTTTTTAAGAAAAAAAAAGTTTTAAAAAAACAAAATTCCACAGGTTGCAGAAACATCACAGGAGGTGCTGCCAGAAGTGGACGAAAGGGGTGGAGAAATCCACGGAGCGGGCGGTCATAGTGTAAGTTTCATACAGGAATTGATTACCACAGCACACCAAACACATAAGTAAATAATGTTTTTTTTTTTCTTCACTAAAGGCTTCCACTTCTAGGGCTCACGATAGAGCTCCTCCAAGACCGTCTCAGGGTCGGCGTCGAGGTGGCGGTGGTCATAGTGTAAGAAAATATAATTTTTTTTTTTGGTTTCATGTCTGTGTGAATTGCTGTCTAATATTTTTTTTTTTTTTTTGTTCTTTTTTCTTTCTTTGAACAGGCATCACAGCGTGCTCCCGATTCTGACGGTGAGGAGGCCGGATGTATCAACATCGACCTCCTCATCGATGAAGTTAGAGAGAGGGAGCCGCTGTGGAACATGGCTGACCGCCGCCACGCTGATACTATCGTAACCCGTCGACTCTGGGACGAGGTATGCCACGCAGCGATAGAAGGTTGGGAGGAGCTCAATTCTCAGGCCCAGAAGAAAGCGCGTAAGTATTCACAGTTCAGTAGGTTATGCTGCAGGATGTAATGTGTTGTATACTAACCACTTTGTGCTTTCCACTTTCAGGTGACAAACTTCAGAAGCGGTGGCGGTCTATCAGGGATCGCTTCAAAAAGGAGTTGAATCAAGAGATGCAGGCCCCGAGTGGATCCGGAGGACGCAGATCGAAATACCGTTATTTTAGAGCGTTGTCGTTCCTCCGGACAACTATGGTGTGCAGAAGGTAAATATTCCCCACAATATGTACAAAGTATAATAGTTTATGTCTGACCTTTTTTGCCTTTTTTTTTTTAGTCAGTGCCAATGTATAGCAATTAAATTAATTATTGTTTTTTTTTTCCTCTTTTTAACAGCACCGTCTGCAGCACTCAGGAGCCTGCATCGAACCCGTCAGGAGCGATCCCTGAACAGTCCGCCACTGGGGAACACAGGCACAGACCCCACCCATCTGAACCTTCCCTTTCATCTACATCTGTCCCATCCACCTGCGCTGGAGCTTCCGGTGAGACTTCATTACCTGAAGCTGCTGGTGACGAGATAGCTTTTCCCCTACCCCACCCCTCTGACACTACTGCCCTCAGTAGAACACCTTTGGGTTCTGGGCGTCAGCATCATAGGGGTCAGGATAGGAGCTATGCGCCTAAATTATGCGTATAATGCGTATAAATTATTAGCAGAACAATCTAGTTCTGGTTTTAGCTTCATGAAGGCCTCTATGGATAAAAATACACACGAATTGTGCACGCGTCTGGACAGGCTGCATTTAGATGCAAGTAAATCACCCAATCATTGTTTTTTTCAAGCCGTACTCGAGCGCATGGAAAAGCTATCTCCTGACCAGCAGATGCATGTAATGCAAGCCACACAGCAGGCTCTGGCGCAGGTTTCCTCCCAACCACCTCCACCCACCCCTCGTCCAGCACCTGCCCCCTCTCCAGCCATTGTCCCTACTCCCCCTGCTGCCCAGTACCAGCCTGCTGCCCAGTACCAGCCTGCTGCCCAGTACCAGCTCCCAACCACATCTGCCCCTACACTTCCTACCCACTACCACCTCTCGCCTTCCACACCCATCATGACCCCAACACAAGCCTCTAATTCACCCGCCACCTCTTCTGTCTCCCAATCCCTCCACTCAACCCCACAATCCTTAACACATCCCATCCCATCTCCTGTTTTCCCTCTTGGTTTCTCAACCACACCTTCACCTTCTGTTACTTCCCCACCACCACCACCAACACCACTTTCCACCCTTCATACTCCCACTGTGCATGTGTTCCCATCTGACAGCCCCTCCAGTACTATCTCCACCCCAAGCCCAAGATATACTAATTTATAATTTATTTATGTATGTAATAAAAAATAAAACATTTTAGTTGAAATGTATTTATTTGTTCTTGTTTTTTTTGGGGGGGAATATTATTTTGCAAGTTCAGTTAATAATAAGGTAATACAAAAACATAACATGTTATAATTTGATGGTGTAAAAATTACAAATTTTTAAAGATATTCAAAGATTAAAATTACCAAGGTTAACAAGATATTTTTTTATTTATTTTTAACTATTTTTATTTGTTATAAAACTAAAGACAAATCTTATACCATTTGATCTTGCCAATCTACTCTACCTTCTGGGGACACAAAATAGTCAGCATATTTGTCACGGATTGTTGAACAGGCAACACTACTCCTAAATCCAGGACTGGTGTAGTCAGTCAAAGAGGTGGATTCCAAACTCTGGTCATCCAAGGACAAAGGTTCCTTTGTTAAAACAAAATTGTGTAGTACCACACATGCTTTGACTATTTCATCAACAGTTTCAATGTTTAAATTAATCGCTGTTAACAACACTCGCCATTTGCTGGTTAGTATCCCAAAGGAGCATTCCACCATTCTTCTGGCTCTGGATAATCGGTAATTATAGATTTTTTGTGTTTGCGTCAATCCACGGCTTGCATATGGCTTTAATAGATGTTGGGAGAGTTGAAAGGCTTCGTCGGCCACAAAAACAAAGGGCATTGGGGGCTCACATGTGCCAGGAAGAGGTCTTGCAGGAGGGAAATCAAAAGTATTCCCATAGATTCGCCGCCCCATTGGGGACATTTTAAAGACCTGAGAGTCATTTGATCTCCCATATGCGCCAATGTCCACTGAGATAAATTTGTAGTCCGCATCCGTTATTGCCATTAGGACAATTGAGAAATACTTTTTATAATTGTAGTATTCAGACCCCGAAGCTGCAGGTTTCACAATTCTTATATGTTTGCCGTCCACTGAGCCAAGGCAATTTGGAAACTGACAAATGTTGTAGTATTGTTCGGCAATTGCAAGCCATCTGTCCCTGGTGGGCTGGGGGATGAAATCCTCCTGGAGGCAATCCCACAAGGCTCGGCAAGTGTCTCTAATGATTCCTGAGATGGTGGAAATTCCTAGTCGAAACTGGTAGTGAAGGGACGAAAGTGACTCTCCAGTTGCAAGGAATCTGTAAAGGATAGACAATAATTAAAAAAAAATAATAGCAAACACATTACAGTTAAAAGTCAATTTAACAGGAGGATACAATTAAAAAAAAAACTTACCTAAGCGTAACCAGCAAACGCTCCTCGGGTGTTATAGAGTAACGGCAGAAGGTGTCCATTTTACGTATGTGGTCCGCAACAAGGCCAAGGAGGACGTCAAAATTATTCACTGCCATCCGGACATAGCTTTTGAATTTTTCATGGTTTCCACGGAGCTCCAGGTATAGGGTTGAAAACACCCCACGTGTCAGTCTCTGGGCAGTCAGGGGATGGATCCAAAAGCGTCGATGTCGCTGACGCCTCAGTCGCTGTCGTTCCTTTTCTCTGACGATGATACCCAAGCGATTTGCCTCAAATGTAAAATCAGCAGTGATCTTTGTGATCTTTTCAAGAATAACATCCATGGTTTCTGCTTGCCTCTGTCTTCATTCTGTCATATATGCTTCAAAATACTGTATATATACCGTATTTTCCCAATAGCCAATCAGAATACGGAACGCGTTAATTGTTTGTTTAGTGTTTAAAAACCGGATCCGTTAAAAAACGGACCAAACGGATGCAAAACGGATGCAAACCGGACCCACCGGATCCGTTTTTAATCGGATCCGGTTGGACGGATCCGGAATAAAACGGATCAGGTGGATCCGGTTTGCACGAAAAAACCGGAAACGTTGGATACGGAAAAAAAAAGGACTGTACCTGAATACAGAAAACTGATGTGTGAAAGTAGCCTAACTTAGGCTGCTTTCACACATCCGGCTTTTGCAATGCGGCACAATCCGGCACTTTGCAGGAAAACCGCAACCGTTTTTTTTTTGCTGCCGGTTGCGTTTTTCCTGCATAGACTTTAATTAGTGCCGCATTGTGCCGCATGGGCTTGCGTTCGGTCCGGTTTTTGCCGCATCCGGCAGATTCAGCCGATGCGGCGGCCGGATGGAACGTTCCCTGGCACGTTTTTTGCTCCGGCAAAAAAAAAACGCATCGCGCCGCATCCGGCCGATGCGGAGCTTTTCGCAATGCATCCCTATGGATGCCGGATGCGGCGCGATGCGGCAAAAACCGCATCCGGCCGCCGCATGCGGTTTTTGCCACTGCGCATGCTCAGTAGCATGCCGCAAGCGGCAAAAACCGGACCGGCCGCATGTAAAAAACTTATGCAAAGGATGTGGTGTTTTCACCGCATCCGTTACATAGGCTTCACAGCCGGATTGAGCCGCACAGCTCAAACCGGATGTGTGAAAGCAGCCTTAGTGTTCTTTGCTGTCCAGTTATCTACAGCATCTGTGCATTCTACACACGTGCCCATTTTTGCTACGCAATTTTAATTGCAAACAGTGCTGACACTTTTAGGGGCATACTAAAATTGTCTGGGATACTAACTTAGTGTTCCTTTGCTGACCAGCAAGCTACAGCATGTGTACATTCTACACACCTGCCCATTTTTTCTACACAATTTTAATTGCAAACAGTGCTAACACTTTTAGTGGCATACTAAAATTGTCTGGGATACCTAGGGGTACTTTGCACACTATGACATCGCAGGTGCGATGTCGGTGGGGTCAAATTGAAAGTGACGCACATCCGGCATCGCAGGCGACATCGTACTGTGTAAAGCCTAGATGATACGATTAACGAGCGCAAAAGCGTCGTAATCGTATCATCGGTGTAGCATCGGCGTAATCCATAATTACGCTGATGCGATGGTCCGATGTTGTTCCTTGCTCCAGCTGCAGCACACTGCTGTGTGTGAAGCCGCAGGAGCGAGGAACATCTCCTACCGGCGTCACCGCGGCTCCCGTAGGATATGCGGAAGGAAGAAGATGGGCGGGATGTTTACATCCCGCTCATCTCCACCCCTCCGCTCCTATTGGCCGCCTTAATAAGGAGGCGGGTCGCCGGCCAGAGCGACGTCCCAGGACAGGTGAGTCTATGTGAAGCTGCCGTAGCGATGTTCGCTACGGAGCTATCACAAGGATATCGGAGCTTCGACGCGGGCGGGGACTCTCGCGCTCGGCATCGCAGCATCGGCTTGCGATGTCGCAGCGTGCAAAGTATCCCTAACTTTGTATTCCTTTGCTGACCAGCAAGCTACAGATCCTGTGCATTCTAAACACCTGCCCATTTTTGCTACGAAATTTTAATTGCAAACAGTGCTGACACTTTTAGGGCCATAGTTTCATTGTCAGGGATAGTCAGTGTTGGTTCTTCAGCAGTCAATAAAGCTAGACCACCTCTGCATTGTACACCACCTGTCCATTTTTGCTACGCAATTTTAATTGACAAAAGTGCTGCCATTTCTAGGGGAATACTTTCATTGTCTGGGAAACTACGTTAGGGTTCCTCTGCTGACAATTTAGTTATACCACCTCTGCATTGTACACCACATCTTCATTTTTGCTACATTATTTTAAATTGCAAAAAGTGCTGCCAATTTTAGGGCCATAGTTTCATTACCAGGGATAGTCAGTGTTGGTTCTTCAGCTGTCAATAAAGCTAGACCACCTCTGCATTGTACACCACCTCTCCATTTTTACTACGACATTTTAAGTGTCCAATCTAGTCACAAACAAAATAAGTGGCAAAAGGACTGATGCTGGTGGAAAGGGGAACAGGCGTGTTGGAAAGGGAAAAAAAGGTTGTGTCCGTGGGGTAAGTGGTAAAGCTACAGTAACATCTGCTGAAGAAAGGCCATCTTCCAGCAAAATTAAGATGTCTACTACTTTCCGTGGACAATCTGATGTGATCCTTTTTTACGGAACCGAACAACTCTAACAAAGGTAGATGATGTACAAAAAAAGAACATGCTTGAATGGATCTCAAGTGCTCCAACAAGTGGCCTCTCCTCCCCCTCAACTTCAACATCCAAAAAACAACAGTCCTCTGAGTTGTCACCCCAATCACCCTTGCTTCCTACCAGCTCTCAAGTCTCCACCCGCCCTACAGAGTATGGTGTAACAGAGATGGGTGAGTCTGCAGAGCTGTTCAGTCACACTATAGCCTGGGAATCAGAGGTCTGCTCCCAAGCTACAGTGAGAACAGACCAGGAAATGATCTGCAGTGATGCCCAGAAGCTTTGTGAGTCAGATTTGGGCCCTGATGACCAAGTTTCTGAGCATAATGTAGACCCTCATTCTCAAACTGTAACACCTCTTGGTGGAGACAATGAGGAACATACTGATGACGATGAGACTCAGATACCTGATTGGAATGACAACTTAACTATTCAGTCACGGCAGGAAGAGGTTAGGTCTGAGGGCGAGGGGACTGCAAACACACAGCTTGATGATGAGGTTGTAAATCCCACTTACTGTCAACCCACAGTCAGGCACTCGAGGAGGTCAGCAGAGGCGGTGGAGGAGGATGCGACTGACGATGAAGTTAACTTGCACCTTCCTGGACAAAGACGGAGTACTGGAATCACGTCAACAACTGCATCCTCAGCCACAACTCTGCCTCTGAGCACAAGTCGGGGTGGCTCTGCAGGTCACATGGGATATAATAGTTGCCTAGCCTGGTCCTTTTTTGACATCACAAAAGATCACCGAACTCATGTGATCTGTAAGATTTGTCGCCAATCTGTAAGTAGAGGAAATCTCACTAGTTTGACTACTTCGTCCATGAACCGTCACATGAATAACAAGCATAAGTCCCAGTAGGAAGCTCACTGTGCTACAATGCGGCCTAGCGGAGCGGGCCAACCACCGTCTGCCCCTTCAAGTGGATCCACGCGCTCTTCATCATCTATGACTGTGGGGACAGCTGTCACACATGCTTTTTGATGCAGACCTTCCACCTCTTTAACCGCAACAGACAGTTTGATTGGCAGGTCGTCAGATGTTTTGGAAGGGGAAACAGGTGCTGGTGTACAGCTCTTTCAGACATCGAGAGCACCAACTTTGGATGAAGGCAACATCATGTCTTTCCTCACAGACCAGCAGTTTTCCAGGGACACCCTACTCAACGCCGTCTCTGCACAGCAGCCAGATCTCAGTCCCTCAGATGTGGACAAGTAAAAGACCATTTCCTCCTAGCCATGACAAAGCTAAGAGGTTGACTTTAATCCTCTGCAAGCTGTTGGCTATAGAAATGCTGCCTTTCTGCCTGGTGGATGAAGAGAATTTTTGAGATTTTATGTCCGTCGCTGTGCCCCAGTACCAGATGCCCACTCGCCACTACTTCTCCAAGAAAGGCGTGCCTGCGCTACACCAGCATATCGCACACAACATCACCGCTTCCTTGAGAAATTCTGTGTGTGACAGGGTGCATTTCACCACCGATACTTGGACCAGTAAGCATGGACAGGGGCGTTACATGTCACTGACTGGGTAACTATCGTGAGAGATGGAGAAGGGTCTACTGTACAAGTCTTGCCATCCCCATGAGTTGTGCGTCAATCCTCTGTATGTCGAAGTTCATCCACCGCTTCTGCCTCCTCAACCTCGTCTTGGTCCTCCACCTCCGCCCAAAGCCTGTCTGTTCAGGCCACCCGCGTTGTAACTGCGCACAAGGAATCCCGCACACCTCCTTACTATGCTGGCAGCAGAGCTCAACGGCATCAGGTGGTCTTTACGTTGAAATGTCTGGGAAATAAGAGTCACACAGCTGAGGAGTTGTGGTCAGCTCTTGCGAGTGAGTTTAGTAAATGGTTGTCTCCACTCAACCTGCAGCCAGGGAAGGCCGTGTGCGACAATGCTGCAAACCTGGGTGCGGCCCTTCGCCGGGGCAAGGTGACACACGTGCCTTGTATGGCTCACGTGTTGTCCAGCAATTTTTAACCCACTATCCCGGCCTAGATGGGCTTCTGCACAGGGCACGGTCACTCTCTGCTCACTTCCGCCGTTCAACCGGCGCAGCTGACCGACTTGCATCACTCCAGAAGTCTTTCGGCCTGCCAGTTCACCGCCTGAAATGCGATTTGGTGACACGCTGGAATTTGACTCTTCACATGTTGCAGCGACTGTGGCAGCACCGCCGAGCTCTGGTGCACTACATTATGACGTATAGCCTGGGCCAATGAGATGCAGAGGTGGGGCAGATCACGCTGCTGGAGTGGTTTCAGATCAAGGACCTATGCACCCTTCTGCACAGTTTCGACATGGCGACGAATATGTTTAGCGCTGACAATGCCATTATCAACATGACAATTCCAGTCATTTACATGCTTGAGCATACTCTAAACACTATTCGGAGTCAGGGGATGGGACAAGAGGAAGGGCATGAAGTACAGGAGGATTCATATGTGAAAGGGGTACCAAGATCTACAAGGTCCAGACGTTCAGCATCGCCAAGGCGGCAGAGATGGGACGGTGGGGGAGAGGGATTAACAAGGACGCATTGTAGCAGTCAAACTGTTGAGGAAGGTGCAGGAGCCCAGGAAGAAACGGAGGACGAACTGGTGATGGGCATGGAAGACTAAGCAGATGAGGGAGGCCTTGGTCAAATTTCAGTTGTTCAAGGTTGGGGGGAGATCTCAGAGGAAGGAAGCATGGTTATCACCTCGCCGCCTCAAACACAGCAAGGACTTGGTCCGCATGGATGTGCAAGACACATGAGCACCTTCTTGCTGCACTACTTACAACATGACCCTCGGATTGTCTGAATTAGAAGTAATGATGACTACTGGGTTGCCACACTGTTACATCCCTGGTACAAGTCCAAATTTGGCGAAATAATTCCAGCCATAGAAAGGGACGCACGTATGCAGGAGTATCAGCAGAAGCTGTTATGCAATCTTAGCTCGGCTTTTCCGCCAAACACCAGTGGTGCACAGAGTGAATCTTCCAGTTGTAACTTGCCAAGCATTGGACTATCTCGTTATCATCAGTCAAACCGTACCAGCAACACTGTATCTGGTGGTAACAGCAATTTTATGGAATTGTTTCATAATTTTTTTAGACCATCCTTTGCAAGGCCACAAGAGACAAGAAGTCTGACACATAGTCAACGGCTGGAGAGGATGATACAGGAGTATCGCCAAATGAACATCAATGCTATGACTATGCAACTGGAGCCTTGCTCATTTTGGACTTCAAATCTTAAAAAACGGCCTGAGATCGCCACTTACGCCTTGGAGATCTTGTTGTGTCCCGCAGCCAGTGTTGTCTCGGAACGTGTCTTCAGTGCTGCTAGGTGTGTGCTGACAGATAAGCGCATCCGTCTGTCCAGTGACAATGTGGACAAACTAACGTTCATCAAGATGAACAAGTCATGGATCAGCAAGGACTTTGCTACCCCGGTGTCATCCTGGGGAGAGTAAAGGCTGGCATATTTTTGAATGTGCTTGATGCAAATCAACATGTGAAGTTTGCAACTGGGGCACAAGTGATGCCACTGAAGTGGTGTGTGTGGCCCAATTTTTGGAAAAAAGTGAGACTCTGCTTGGAGTCCCCTTGCTGTGTTTTACATGATTTTAGAAGGGCATGACATGCCTATATCTGTGTCCCCTCCTCTTTTTCCTCCTCCAGCTCTTTTGTTTTTGCATGAGTATATGTCCTTGTCACTTTTCCATGTGTTTGTGGTGTCTTGTGAGTTGTTTGTCACCTTTTGTACACCTTAGAAGGTGTTTTCTATGTGTTTGTTTGTGTTTGCCTGCCATTGTTTTCAATGGGGTTCCATTTGGTTCGTCGAATGTTCGACGAACTTGTCCTCCGTTTGACGAACCGAACTCGAACTCTAGGGGGGTGGATAATCTCTATACATAAATAACCATGTAAAAAGTCAAAAAGATTGGGGTTTATCAAAAAAGATATAAGAGCTTGATAAAAGATGACCCAAAAGCTAGATCTCTATAGATATATAAAATTATATCTATATAAATATGGCGAGAAATCAGCTAGAAAGCAGTCATAGACACATAGGGACTATCCACTATAAAGTGCAACAAGTGTGGCTATATATACAGATGAACTAACTAATAATAATTAGTATGCTGTCTAAGAGCAGTAATGTATATACAAATAACCTTATCACATAGAGGTCATAATTACAAAGATGTACAACCAATACTGATTAAACCAATGACCCTATGTACATAAGGGTATGCATAGCTCACATGTCAAAATAGCAAAAACTGACTCTCAGACAGCAGTTAACACCTAAATAGCAAGATCTCCCACTGTCTAAATGTAAATCATGGCTACATGGTAAAAAAAGGGAATAAGATCCAAATATGACATAGCTAGTGATCTATACGGCTAAAGCCTGCTTTACATGTTATGATTGTGCATACGATATCATATGCGATCATAAACGCCCCATCGTATGTGCGGCACGTTCAATTTGTTGAATGTGTCGCACAAACGATTAACCCCCCGTCACACGTACTTACCCGTCCATACGACCTCGATGTGGGCGGCGAACGTCTACTTCCTGGAGTGGGAGGGACGTTCGGCGTCACATCGACGTCACGCGGCAGCCGGCCAATAGAAGCGGAGGGGCGGAGATGAGCGGGACGTAAACATTCCACCCAACTCCTTCCTTCCGCATTGTCCGCGGGAGCCGCGGACGGAGGTAAGCTGTAGTTCAATGTTCCCGGGGTGTCACACACTGCAATGTGTGCTGCCTCGGGAACATTGCACAACCGCACGTTCAATTTTTGAGAAATGAACGACGTGCGTGCGATGAACGGATTTTTGTTTAATCACGATTGCTTGGAGGTTTTACACGCTACAATCATACTTACGATGCCGGATGTGCGTCACTTACGACGTGACCCCGCCGACACATCGTAATTTTTATTGTAGCGTGTAAAGCGCCCTTTAAGAACCCAAGTGTAACATGGCACAAGGAATCATTACTTAATCAAGCTGTGACCTTGAAGGAAATGCGCCCGATGCGCATTTTGGTGTGAAAAGCCCTGATGAAGGCTTCACGCCATAATGCGCATCGGGTGCATTTCCTCCGCAATCTTTTTGACTTTTTACATGGTTGTTTATGTATTTTTGATGTATGTTTCTATACCTATTCCTTTGATACTCATTGTGTGTATTTTTATGTGCCCGTGGTGATGTATTTCTGTGCTTACCTCCCTTTCACCTGATTTCAATAAATATTTTTGCATATGAATCATTGACCAGTTTTTATCCCGTTTGTTTCTCTCTTTTTTGTGGTAGTGTTTGCAATCTGGTCGGATTATAGACCGTTTTTTCTGCAAATATATATATCTAAATATTGGAATGTCTTAGACTGTTAATATGCAGACCTTTACAATACTGTTGACCCTTACATCAAGTATTGGACTATATTCAGATTAGCACTCATCTCATTTGAACTCCTAATGAAGACATGTCTATTTCATCTTTTGCCATTTGTCTTACATGTTAACATTACCCTATATGTTTGATGTAGTTTTTCATATTATTTCCGCATATATCATGCACTTGTCATGTCATTGAGTTACCCGTGTATTCATTGTTTGTGTATTCACTTTTGTATTTATATGTATGAACATATGTATTAGCTCAGGTTTTGCCATTTTACTCTTTGATTGTGGTCAGGTGTAGAGTTGAGCGCGGTTCGTGGTTCGTGGTTCTCCAGTTCTAGGCTCGAGTGATTTTGGGGCCTGTTCTAGATTGAACTAGAACTCGAGCTTTTTGCAAAAGCTCGATAGTTCTAGAAACGTTCGAGAACGGTTCTAGCAGCAAAAAAACAGCTAATTCCTAGCTGGCTTTCCGCTGTAATAGTGTAAGTCACTCTGTGACTCACATTATTATGACATTTCAGTGTATAGTGTGCGTGAACAGCGCCTTCAGATCACTTCTGTTTGTATAATGGCGATCGCCATTTTTTTTTCCTTGTCTTCCTTCCCTAAGCACGCGCGTGTAGTGGGGAGGGCCATTATGGCAGCCAATCCCAGACACACACACAGCTAAGTGGACTTTTAGCCAGAGAAGCAACGGCATGTGTGATAGGATGTCCATGTCACATGTCCCTGCATTATAAAAACGAGTATCTGGCCGTCCGGACGCCATTATCTCTTCTGCATCCTTGGTGTCAGACATCACTGGCGCAGCTCCGTCCTTTGTCCTATCGCCGATACTGGTGTATGCGCTCCATACACAGCGCTGGACAGCATAGGGATAGCACTTTCCATCAGTCCTTTTAAGGGCTCGTACCGGCAGGGTCAGAGCCATAGGTGACAGGTCCTGAAAACAGCGACAGCGTCTGTGTAGCTAAGGTCAGGGATTAACTAAGCCATTATACTAGCAAACACTCAGTGTACCTAGTGGCATCCTAAACGTGGCTATTGGACTTTGCTATAGTCCCACTAGTGCAAAGACATTTGCAGCACCTCTGCCTGCATTGCACACTCCAACTCATTATAACTAAGCCATTATACTAGCAAACACTCAGTGTACCTAGTGGCATCCTAAACGTGGCTATTGGACTTTTGTCTAGTCACACTAGTGCAAAGACATTTGCAGCACCTCTACCTGCATTGCACACTCCAACTCATTATAACTAAGCCATTATACTAGCAAACACTCAGTGTACCTAGTGGCATCCTAAACGTGGCTATTGGACTTTTGTCTAGTCACACTAGTGCAAAGACATTTGCAGCACGTCTGCCTGCATTGCACACTCCAACTCATTATAACTAAGCCATTATACTAGCAAACACTCAGTGTACCTAGTGGCATCCTAAACGTGGCTATTGGACTTTTGTCTAGTCACACTAGTGCAAAGACATTTGCAGCACCTCTACCTGCATTGCACACTCCAACTCATTATAACTAAGCCATTAAACTAGCAAACACTCAGTGTACCTAGTGGCATCCTAAACGTGGCTGTTGGACTTTTGTCTAGTCACACTAGTGCAAAGACATTTGCAGCACCTCTACCTGCATTGCACACTCCAACTCATTATAACTAAGCCATTATACTAGCAAACACTCAGTGTACCTAGTGGCATCCTAAACGTGGCTATTGGACTTTGCTATAGTCCCACTAGTGCAAAGACATTTGCAGCACCTCTACCTGCATTGCACACTCCAACTCATTATAACTATGCCATTATACTAGCAAACACTCAGTGTACCTAGTGGCATCCTAAACGTGGCTATTGGACTTTTGTCTAGTCACACTAGTGCAAAGACATTTGCAGCACGTCTGTCTGCATTGCACACTCCAACTCATAACTAAGCCATTATACTAGCAAACACTCAGTGTACCTAGTGGCATCCTAAACGTGGCTATTGGACTTTTGTCTAGTAACACTAGTGCAAAGACATTTGCAGCACGTCTGTCTGCATTGCACACTCCAACTCATTATAACTAAGCCATTATACTAGCAAACACTCAGTGTACCTAGTGGCATCCTAAACGTGGCAATTGGACTTTTGTCTAGTCACACTAGTGCAAAGACATTTGCAGCACCTCTACCTGCATTGCACACTCCAACTCATTATAACTAAGCCATTATACTAGCAAACACTCAGTGTACCTAGTGGCATCCTAAACGTGGCTATTGGACTTTTGTCTAGTCACACTAGTGCAAAGACATTTGCAGCACCTCTACCTGCATTGCACACTCCAACTCATTATAACTAAGCCATTATACTAGCAAACACTCAGTGTACCTAGTGGCATCCTAAACGTGGCTATTGGACTTTTGTCTAGTCACACTAGTGCAAAGACATTTGCAGCACGTCTGTCTGCATTGCACACTCCAACTCATTATAACTAAGCCATTATACTAGCAAACACTCAGTGTACCTAGTGGCATCCTAAACGTGGCTATTGGACTTTTGTCTAGTCACACTAGTGCAAAGACATTTGCAGCACGTCTGTCTGCATTGCACACTCCAACTCATTATAACTAAGCCATTATACTAGCAAACACTCAGTGTACCTAGTGGCATCCTAAACGTGGCTATTGGACTTTAGTCTAGTCACACTAGTGCAAAGACATTTGCAGTACGTCTGCCTGCATTGCACACTCCAACTCATTATAACTAAGCCATTATACTAGCAAACACTCAGTGTACCTAGTGGCATCCTAAACGTGGCTATTGGACTTTTGTCTAGTCACACTAGTGAAAAGACATTTGCAGCACCTCTACCTGCATTGCACACTCCAACTCATTATAACTAAGCCATTATACTAGCAAACACTCAGTCTACCTAGTGGCATCCTAAACGTGGCTATTGGACTTAGCTATAGTCCCACTAGTGCAAAGACATTTGCAGCACCTCTACCTGCATTGCACACTCCAACTCATTATAACTAAGCCATTATACTAGCAATTGATGCTGCCAGTTTAAGGGCCGTAGTTGCATTGTCAGGGATATTTATTCTTTATTATTCTGCTGTTAATAAAGCTAGACCACCGCTGCAATCTACACCACCTCTCAATTTTTACTACCACATTTTAAGTGCACAATCTTGTCGCAATCAACATGAGTGGCAAAATGACAGATGCTGGTGGAAAGGGGAAGAGGCGTGGTGGAAAAGGAAAAAAAGGTTTTGTCCGTGGGGAAGGTGGCAAAGCTCCATTATCATCTGCTGAAGATAGACCATCTACCAGCAAAAGTAAGATGTCTACTACTTACCGTGGACAATCCGATGTGCTCCCTTTTTTACGGACACGAACAACAGGAACAAAGGTAGATGATGGCCAAAAAAGGAAAATGCTTGAATGGATCTTAAGTGGTCCAACAAGTGCCCTCTCAGCCACTTCAAGTACCGCATCCAAAAAACACCAGTCCTCTGAGTTGTCATCCCAATCAAACTTGCTTTCTCCCAGCTCTGAAGTCTCCATCAGCCCTGCACAGTATGGTGGAACTGAGATGGCTGAGTCTGCAGAGCTGTTCAGTCACACTATAGCCTGGGAATCAGAGGTCTGCTCCCAAGCTACAGTGAGTACAGAACAGGAAATGGTCTGCAGTGATGCCCAGAACCTTTGTGACTCTGATTCAGGCCGTGAGGACCAAGGTTCTGAGCATAATGTTGACCCTTTGTCACAAACTGTAACACCTGTGGTTATAGACAATGAGGAACATACTGATGAAGATGAGACGCAGATACCCGATTGGGATGACAACTTAAATATTCGGTCAGGGCAAGAAGAGGCTCGGTCTGAGGGGGAGGGGAGTGCAAACACAACAATTGATGATGAAGTTCTAGATCCCACCTACTGTCAACCCCCAGTCAGGCACTCGAGGAGGTCAACAGAGGCGGTGGAGGAGGATGCAACCGACGACGAAGTTACCTTGCGCATTCCTGGACAGAGTCGGAGCACTGGTAGCACGTCTACAACTGCATCCTCAGCTACCACTCTGCCTCTGAGCATTATTCGGGGTGGATCAACAGGTCGCATGGCCTCAAAGCCTTGCCTAGCCTGGTCCTTTTTTGACATAGAAAAAGATCGCCCAAATTATGTGATCTGTAAAATTTGTCATGGTTTTCTTAGTAGAGGTCAAAACCTCAGCAGTTTGACAACTTCTTCCATGAATCGTCACATGAATAAATATCATAGGTCCCGGTGGGAAGCTCACTGTGCTGCCAAGGCGGCCTAGCGGAGCGAACCATCCACGGCCTGCCCCTTCCAGTGCATCCGCGCGCTCTTCATCTTCTAGGACTGTGGGGACAGCTGTCACACCTTTTTTTCCACGCACAACTTCCACCACTGTAACTGCAACAGGCAGTTTGCTTGGTAGGTCGTCAGTTGGTTTGGAAGGGGAAACAAGTGAGTGTGTACAGCTCTATCAGACATCGATAGCACCAACGTTGGATGAAGGCAACATCATGTCTCCTCCTGCACTTTCCTCACAAACCTGCATTTTTCCAGGGACACCCTACTCAACACCGTCTACACACAGCAGCCAGATCTCTGTCCCTCAGATGTGGTCAAATAAAAGGCCATTTCCTGCGACCCATGACAAAGCTAAGAGGTTGACTCTATCCCTCTGTAAGCTGTTGGCTACCGAAATGCTGCCTTTCCGCCTAGTGGACACACAGGATTTTAGAGACCTTATGTTTGTCGCTGTGCCCCAGTACCAGATGCCTAGTCGCCACTACTTCTCTAAGAAAGGTGTGCCCGCGCTACACCAGCATGTCGCACACAACATCACCGCTTCCTTGAGACTAGAGTTGAGCGCGGTTCGTGGTTCGAGGTTCTCCAGTTCTAGGCTCGAGTGATTTTGGGGCCTGTTCTAGATCGAACTAGAACTCGAGCTTTTTGCAAAAGCTCGATAGTTCTAGAAACGTTCGAGAACGGTTCTAGCAGCAAAAAAACAGCTAATTCCTAGCTGGCTTTCCGCTGTAATAGTGTAAGTCACTCTGTGACTCACACTATTATGACATTTCAGTGTATAGTGTGCGTGAACAGCGCCTTCAGATCACTCCTGTTTGTATAATGGCGATCGCCATTTTTTTTTTTTTTCCTTGTCTTCCTTCCCTAAGCGCGCGCGTCTTGTGGGGCGGGCCAGCATGTCAGCCAATCCCAGACACACACACAGCTAAGTGGACTTTTAGCCAGAGAAGCAACGGCATGTGTGATAGGATGTCCATGTCACATGTCCCTGCATTATAAAACCGGACATTTTCCTCCAGGACGCCATTATCTCTTCTGCGTCCTTGGTGTCAGACATCACTGTCGCAGCTCCGTCCTTTGTCCTATCGCTGATACAGCTGTATGCGCTCCATACACAGCGCTAGACAGCTTAGGGAGAGCACTTTCTATCAGTCCTTTTAAAAGCTCAAACCGGCAGGGTCAGAGCCATAGGTGACAGGTCCTGAAAACAGCGACAGCGTCTGTGTAGCAAAGGTCAGGGATTTCGTCGCTGCGTTTCCCTATTAGGAGGGAATAGAAAGGCAGGCTTCCTTTCCTCTACCCAGAGCCCCACAATCCTGGCACTGTACCCTCCTGTCCTCTGCACACTCCAACTCATTATAACTAAGCCATTATACTAGCAAACACTGAGTGTACCTAGTGGCATCCTAAACGTGGCTATTGGACTTTTGTCTAGTCCCACTAGTGCAAAGATATTTGCAGCACCTCTGCCTGCATTGCACACTCCAACTCATTATAACTAAGCCATTATACTAGCAAACACTCAGTGTACCTAGTCGCATCCTAAACGTGGCTATTGGACTTTGCTATAGTCCCACTAGTGCAAAGACATTTGCAGCACCTCTGCCTGCATTGCACACTCCAACTCATTATAACTAAGCCATTATACTAGCAAACACTCAGTGTACCTAGTGGCATCCTAAACGTGGCTATTGGACTTTGCTATAGTCCCACTAGTGCAAAGACATTTGCGTCACCTCTGCCTGCATTGCACACTCCAACTCATTATAACTAAGCCATTATACTAGCAAACACTCAGTGTACCTAGTGGCATCCTAAACGTGGCTATTGGACTTTGCTATAGTCCCACTAGTGCAAAGACATTTGCAGCACCTCTGCCTGCATTGCACACTCCAACTCATTATAACTAAGCCATTATACTAGCAAACACTCAGTGTACCTAGTGGCATCCTAAACGTGGCTATTGGACTTTGCTATAGTCCCACTAGTGCAAAGACATTTGCAGCACCTCTGCCTGCATTGCACACTCCAACTCCTTATAACTAAGCCATTATACTAGCAAACACTCAGTGTACCTAGTGGCATCCTAAACGTGGCTATTGGACTTTGCTATAGTCCCACTAGTGCAAAGACATTTGCAGCACCTCTGCCTGCATTGCACACTCCAACTCATTATAACTAAGCCATTATACTAGCAAACACTCAGTGTACCTAGTGGCATCCTAAACGTGGCTATTGGACTTTGCTATAGTCCCACTAGTGCAAAGACATTTGCAGCACCTCTGCCTGCATTGCACACTCCAACTCATTATAACTAAGCCATTATACTAGCAAACACTCAGTGTACCTAGTGGCATCTTGAACGTGGCTATTGGACTGTTGTCTAGTCACACTAGTGCAAAGACATTTGCAGCACCTCTGCCTGCATTGCACACTCCAACTCATTGTTACTAAGCCATTATACTAGCAAACACTCAGTGTACCTAGTGGCATCCTAAACGTGGCTATTGGACTTTTGTCTAGTCCCACTAGTGCAAAGATATTTGCAGCACCTCTGCCTGCATTGCACACTCCAACTCATTATAACTAAGCCTTTATACTAGCAAACACTCAGTGTACCTAGTGGCATCCTAAACGTGGCTATTGGACTTTGCTATAGTCCCACTAGTGCAAAGACATTTGCAGCACCTCTGCCTGCATTGCACACTCCAACTCATTATAACTAAGCCATTATACTAGCAAACACTCAGTGTACCTAGTGGCATCCTAAACGTGGCTATTGGACTTTGCTATAGTCCCACTAGTGCAAAGACATTTGCAGCACCTCTGCCTGCATTGCACACTCCAACTCATTATAACTAAGCCATTATACTAGCAAACACTCAGTGTACCTAGTGGCATCCTAAACGTGGCTATTGGACTTTGCTATAGTCCCACTAGTGCAAAGACATTTGCAGCACCTCTGCCTGCATTGCACACTCCAACTCATTATAACTAAGCCATTATACTATCAATTTTTGCTGCCAGTTTAAGGGCTGTAGTTGCATTGTCAGGGATATTTATTCTTTATTATTCTGCTGTTAATAAAGCTAGACCACCACTGCAATCTACACCACCTCTCAATTTTTACTACCACATTTTCAGTGCACAATCTTGTCGCAATCAACATGAGTGGCAAAATGACAGATGCTGGTGGAAAGGGGAAGAGGCGTGGTGGAAAAGGCAAAAAAGGTTTTGTCCGTGGGGAAGGTGGCAAAGCTCCATTATCATCTGCTGAAGATAGACCATCTACCAGCAAAAGTAAGATGTCTACTACTTACCGTGGACAATCCAATGTGCTCCCTTTTTTTACGGACACGAACAACAGGAACAAAGATAGATGATGGCCAAAAAAGGAAAATGCTTGAATGGATCTCAAGTGGTCCAACAAGTGCCCTCTCAGCCACTTCAAGTACCGCATCCAAAAAACACCAGTCCTCTGAGTTGTCATCCCAATCAAACTTGATTTCTCCCAGCTCTGAAGTCTCCATCAGCCCTGCACAGTATGGTGGAACTGAGATGGCTGAGTCTGCAGAGCTGTTCAGTCACACTATAGCCTGGGAATCAGAGGTCTGCTCCCAAGCTACAGTGAGTACAGAACAGGAAATGGTCTGCAGTGATGCGCAGAACCTTTGTGACTCTGATTCAGGCCGTGAGGACCAAGTTTCTGAGCATAATGTTGACCCTTTGTCACAAACTGTAACACCTGTGGTTATAGACAATGAGGAACATACTGATGAAGATGAGACTCAGATACTTGATTGGGATGACAACTTAAATATTCGGTCAGGGCAAGAAGAGGCTCGGTCTGAGGGGGAGGGTAGTGCAAACACAACAATTGATGATGAAGTTCTAGATCCCACCTACTGTCAACCCACAGTCAGGCACTGGAGGAGGATGCAACTGATGACGAAGTTACCTTGCGCCTTCCTGGACACAGTCGGAGTACTGGTAGCACGTCTACAACTGCATCCTCAGCCACCACTGTGCCTCTGAGCATTATTCGGGGTGGATCAACAGGTCGCATGGCCTCTAAGCCTTGCCTAGCCTGGTCCTTTTTTGACATAGAAAAAGATCGCCCAAATTATGTGATCTGTAAAATTTGTCATGGTTCTCTTAGTAGAGGTCAAAACCTCAGCAGTTTGACAACTTCATCCATGAATCGTCACATGAATAAATATCATATGGCCCGGTGGGAAGCTCACCGTGCTGCAATGCGGCCTAGCGGAGCGAACCATCCACCGCCTGCCCCTTCCAGTGCATCCGCGCGCTCGTCATCTTCTAGGACTGTGGGGACAGCTGTCACACCAGTTTTTCCACCCACAACTTCCACCACTGTAACTGCAACAGGCAGTTTGCTTGGTAGGTCGTCAGTTGGTTTGGAAGGGGAAACAAGTGAGTGTGTACAGCTCTCTCAGACATCGATAGCACCAACGTTGGATGAAGGCAACATCATGTCTCCGCCTGCACTTTCCTCACAAACCTGCATTTTTCCAGGGACACCCTACTCAACACCGTCTACACACAGCAGCCAGATCTCTGTCCCTCAGATGTGGTCAAATAAAAGGCCATTTCCTGCGACCCATGACAAAGCTAAGAGGTTGACTCTATCCCTCTGTAAGCTCTTGGCTACCGAAATGCTGCCTTTCCGCCTAGTGGACACACAGGATTTTAGAGACCTTATGTCTGTCGCTGTGCCCCAGTACCAGATGCCTAGTCGCCACTACTTCTCTAAGAAAGGTGTGCCCGCGCTACACCAGCATGTCGCACACAACATCACCGCTTCCTTGAGAACTCTGTGTGTGAACGGGTGCATTTCACCACCGATACTTGGACCAGTAAGCATGGACAGGGACGTTACATGTCGCTGACTGGGCACTGGGTAACTATGGTGATAGATGGTGAAGGGTCTGCTGCACAAGTCTTGCCGTCCCCACGACTTGTGTGTCAATCCTGTGTCTGTCCAAGTTCCGCCACTGCTTCTGCCTCCTCCACCTCATCTGGGTCCTCCACCTCCGCCCCAAGCCTGCCTGGTCAGGCCACCAGCGTTCTCACTGCGCAGAAGGAATCACGCACCCCTCATTACTATGCTGGCAGCAGAGCGCAACGGCATCAGGCGGTCTTTAGCTTGACATGTCTTGGGAATAAGAGTCACACAGCTGAGGAGTTGTGGTCAGCTCTGCGGTCCGAGTTTAATAAATGGTTGTCTCCGCTCAACCTGCAGCCTGGTAAGGCCGTGTGCGACAATGCTGCAAACCTGGGTGCGGCCCTTCGTCTGGGCAAGGTGACACACGTACCTTGTATGGCTCACGTGTTGAACCTTGTCGTCCAGCAATTTTTAACACACTATCCCGGCCTAGATGGCCTTCTGAACAGGGCACGAAAACTGTCTGCTCACTTCCGCCGTTCAAGCGCCGCAGCTGAGCGACTTGCATCGCTCCAGAAGTCTTTCGGCCTGCCGGTTCATCGGCTGAAATGCGATGTGGCGACACGCTGGAATTCAACTCTCCACATGTTACAGCGACTGTGGCAGCACCGCCGAGCCCTGGTGCAATACGTCATGACGTATAGCCTGGGCCAACGAGATGCAGAGGTGGGGCAGATCACCCTGATGGAGTGGTCTCAGATCAAGGACCTATGCACCCTTCTGCACAGTTTCGACATGGCGACGAATATGTTTAGCGCTGACAATGCCATTATCAGCATGACGATTCCAGTCATTTACATGCTGGAGCACACGCTAAACACTATACGGAGTCAGGGGGTGGGACAACAGGAAAGGGAGGAACTACAGGAGGATTCATATGCGCAAGGGACAACAACATCACCAAGGTCCAGACGTTCATCATCACCAACGCAGCAGGCATGGGACCATGGGGGACAGGGATCAACAAGGGCGCATAGTAGCAGGCGAAATGTTGAGGAAGGTGCAGGAGAACATGAAGAAATGGAGGACGAACTGTCCATGGACATGGAAGACTCAGCGGATGAGGGAGACCTTGGTCAAATTTCAGTTGAAAGAGGTTGGGGGGAGATGTCAGAGGAAGAAAGAACGGGTAGCACCTCTATGCCACAAACACAGCGTGGACTTGGTCCGCATGGCTGCGCAAGACACATGAGTGCCTTTTTAGAAGCAAAAGAGAAAATTCAGCTCACCGAATTGCTGTGATCCGCTGTATTTCCAGGGAAGCGCACGGAAGGCTAGGCTGCCATGAAGAAATCAGGAAAGGAAAATTTCCAGCGCAGTCCAACTTTTCATATAAAAATTCATCTTTATTAGTCAATCCATAAAAAAGGGGGGGATTTACAAGCGGTCAGCAAAATATAGCATAGAAGTTATGCAGACCCCACAAAGCTACGCGTTTCGACGTGAGTCTTAATCATGCTCTGGGGAGGAAGAGATGTCGGCTTCCTATATCCTAAAACACACACCCTCTCAAATTAAAAACACATGTTTGCATCAAGAGAACTTTCACAATGGAATGCATCACATTACAAGCATATATGCACTGCGGTTTTTCCATGGTAGAAAGAAAGGATGAAAAGAACAAGAAGAAAATAAAGAGGAATTTAGAGAAAGGAAAAAAGGAAAATAAAAAGGGAAAAGATAAAAAGGATAGAGACATGAAAGAGAGAAATAGGAGAAAAGAAAAATAAAAAGGAGGAAAAAAAGAGAAGGAAAAAATGTAAATATGCTAGTGAGAAATTAAGAGAGTGATAAAAAAATAGTGATTAAAAACATGGTCATACAATATAATCATATGATATAATACACTGATGCATGATTATAGGGAACAGTCATTACACGATAATAATAGAAAATGTCAAATCCACATGGATATCTTTCATAGCTCATTAGTATTCCACAAAAAAGCATCGGTGGATTAGACCCCTGTCAATATGCATCTTATAGGAAAGATGAAAAATATAGGAGAAGATGTTTCATCTTATACAATTATAATTAGAGTCCCAGAGAATCTGTAACAAGTACCAGTATCTATGCACAATCTATAACTATAGAGCGAATATGTAAAATCTTGTATAGATAAATATTTAAGGATGTGAATATAGATTAATTTTTTATTTTTTATGTAATCCACATTACAGAGAAGAATTTTTTTGATTTAAGATTTTTTTACCCTCTCTCTAATCCCTATAATTTTACTGTTGTTTGCTTATTACTTATTATTATAGGCAACTGATATCAAGAGCAAAATAATTGTTTTCATAAAGCTATCAATTAAAAATTTCATCATGTATAAATTATTCCATAATAAAAAATCTTTTGAAATTGAGAATATTTTATTAGTTTTATTTTTGTGTTTATTATTTTTGTGTATTTATTAATATAAAAGGAAACAAGAGAGAAGTAATTATATATATATATGTGGTTATTCGACCAATTGAATATTCTTGGAGCTCAGGGCACTAGTTTTTGTACTAGAAATTATTATGATGGATTGATCATGAGCTATTATGATGAATATTTTAAATGTTTTATAGTCTGATTACTGGTTATAGTTCCAAAAAATAAGATCGTTTATCAACCATCATGATATGTCATCCAGAAATTGAAGGGAGAGAGTAAAACAAAAGGATGAGCAGAAAAAAAGGGGAAAAATAGTGAATATGAAAATTAATAGTGTAAAATAAGGTCTTGTCGGTAATTCATGCCGTGTGGTGTCCTGCTCTCAAGGGTGAGGATCCAGTATGTTTCTCTATTGAGGAGTTTCCTCCTATGATCCCCACCCCGGGTCGGTCTGAAGACCTTTTCAATGCCTGTGAATTTGAAGTCATGCAAATCTCCTCCATGTATCGTTTGAAAGTGCCGTGAAGCTGCTGATACTGAGACAGCTTGTGGATTGGTCGCATCAAGTAGATGGCGTCTTATTCTGGTCTTCAATGGACCCACTGTACATCCCGTATATTGGAGTTTGCATGCATCGCATGAAATAAGGTATACTACATGGGTTGTATTACAGTTGATAAATTGATTAATCGTGTGTTCTTTATGATTTTTGTTGGATTTGAATGTACTACTTTTATGTGCATAGGAACAAGCCTTACATTTATTAGCCCCACATTTAAAGAAACCTTTTATATTAAGCCAATTTTGTGGTGATTTTTTCTCAGTACTAGAATAGAGGCTGGGAGACAAAAGGTTACCCAAAGTAGGGGCTTTTTTTGCTATAAATCCTACTCCAGTCTTAATAATATTTTTAAGTTTATAGTCTTCATTGAGGATAGGTAGATATTTTTTTATTATGTTTGAGATGAGGGAAAATTGGTTACTATAAGCTGTTACAAATGATATGTTATTACAATATCGATCATTCCTTTTTCTCTCTTTAAATAATAAGTCTTTTCTATCCATTTTTGCTACTATATTTTTAGCCCTATTTAATTTCCATTTTTGATAACCTCTATTTGTCAATCTGTCACAGACTTTTCTTTCCTCTATTGGATATTGCTTTTGATCACTACAATTTCTCTTTATACGAATAAGTTCACCGACTGGTATATTTAGTTTGGTGTGAGGAGTATGACAGGAATTGGCAGTCAGTATAGAGTTACAGGCTGTACTTTTTCTGTAGGGTGTTATTGACAGATGTTGTGTATCATCAACTGACAGGGTTATATCTAGAAAATTAATTCTGGATGTATGGGTTTCTGTTGTAAATTTTAAATTAAATTGATTATTATTAATATAATCAGAAAACAAGGTAATTTCTTCTGGTGTCCCAACCCATATCAGCAGCATGTCATCCAGGTATCTACCGTACCACATGATACTGCCGCTGAATGGGTTGGTATCACCATACAAGAACTGCTCCTCCCATCTCGCCATTACAATATTTGCCAGCGAGGGGGAGAAGCGAGCTCCCATACTGACCCATACTGACCCATACTGACCCCCCTGCGCTGTAAATAATACTGTCCATCAAAAGAAAAGTAATTGTGCTCCAAAAGGTACTGTGTGGCCATTAATATAAATTCCCTCAGTTCAATCTCATAATTGCTGAACCTATCCAAATGTTGTGATAGTGATCTTAAGGCAATATGGTGTGGTATTGATGGATACAAAGATACTACATCACAAGAGAGCCATTGATAGTTTTTTTGCCACTGAAAATTATCAAATGCTTTAACAATTTCCTTTGTGTCTTTAATAAATCCGGGGATATTATAGACAAGAGGTTGTAAAAATTGGTCCACCCATCCACTTAATTTTTCCCCCAAAGACCCTATCCCCGAAACTATGGGTCTAAGGGGAGGTGGAAATTTATTTTTGTGTATTTTTGGTAGTGAGTGGTATATTGGTACAATAGGAAATGGGACAAATAAGTTGTCCTTTGTTTTACTATCAATGGCGTGGACTTGGTCCGCATGGCTGCGCAAGACACATGAGTGCCTTTTTGTTGCACTACCTCCAACATGACACTCGTATTGTCAAAATTAGAAGTGATGATGACTACTGGATTGCCACACTATTAGATCCCCGGTACAAGTCCAAATTTTGTGACATAATTCCAGCCATAGAAAGGGACGCACGTATGCAGGAGTATCAGCAGAAGCTGTTACTCGATCTTAGCTCGGCTTTTCCACCAAACAACCGTGCAGGTGCAGGGAGTGAATCTCCCAGTTATAACTTGACAAACATGGGACGGTCTCGTCATCTTCAACAGTCTACCCGTACCAGTAGGACCGTATCTGGTGCTGGTAACAGCAACTTTATGGAATCTTTTCATAATTTTTTTAGACCCTCTTTTGCAAGGCCACCAGAGACAACAAGTCTGACACATAGTCAACGGCTGGAGAGGATGATACAGGAGTATCTCCAAATGAACATCGATGCCATGACTTTGCAAATGGAGCCTTGCTCCTTTTGGGCTTCAAATCTAGAAAAATGGCCAGAGCTCTCCAGTTACGCATTGGAGATTTTGTCGTGTCCAGCTGCCAGCGTTGTCTCTGAACGTGTCTTCAGTGCTGCTGGGTGTGTGCTGACAGATAAGCGCACGCGTCTGTCCAGTGGCAATGTGGACAGACTGACGTTCATCAAAATGAACAAGTCATGGATCCAGAAGGAATTTACTACCCCTGTGTCATCCTGGGGAGAGTAAATGCTTGTGGATTTTGAATGTGCTTGATGCAAATCAAAACATCATGTTTGCAACTAGGGCACAAGTGCTGCCACTGAATGGGTGGGTGTGTGTGGGGCCCAATTATTGGAAAAAAGGGAGACTCCGCTTGGAGTAACCCTTGCTTGCTGTGTTTTTAAAAGAAGCCAAGATGAACAGAGCTGGGATCAGGAAAGACTTTGCTACCTACCCCGGTGTCATCCTGGGGACGGATAAGAATGGCGTATTTTTGAATGTGCTTGATGCAAATCTAGCTGTGAATTGTACAACTGGGGCCCAACTGCTGCCACTGAAGGGGTGGGTGTGTGTGGGGCCCAATTTTTGGAAAAAAGGGAGACTCCGCTTGGAGTAACCCTTGCTTGCTGTGTTTTTAAAAGAAGCCAAGATGAACAGAGCTGGGATCAGGAAAGACTTTGCTACCTACCCCGGTGTCATCCTGGGGACGGATAAGAATGGCGTATTTTTGAATGTGCTTGATGCAAATCTAGCTGTGAATTGTACAACTGGGGTCCAACTGCTGCCACTGAAGGGGTGGGTGTGTGTGGGGCCCAATTTTTGGAAAAAAGGGAGACTCCGCTTGGAGTAACCCTTGCTTGCTGTGTTTTTAAAAGAAGCCAAGATGAACAGAGCTGGGATCAGGAAAGACTTTGCTACCTACCCTGGTGTCATCCTGGGGACGGATAAGAATGGCGTATTTTTGAATGTGCTTGATGCAAATCTAGCTGTGAATTGTACAACTGGGGCCCAACTGCTGCCACTGAAGGGGTGGGTGTGTGTGGGGCCCAATTTTTGGAAAAAAGGGAGACTCCGCTTGGAGTAACCCTTGCTTGCTGTGTTTTTAAAAGAAGCCAAGATGAACAGAGCTGGGATCAGGAAAGACTTTGCTACCTACCCCGGTGTCATCCTGGGGACGGATAAGAATGGCGTATTTTTGAATGTGCTTGATGCAAATCTAGCTGTGAATTGTACAACTGGGGCCCAACTGCTGCCACTGAAGGGGTGGGTGTGTGTGGGGCCCAATTTTTGGAAAAAAGGGAGACTCCGCTTGGAGTAACCCTTGCTTGCTGTGTTTTTAAAAGAAGCCAAGATGAACAGAGCTGGGATCAGGAAAGACTTTGCTACCTACCCCGGTGTCATCCTGGGGACGGATAAGAATGGCGTATTTTTGAATGTGCTTGATGCAAATCTAGCTGTGAATTGTACAACTGGGGCCCAACTGCTGCCACTGAAGGGGTGGGTGTGTGTGGGGCCCAATTTTTGGAAAAAAAGGGAGACTACGCTTGGAGTCACCTTGCGGTGTTTTACATGATTTTAGAAGGGCGTGCCATGCCTATATCTGTGTGTCCTCCTCTTTTTCCTTGTCCAGCTGTTTTGTTTTCGCATGGGTATATGTCCTTGTCACTTTCCCATGTGTTTTTGTTGTGTTGTGAGTTGTTTGTTACCTTTTGGACACCTTTGAGGGTGTTTTCTAGGTGTTTTTATGTGTTTGTGATTGCCTGCCATTGTTTCCTATGCAGTTCGAGTTCGGTTCGTCGAACGTTCGACGAGCCGAACTCGAACGGGACCTCCGTTCGGCGAACCGACCTCGAGCCGAACCGGGACCGGTTCGCTCATCTCTACTTGAGACACTCTGTGTGTGAACGGGTGCATTTCACCACCGATACTTGGACCAGTAAGCATGGACAGGGACGTTACATGTCGCTGGCTGGGCACTGGGTAACTATGGTGATAGATGGTGAAGGGTCTGCTGCACAAGTCTTGCCGTCCCCACGACTTGTGTGTCAATCCTCTGTCTGTCCAAGTTCCGCCACTGCTTCTGCCTCCTCCACCTCATCTGGGTCCTCCACCTCCGCCCCAAGCCTGCCTGGTCAGGCCACCAGCGTTCTCACTGCGCAGAAGGAATCACGCACCCCTCATTACTATGCTGGCAGCAGAGCGCAACGGCATCAGGCGGTCTTTAGCTTGACATGTCTTGGGAATAAGAGTCACACAGCTGAGGAGTTGTGGTCAGCTCTGCGGTCCGAGTTTAAAAAATGGTTGTCTCCACTCAACCTGCAGCCTGGTAAGGCCGTGTGCGACAATGCTGCAAACCTGGGTGCGGCCCTTCGCCTGGGCAAGGTGACACACGTACCTTGTATGGCTCACGTGTTGAACCTTGTCGTCCAGCAATTTTTAACACACTATCCCGGCCTAGATGGCCTTCTGAACAGGGCACGAAAACTGTCTGCTCACTTCCGCCGTTCAAGCGCCGCAGCTGAGCGACTTGCATCGCTCCAGAAGTCTTTCGGCCTGCCGGTTCATCGCCTGAAATGCGATGTGGCGACACGCTGGAATTCAACTCTGCACATGATACAGCGATTGTGGCAGCACCGCCGAGCCCTGGTGCAATACGTCATGACGTATAGCCTGGGCCAACGAGATGCAGAGGTGGGTCAGATCACCCTGATGGAGTGGTCTCAGATCAAGGACCTATGCACCCTTCTGCAGTTTCGACATGGCGACGAATATGTTTAGCGCTGACAATGCCATTATCAGCATGACGATTCCAGTCATTTACATGCTGGAGCACACGCTAAACACTATTCGGAGTCAGGGGGTGGGACAACAGGAAGGGGAGGAACTACAGGAGGATTCATATGCGCAAGAGACAACAACATCACCAAGGTCCAGACGTTCATCATCACCAACGCGGCAGGCATGGGACCATGGGGAACAGGGATCAACAAGGGCGCATAGTAGCAGGCGAAATGTTGAGGAAGGTGCAGGAGAACATGAAGAAATGGAGGACGAACTGTCCATGGACATGGAAGACTCAGTGGATGAGGGAGACCTTGGTCAAATTTCAGTTGAAAGAGGTTGGGGGGAGATGTCAGAGGAAGAAAGAACGGGTAGCACCTCTATGCCACAAACACAGCGTGGACTTGGTCCGCATGGCTGCGCAAGACACATGAGTGCCTTTTTGTTGCACTACCTCCAACATGACCCTCGTATTGTCAAAATTAGAAGTGATGATGACTACTGGATTGCCACACTATTAGATCCCCGGTACAAGTCCAAATTTTGTGACATAATTCCAGCCATAGAAAGGGACGCACGTATGCAGGAGTATCAGCAGAAGCTGTTACTCGATCTTAGCTCGGCTTTTCCACCAAACAACCGTGCAGGTGCAGGGAGTGAATCTCCCAGTTGTAACTTGACAAACATGGGACGGTCTCGTCATCTTCAACAGTCTACCCGTACCAGTAGGACCGTATCTGGTGCTGGTAACAG
Organism: Anomaloglossus baeobatrachus; assembly: GCF_048569485.1. Taxonomy (NCBI): domain Eukaryota; kingdom Metazoa; phylum Chordata; class Amphibia; order Anura; family Aromobatidae; genus Anomaloglossus; species Anomaloglossus baeobatrachus. The sequence goes on along the minus strand of NC_134356.1, from coordinate 82,484,251 downwards.
CAATTTTATGGAATCTTTTCATAATTTTTTTAGACCCTCATTTGCAAGGCCACCAGAGACAACAAGTCTGACACATAGTCAACGGCTGGAGAGGATGATACAGGAGTATCTCCAAATGAACATCGATGCCATGACTTTGCAAATGGAGCCTTCCTCCTTTTGGGCTTCAAATCTAGAAAAATGGCCAGAGCTCTCCAGTTACGCCTTGGAGATTTTGTCGTGTCCAGCTGCCAGCGTTGTCTCTGAACGTGTCTTCAGTGCTGCTGGGTGTGTGCTGACAGATAAGCGCACGCGTCTGTCCAGTGACAATGTGGACAGACTGACGTTCATCAAAATGAACAAGTCATGGATCCAGAAGGAATTTACTACCCCTGTGTCATCCTGGGGAGAGTAAATGCTTGTGGATTTGGAATGTGCTTGATGCAAATCAAAACATCCTGTTTGCAACTAGGGCACAAGTGCTGCCACTGATGGGGTGTCTGTGTGGCCCAATTTTTGGAAAAAAGGGAGACTCCGCTTGGAGTAACCCTTGCTTACATTGTTTTTAAAAGAAGCCAAGATGAACAGAGCTGGGATCAGGAAAGACTTTGCTACCTACCCCGGTGTCATCCTGGGGACGGTTAAGTATGGCGTATTTTTGAATGTGCTTGATGCAAATCTAGCTGTGAAGTGTACAACTAGGGCACAAGTGCTGCCACTGAATGGGTGGGTGTGTGTGGGGCACAATTTTTGGAAAAAAGGGAGACTCCGCTTGGAGTAACCCTTGCTTACATTGTTTTTAAAAGAAGCCAAGATGAACAGAGCTGGGATCAGGAAAGACTTTGCTACCTACCCCGGTGTCATCCTGGGGACGGTTAAGTATGGCGTATTTTTGAATGTGCTTGATGCAAATCTAGCTGTGAAGTGTACAACTAGGGCACAAGTGCTGCCACTGAATGGGTGGGTGTGTGTGGGGCACAATTTTTGGAAAAAAGGGAGACTCCGCTTGGAGTAACCCTTGCTTACATTGTTTTTAAAAGAAAACAAGATGAACAGAGCTGGGATCAGGAAAAACTTTGCTACCAACCCCGGTGTCATCCTGGGGACGGTTAAGAATGGCGTATTTTTGAATGTGCTTGATGCAAATCTAGCTGTGAAGTGTACAACTAGGGCACAAATGCTGCCACTGAATGGGTGGGTGTGTGTGGGGCCCAATTTTTGGAAAAAGGGAGACTCCGCTTGGAGTAACCCTTGCTTACATTGTTTTTAAAAGAAGCCAAGATGAACAGAGCTGGGATCAGGAAAAACTTTGCTACCAACCCCGGTGTCATCCTGGGGACGGTTAAGAATAGCGTATTTTTGAATGTGCTTGATGCAAATCTAGCTGTGAAGTGTACAACTAGGGCACAACTGCTGCCACTGAAGGGGTGGGTGTGTGTGGGCCCCAATTTTTGGAAAAAAGGGATACTCCGCTTGGAGTCACCTTGCGGTGTTTTACATGATTTTAGAAGGGCGTGCCATGCCTATATCTGTGTGTCCTCCACTTTTTCCTTGTCCTGCTCTTTTGTTTTCGCATGAGTATATGTCCTTGTCACTTTCCCATGTGTTTGTGTTGTGAGTTGTTTGTCACCTTTTGAACACCTTTGAGGGTGTTTTCTAGGTGTTTTTATGTGTTTGTGATTGCCTGCCATTGTTTCCTATGCAGTTCGAGTTCGGTTCGTCGAACGTTCGACGAGCCGAACTCGAACGGGAGCTCCGTTCGGCGAGCCGACCTCGAGCCGACCTCGAGCTGAACCGCGACCGGTTCGCTCATCTCTAGTCAGGTGTTCCGCCTCACCCTCCACTTGTGAAGAGGGTTCTTTACATGTGTATATACAGTATAGTTTCTCAAGAGCAATTTATTTTTGTCATCATTAAGAGCCTTTTTCGGTTGAAACGCGTTGATGTTTCTTTGCTCTGTACCCGTCCTAACAATTTTTGTTATGGGCTTTTTAATTATGCTTCAATAAACTTTTTACATTTTATTTGCTGGTGCTGCTTTTTTCACCTTCTAAGTTTGCTCTCCACCTGCTAGCTGAAGCAGATTGCCCGTGCACCACACCCTCAATTTTCTCTGGTGAGCTGTGCATTTCTCCTCTTTTTTCTAAAAAAGGACAAGACCCACTGCTTAGCCAGGATTTATGAAAGTGACTTTTTTGTAAAAGTTTCATAATTCCACGACTTCTACCACAACCTATATTCCACCACCAAACCTCCTGAACCTAACGTTCCTTCCTAGCCAGTAGTTGCATTCCCACACTCACAAATTCACAAACAACTGCAACTTAAAATTACAGAAGAGGAAGCCTCGTCAGCCCTAACGGAATTGAAATTAGGCAAAGCTCCAGACCCCAACGGGATCACACCGGCATCCTACAAGAAGATCAAACAATACTGTAACCACATATTAGCAGGACATCCAAAGCCCCCCGAATTTTTTATAGCATACGTCACTGTCTTCCCCAAGCCAAAAAAAGACCATACCCTTCCTAAAAATTATAGACCAATAACCTTGCTAAACATCTACCTCAAGTTGTTTATGACTATTATTGCCAAGCGAATTAACAACATACTCCCATAACTAATACATCCTGATCAAGTAGATTTTATCCCAACTAGACAAGCTACAGACAACATCAGAAGAAACCTAAACATAATACAAAAAGATAACCAATATAATAAATCTATTTTGATGTTAGCGTTGGACATAGAGAAGGCCTATCACTCTGTCATTTGGCCTTACCTCTTCCAGACCGTTCAAAGATTCGGATTTCATCACTCACTAATATCCACACTACAACTGCTTTATGACACTGTAGCACCTCTGAATCCATCAGGGAACTACAAGGTACTGATCCTCATCAGGATGCAGGGCCTACCCCCTGGAGACCCAGAAGACCAGTGCCGGTAACAAACAAACACTCACAAAAATCCCTGTTTTTCCCCAATATCCCCCATAGAATGGTACCAGGCTAGGGTTGGTCCAATGGATGGCCGCCTAGAGGTGGAGCCAATTCAGCCCACTAGTTGACCAGGTGGGAGGAGCAGACAGTGAACAGTCAGTGTGAGACAGTGACAGTGAACATGAGCAGACGCACTGACCGGAGTGAACAGTGAACTGTAGGCCCAGGCGGTTAGTTACCGGTGGAGTACGGTGGAATACTCCCGGGACTACGCACCAACGGGGTACAGGACCCTAGGTCAGGCAGAACTTCCAGGTAGGCCTGATAACACCTGCACAGTGGGGGGACAATCAAGGACCTCACTGACAAGTGATTATATGGTTTTCATCACTGGTGGACACAGACAGAGAGGTGCTCCTGTGGAAGAATAATACCTGGGCCCTATGCAGTCCAAGAGCTTATCAAAATGCACAATTCCACGTGCTCTGGAGGTAGAAATGCCCCCCTTACCTCTTGGGTTCCTATGCGGCCACACGTGTTGCACCAATGACATGTCTGCCCCTTTATTTCATGCACAGTCATCTGACCAGATGTTCTCTGTTTGCCTCCCACTACCTCCTCTGCCCAACTCTGCATTTTGTTCCTCCTGCTGCAAAGATGGTGGCAGTAGTAGTGTCATGGCTGTCTTTCTGCATTATGAGACTAGTGACAGATTCAGTGCTAGAGAGTCATTTCCATGCAAGGCTTTCAATATTGAATGTAGTTTACTTTATATTGGCGTGTTAGGGGTTAATGTCAGTTTTTCCTTGCCAACAGTCTATTCATTACCTCTACTCCCTAAAAAGGGTGCCAGTTATACTGAATCCTCACTCTGAGACTTGGTCTGGAGGTGGAAGGAGCTGTTGGAACCCTTTCTGGTATAGGCCGCAGTCCTGGTGCCTGACTGCAGCCAAGGAGTTGGAGTTTATCCTTTGTTGATACCCCTGTTTGTCATCCTTCCCTGGTGTGTTGTTTTAGTTCAGCAATAGGACTTGTGATCCTTACCTGCCCACTCATTAGCCAGGACTATTGAAGGGTCTCTGAAGGCTTCAGGTTCCTACTAGGTGGCAGATGAGGAGCTTGTATAGGGACTGGCTAGGAGTGCAGGGTACAGTTGCAGGTAAGTGGAGGAGGTGTTCATCTTTACTCTCACTAGAGCTAAGGCCCACTGTTGTTAAAGTGCCCCCGGTATACCCCTTGTTTGCCATGGTGAAACCCATGTGTTTTGTGTGTTTTGCCCCATGACGGACTTTCCCCAAGTCTGTGCATGACAAGAAGACTGCAGTGGTAAGTATAAACCACACCATCCATGCATTTCTTATTCAGTAATACAAGAAAGGCTATGGTGGTGTGATTTAGACTCATTACAGAGCTCGCCATACCACTGCGGCTACCATCTGAAAATCAAGAGGAATGGCACGCCAATCTCAACAAAGGAGGCAGGATGTAGCAAATCGAGGGCACCCGACAGGTGTTTGAAATGTATATTCATTTTCCAGTCCCAGAGTAGCTGGTCATGTTAATTTGCTCAAAATGAAATACCCCTTTAAATTAAATGTAATATGGCCCAAATGTTACAATTCAAACTGTATAAATTATTCAAAATACATCTTACACCTGATGAGACTGGTGCATTTACATTGAAAACCTATGTCATTATGGTTAAAGATGCTATCACAAAATGCTTATTATAATATCAGGTGGGAAAACATTCAGAAAAGATTATACAGCCAAGTGCACCAGCCTCATTAGGTTTAAGGAGTTTGTTTAATAAGGTATATATTAGGAAATTTGGTGATAGGTCCTTTTTAATATTAACTTTATCATATATAGCAAAATAGTTAATCCTTTCTAGCCATCGCAGAAAGTACAGCTGGTATTTCATATTGTCTAAAAGAAATGTAGGAATTATTATTGCTTTAGGAATATACCAGTATTTGGACATTACTGGAAAAAAAACTTCTTAAAGTACATTATTTTAAATGCTTTAGACTTTATTATAAGCTTGAGGCCAACAAAGTGCATGGAAGTATCCGATTCTACCATCTCTTCCTGGGTACTCTCTGTACAGCCTCAGCTCGGAAATTCTCTGGGGGCAAAAAATGCTTAAAATTTAACAATTGAATTTAAACTTTATAAAGTTAGGAAAAGTTATTGTTTAATATATTTAAAAAATATATAAATGTGAGATGATGCAAGAGTGAAGAGTGCTCACATCCTAAGGAAACTGCTTGAAGGAACATTTGCTGTGTTAAGACAATTGAAAAAAATAATAATTGTATGAAGTGTGATGCCTACAAAGGGGAATTTCATATCACTACTTGCATCTGAAAAGGTTATTATTAGGGATGATAGAATACCTCAAATATTCGGCTTCGCGAATATCCGACGAATAGGTCGCCGCTATGCGAATATTCGATGCACAAAGTAAGTCTATGGGAAGGCTGAATAGCTCCGAATAGTTGTTATTCGGGTTTCCCATAGACTTACATTGCGCATCGAATATTCGCGAATAGTTGAATAGCGGCGACCTATTCGGCAGATATTCGCGAAGCCGAATATTTGAGATATTCGATCATCCCTAGTTATTATGTGACTAATCTGTAATTTTAGGGCACCCTACTCTTGTTTGGCATAAATAGATAACTTGTGTTTAGAATTTATATCTGGATGCTAATTAAATCATCATTTTCTCCTCACTTTTAACTATGAATTAAATGTTATAAGTAAATTAGTACTTTTCACATTGCCAATATCTTTTGGGATTGGACCTTGTGAAGATATTTCAAAAGTATGCCCTTTGCATATGAGACTATAATACCATCAAATGCCCATAGGCTCCTAATTTAGTTTTTTTTACTGAGTGGCCCTATTTGTTGATACATTCTAGTCCTCCAGAAAATTGTATACCCAACCCAACGGATCAACTTATACCAAAAGTAAATTTTTTGGCTGCTGATGAATGCTTTGGAGCCGGTAGGGGAGGATTATACATAGTCAGTCATTCTTGGTACATGTAACACACAGACCCAGCTAAACATAGTCTTACTTATTGTTCAGTGCAATCATGTTGACTTGATAAGTCAATATCCTCTACTCCCAATGACCTTGTAATGTGGGTGAAATTGCTCCTATTGATCTGTTGTTGCAATTTTGATATGTGTGTGTGTGCCAATGTAATTGTTCTCTATAGACTCTATGTCATGTGTATTTTATGTTTGCCTTCCATATAATATGCTCCCACTGGGATTTATAGAGTTTATTATTTACTCAGTTACGTAGCACACATCTTGCTTTTACACAGGAGCATTATAGTGATGGCTGGCATTTATCTAGAACCATGATCTCTTGATTTTATATTGATATTTATTGTGTGCACATGTAGGAGAATGGCCTAGGCAGTCATGTTTCTGCTCCTGAAGACACAAACGCACTGTTGTACTGTAATGTGAATAGTTAATACGTCTGTATATACTGTGATGTATTGTGTAAACTGTAATGTGATGTTTCCAGGTATAGCAATGTATAAGATAGCAATATTATATAGAACGTTTATGTAGGATACAGATATTTGCATCAGACTGAAGGTGAGAGGTTAAAGCGTGCTTTTGTTAGGTCCTGGTGGTGGAAGCACTGGACCGTACACCGGACTTCCCTAGTGAGGCAACCAGGCCGGTCACCCCGCCAGAGGGCCTTGATGCACGGCAGCCGTAGCACTACGGGTAGCAGGACAGTCCGTTCAGAGAACCGGGATGAAGAAGTCCCTGGGACCACAGAGTCTCTGAAGGTAGTCCGGGTGGCGAGGCTCAGGTTCGGAGGCTGGGATGCGATGTCAGGCAGAATCCGGAACCAGCTGAGCAAGGGGGTCAGTCACAACACGGATCCAGGGATCGGAGACTGGAGGGACTGAAGAGGTGGCGGACAGTCACCGACCGGAGCTCCGGAACCGTCGTGGTCAGGACCGGATGGCGTGTCAGGAGCGGCTCTACGAGACAGATAAAATCAATACTGGACAAGGCACAGGAGGACCTGACTCCTAGCTTACTAAACACGAAGAACAGGCCCCGCCCACCTGGAGAAGGAACCCCTATATACCCTGTACCTGTGTAGTCAATATCCTGAGTCTGGACGCTGGCCCTTTAAGAGAGGGTCAATGACCGCGCGCGCGCTCTAACGCGCATGTGTGAGGCCCAGGTGCCAGAAGCCAGGGCAGGAAGCGGTGCACAGGAAGCAGGAGTGCCCGGCAGAAGGCTCAGCATCGCAGAGGGGTGCCGGGAGCGGGGAACAGGACGCCTGGAGGACGCAGGTGAGGGAGAGGGAGCAAGGAGGCTGCAGAGAGGAGGACCGGGGACCGGAGCGGTGCACAGGGAGCGCCGTCGGGAACCGGGGAACGGGACACGGGGACCAGGGAGCGTGGCACGGGAGCTGGGGAGCGTGACAGCTTTACATGCTACGATATCGTTAATATTTTATCGTCGGGGTCACGTTGTTAGTGATGCACATCCGGTGTCAGTAATGGTATCGCAGCGTGTAATACTTACCAGCGACCTTAAGCGACCTCAAAAATGGTGAAAATCGTTCACCATGGAGAGGTAGTCCCAAAACCAAAAATCGGTAATGGTTGATTATCGATGTGGTTTGTCACTCCTGCGGCAGCACACATCGCTGTGTTTGACACTGCAGGAGCGAGGAACGTCTCCTTACCTGCCGACGGCCGCAATGCCTAAGGAAGAAGGTGGGGCGGGATGTTACGTCCCGCTCATCTCTGCCCCTCCGCTTTGATTGGCCGGCCGCTTAGTGACGTTGCGGTGACGTCGCTGTGATGCCGAACGTCCCCCACCCTTTGAGGGAGGGATTGTTTGGCAGTCACAGCGACGACGCCGACCAGGTAAGTGCGTGTGACGCTGCCATAGCGATAATGTTCGCTGCGGCAGCGATCACACGAAATCGCATGCACGACGGGGGCGGCTGCTTTTGCGTACGATATCGCTAGCAATTGCTAGCGATATCGTAGCGTGTAAAGCCCGCTTAAGTCTTCCCAGCATGGACTGCAGGGACAGAATTAGTTATGTGTGGGACTAGCCCACAATGGGAAGGGTTAGCTCATAGTGTAAGTGATTACAAGCTCATAGAACATCAGATAGCGATCCCCCAGTGACTAGTGCAACCAGTTGCTAGTGACAAAGGTTGACAAGGCCGCATGCAATGTGTAAGTCATGTAACAGAACAACCGGAGGGCTAGAGACATACAATCGGATGAGTGGCTCTAAACTGAAGGAGTCAGAGTACGGATGACTGGACAGGCCTCTTAGCCATCAAGATATCATGGTTATCATCACTGGCATGTGACGGTGTTCGACTTTCCTGCGTTAAGGTCTCTCTAGCGACTGCGAGCATAAAGCTCTTTGCTTGTACTATGGTGAATCCCCTACCCCCTTCCTCTATGGGGAGAAGAGACCTTCTTATCAATCTTAAGGTTAAAAGTCCATCTCCAGAGATCCTGATGTTGCTTTGTTCATTGTGCGCAACATAATCTAAAGTTTTACAACCCATGCTACTGAAGCTAACCTCCCTGGATGTGGACGGCAGAGAAAATTGCTGAAAGGTTGCAATGCAGGATAGTCCAGATGGTGGATAAGCTGCCACAATCAAGTTCCAAAGAAATTCATGCTGCTCTGCAGGCTCAGGGTGCACCAGTGGCAGCGCTAACTATCTGTCAACATTTGAATGAAATTAAACACAATGGCAGGAGACTCAGGAAGACCCCACTGCTAACAGAGAGACATTAAAAGCTTTGCCACAATTTACGTGAGTAAACCAGAAAGCTTTTGGAAAAGTGTCTTGTGACAGATGAGACCCAGATAAAGTTTTTGGGTAAAGCACATCATTCTACTGTTTACTGAAAACAGAATGAGACCTAGAAAGAAAAGAAGACAGTACCTACAGTAAAACATAGTGGAGGTTCAAAGATGTTTTAGGTTGTTTTGCTGCCTCAAGCACTGGGTGCCTTGACTGTGTGCAAAGGATAATGAAATCTAAAGATTACCAAAGGATTTTGGGTTGCAATGTAGTGACAAGTGTCAGCAGGCTGAATATGTGTCCTAGGTCATGGGTCTCCTAGCTGGACAATGACCCCAAACATACTTCAAGAAGCACCCAGAAATGGATGGAAACAAAGTGCTGGGGAGTTCTGAAGAGGCAGCACTGAGTCAAGATATAAATTGTATTGAAAACCTGGGGAGAGAACTTAAAATTGCTGAGAGAAGGCACTGTCAAATATGAGAGGAGAGATCTGGAGCATTTAGGAGGAGTGATCCATTATTCCAGGTCAGAGGTGTAAGAAGCTTGTTCATGGTTATATGAAGTGATTGATTGCAGTAATTATTAATAAAGAAATGTGCTACCAAATATTAGGTTGAGGGTGGCAATATTTTTGTCCTGCACTTTTTTAGGGTTTTGTGGGAAATGATGTACAATTTGGCTTTGTTTCTGTTTTTTTTTGTGTTGTTCCAATACACACAAAAGAAATAAATGTGTATAACAAAACGTGTAATTGCAGTAATTTTCTGGGAGAAATACTTCATTTTTTGGAACAACTTCAAGTGTGCCAACGCTTTAAGTAATGACTAGTGATGAGCGAGCATGCTTGTCACTACTCGGTACTCGCACGAGTATCGCTGTACTCGGGCTGCTCGGCGGGGACCGAGTAATCTCGCGATACTCGTGCTGTACTCGTGGTCTTCATTTCTGCATGTTGGCGCTCTTTTGAGAGCCAGCCCTCATGCAGGGATTGGCTGGCAGACCACTGCAATGCCACAGCCCTGTTAGTTATGGAATTGCAGTGATTGGCCGGCCTGCACAGCGTGACCGAGCCTTTATATCGGCCGGCGCGCTGTGCTCTGCTCACAGCTATCCAGACAGTGAGTGCAGGGAGAGTGTCGCTGATTCAGGGAAAGCTTTGCGGCCCTTTATAGCTTTTTCAGTTGCAGGGCTGCAAACAGTGTGACCAAAAGTCCTTCTCAGGACTATTCTAGTTGTATACAGGCAGGCAGGGTATAGCCAGGTCGGAGTACAGTAGCAGAGTCCTTCTCAGGACTATTGTTGCTATATACAGGCAGGGTATAGCCAGGTCTGAATACAGGCTAGTGACCAAAAGAGTCCTTGTCAGGACTATTGTACCAGTATACAGGCAGGCAGGCAGGCAGGGTAGTGGTGACCGTATACCAGCCTTCATCATATCTGGGGCTGGTGTACACAGTGTAAAACAGTCCAGATAGTGTCTGACTTGTCTGTAATTGTCGCTCCCCAAAAAAACCTGTTAGGTTCTTATTGCGTCCGTGCTTGGTTTTTAAAACCGCACGTGTGTGCCTGTTGGTGGCAGCGTACAGGTGCACTTGTGTGCAATTTCCAGAAACTTTGATATAACGCACAAGTAGTGAATATACACGTCAGCAGTGCACAGCATTGCAAAATGCGCAAGGGCATTGGCAAGGAACAAGGAAGTGGACGTGATGGTGGTGCAGGCAGAGGCCGAGGTCGTGGGCAAGCTCTAATTTCGCCACAAGAAAGGGCCACATCTAGTCGCTCGCACGTCCTGTCCCAAATTCTTGGGGACCGCAGCAGTACACCGCTCTTGAACCAAGACCAGTGTCAACAGGTTGTTAGTTGGATAGCAGATAATGCTTCCAGTCAGATTGGCACCACCACAAACACTCTGTCTTCCACACGGTCAAGTGTCAGTAGCCGTGATACTGCACCGCACATTTCTGAACCTGATCCTCCTTCCTACCACCAGGCTGAGTACACGTCCTCCTCGGACATTAATGATCCCACACTTGGACACTCGGAAGAGCTGTTCACGTTTCCATTCACACATTCTGGCCTCTCGCCAGCTCATATTGAAGTGGGTCATGAGGAGATCGTCTGTACAGATGGCCAAATATTTGAGCAGCCACGTTCTCACGAAGTTGGCAACGTGTCTCAACAAGTGGTGGACGATGATGAGACACAATTGTCAGCAAGTCAGGAGGAGGAACAGGGTGCGGAAGAGGAAGACGACGTGGTGGATGATCCAATAACTGACCCAACCTGGCAGGAGGATATGCAGAGCGAGGACAGCAGTGCACAGGGGGAGGGAGGCGTAGCATCACAACAGGCAGTAAGAAGCAGGGTGGTGGCCCCAGGCAGAAGTCAGGCAACCGTTCCCCGGAACAACACGACGACACAAGGTGCCTGTACAAATGTTAGGTCTTCCCGAGTCTGGCAGTTTTTTAAGTTGGATCCAGATGATTCAAAAAAGGCCATTTGCAACACCTGCCGTGCCAGCATCAGCAGGGGTACCAAAACTAGCAGCCTGACCACCACCAGCATGATCAGGCACATGTCAGCCAAGCACCCGACTTTGTGGGAAGTACAACAGAGTCGAGGAGCAGTGCTTGCTGATGTCACTGCTACGTCTTCGCTGGTTGTGCATGCGAGCCAATCCTCTGTCCATGCTGCCTGCGAACAAGCCTCCTCCACTCCTGCACCTGCAGTTGCCTACGCAGAAAGAACACCATCATCAAGCACGTCCTTGTCCCAGCGCAGCGTTCAGTTATCCATTCAGCAAACCTTTGAACGCAGGCGCAAATACACTGCCAACACCCCACATGCCACAGTTCTAAATGCTAACATTTCGCGACTGCTTGCGCTGGAAATGTTGCCTTTTAGGCTGGTGGAGACAGAAGCATTCCGTGACCTGATGGCGGCAGCTGTCCCACGTTACTCGGTCCCCAGCCGCCACTATTTCTCCCGGTGTGCCGTCCCCGCGTTGCATAACCACGTGTCACAAAACATCACACGTGCCCTGAACAACGCTGTTTCACCCAAGGTCCACCTAACCACAGACACGTGGACAAGTGCCTGTGGGCAAGGCCGCTACATCTCGTTGACGGCACACTGGGTTAATATTGTGGAAGCTGGGACCCAGTCTGAGCGAGGGACGGAACACGTCCTTCCCACACCAAGGTTTGCAGGCCCTACCTCAGTCAGTGTTTCACCCACACTCTACAGCTCCGGAATGTTATGCTCTTCAGCCTCCTCCTCCTCCTGCGCATCCTCATCCACTGTGCCCTCCACACCAGTCACAAGCTGGAAGCACTGCAGCACTGCCTCGGCGAAGCGGCAACAGGCTGTGCTGAAGCTAATCTACATAGGTGACAAACCCCACAATGCAGAAGAGCTGTGGACAGCTCTGAAACAGCAGGCAGATCACTGGCTCACACCTCTGAACCTAAAGCCAGGAAAGGTCGTGTGTGACAATGGCCGGAACCTGGTGGCGGCTTTGAGGCGAGGCCAGCTGACACATGTTCCATGCGTGGCCCATGTGCTCAACCTCGTGGTTCAGCGGTTTATAAAGTCATACCCAGAGCTGTCTGATCTGCTGGTAAAAGTTCGCCGCCTGTCTGCACATTTTCGAAAGTCACCTACTGCTTCAGCCGGCCTTGCCGGCTTTCAGCGCCATTTGCATCTTCCGGCTCACAGACTGGTGTGTGATGTCCCCACGCGTTGGAATTCAACTCTGCACATGTTGGTCAGGATATGTGAGCAGAAGAGGGCAGTTGTTGAGTACCTGCATCACCTAAGCCGTCGGGAAATGGGTCAAACTCCACACATAACACCTGAGGAGTGGAGATGGATGTCAGACCTATGTACCATCCTCCAAAACTTTGAGGACTCCACCAAGATGGTGAGTGGTGATGACGCCATTATTAGCGTCACCATACCGCTACTCTGCCTTCTAAAACGGTCTCTGCTGAAAAACAAACATGATGCATTGCAGGCGGAGCGCGATGAGTTGCAGCAAGAAACAGTAGTGGGTGTGGGTGATAACACACAGCCCAGCCTCGTCTCATCACAACGTGCAGTGGAGGACTATGACGAGGAGGAGGATGAAGACATGGAGCAACTCTCCGGCCAAATTGAGGATATGACATGCACACCAGTCATATCCTCGGTTCAGCGTGGCTGGCCAGAGGACAGGGTAGATGAGGAGGAGGAGGAGGAGGAGGAGGACAGCATGTTCAGTCATCTTGTTGGTCAGGCTACTGAAGTCCTGGCTGTTAAGAGTCTGGCGCACATGGCTGACTTTATGGTAAGCTGCCTGTCTCGTGACCCTCGCGTTAAGAACATCTTGGCCGACAATCATTACTGGTTGGTAACACTGTTAGACCCACGCTACAAGGAGAACTTTTTGTCTCTTATTCCCGTGGAGGAGAGGTCAACCAAAATGCAGCAGTTCCGGAAGGCCATACTCACGGAAGTAGGCAAAGCATTCCCCTCACAAAACGCTAGCGGCATAGGTCAGGAATCAGTGGACAACCGAGGCGTACAGCCGAGAGAGGCACAAGTCCACTCCGCCAGAGGTAGGGGAACAGTCTTTAAGATGTGGGACAGTTTTCTCAGCCCCTCACGTACCACAGCCCCTGAGGTGCGGGGTAGTGCCACAAGAAATCCTAAGTTTGCCCAGATGCTGAAGGAGTACCTTGCAGATCGAACAACTGTACTCCGACATTCCTCTGTGCCTTACAATTATTGGGTATCCAAGCTGGACACGTGGCATGAATTGGCTCTCTACGCCTTGGAAGTCCTGGCCTGCCCTGCTGCTAGCGTTTTGTCAGAGCGTGTTTTTAGTGCCGCAGGTGGAATCATTACAGATAAACGCACCCGCCTGTCAACTGAAAATGCTGACAGGCTGACTCTGATCAAGATGAACAAGGGTTGGATTGGGCCAGACTTCACCACACCACCAGCAAATGAGAGCGGAATTTAAAGTTTGCCATGTACCTCCACTCACCCATGGGTACACACTTCTGGACTTTGGATAATCGCTGGACTGCTCCTCCTTCTCCTCATGCGCCACCATGATGATGACCGTTACAAATTGCAATACTTAGGCCTTTGTTTCAGGTATACCCCCAGTGGTAAATTTTTTCGCCCATTCTTTGCAGAATGGACATTACAACGACAGGAGACCCGCTCCTTTGCAATGGGAACAATGTTTTGAGGCCCTCATGCACGTCTCTACCCAGGGACAACGTGGAGCCTCCCAATTTTTGGCTGCCCTGCCTAAGGGCTATACTATAATACACCCACTTCCTTAAAATGAACACTTAATGTTTTGAGGCCCTCATGCACGTCTCTACCCAGGGACAACATGGAGCCTCCCAATTTTTGGCTGCCCTGCCTAAGGGCTATACTATAATACACCCACTTCCTTAAAATGGACACTTAATGTTTTGAGGCCCTCATGCACGTCTCTACCCAGGGACAACGTGGAGCCTCCCAATTTTTGGCTGCCCTGCCTAAGGGCTATACTATAATACACCCACTTCCTTAAAATGGACACTTAATGTTTTGAGGCCCTCATGCACGTCTCTACCCAGGGACAACGTGGAGCCTCCCAATTTTTGGCTGCCCTGCCTAAGGGCTATACTATAATACACCCACTTCCTTAAAATGGACACTTAATGTTTTGAGGCCCTCATGCACGTCTCTACCCAGGGACAACGTGGAGCCTCCCAATTTTTGGCTGCCCTGCCTAAGGGCTATACTATAATACACCCACTTCCTTAAAATGGACACTTAATGTTTTGAGGCCCTCATGCACGTCTCTACCCAGGGACAACGTGGAGCCTCCCAATTTTTGGCTGCCCTGCCTAAGGGCTATACTATAATACACCCACTTCCTTAAAATGGACACTTAATGTTTTGAGGCCCTCATGCACGTCTCTACCCAGGGACAATGTGGAGCCTCCCAATTTTTGGCTGCCCTGGCAAAGGGCTATACTGAAATAGACCCACTTCCTTACAATGGGCACTTCTGGTTTACAGGCCATCATGCACGTCTCTATCCAGGGACAATGTGGAGCCTCCCAATTTTTGGCTGCCCTGGCAAAGGGCTATACTGAAATAGACCCACTTCCTTACAATGGGCACTTCTGGTTTACAGGCCATCATGCACGTCTCTATCCAGGGACAATGTGGAGCCTCCCAATTTTTGGCTGCCCTGGCAAAGGGCTATACTGAAATAGACCCACTTCCTTACAATGGGCACTTCAGGTTTACAGGCCATCATGCACGTCTCTATCCAGGGACAATGTGGAGCCTCCCAATTTTTGGCTGCCCTGGCAAAGGGCTATACTGAAATAGACCCACTTCCTTACAATGGGCACTTCAGGTTTACAGGCCATCATGCACGTCTCTATCCAGGGACAATGTGGAGCCTCCCAATTTTTGGCTGCCCTGGCAAAGGGCTATACTGAAATAGACCCACTTCCTTACAATGGGCACTTCTGGTTTACAGGCCATCATGCACGTCTCTATCCAGGGACAATGTGGAGCCTCCCAATTTTTGGCTGCCCTGGCAAAGGGCTATACTGAAATAGACCCACTTCCTTACAATGGGCACTTCAGGTTTACAGGCCATCATGCACGTCTCTATCCAGGGACAATGTGGAGCCTCCCAATTTTTGGCTGCCCTGGCAAAGGGCTATACTGAAATAGACCCACTTCCTTACAATGGGCACTTCAGGTTTACAGGCCATCATGCACGTCTCTATCCAGGGACAATGTGGAGCCTCCCAATTTTTGGCTGCCCTGGCAAAGGGCTATACTGAAATAGACCCACTTCCTTACAATGGGCACTTCTGGTTTACAGGCCATCATGCACGTCTCTATCCAGGGACAATGTGGAGCCTCCCAATTTTTGGCTGCCCTGGCAAAGGGCTATACTGAAATAGACCCACTTCCTTACAATGGGCACTTCAGGTTTACAGGCCATCATGCACGTCTCTATCCAGGGACAATGTGGAGCCTCCCAATTTTTGGCTGCCCTGCCTAAGGGCTATACTATATAATACACCCACTTCCTGACAATGGACACTTAATGTTTTGAGGCCCTCATGCACGTCTCTATGCAGGGACAACGTGGAGCCTCCCAATTTTTGGCTGCCCTGCCTAAGGGCTATACTACAATAGACCCACTTCCTTACAATGGGCACTTCAGGTTTACAGGCCCTCATGCACGTCTGTATGCGTGGGCATTGGTGAACCTCACAATTTTGGACTGCCCTGGCAAAGGAAAATACTACAAAGACTCACTTCCTCAAAATGGGCACATTAGACTCAAGAGGCCTTCATGTACGTCTCTTCTCAGGGACATCGGAGTGCCACACAATGTTTTGACGTAAAATCTTTCATGTATTAATCTCAAAAAGTAACATACACCAGCTCTATCTCACTATTGGGTATGTGCCCTTAACATTTCTGCCATGAAAAATCATTTTGGGGTCATTTTGGAAGGTTTTCTGGTGAGTCCGTAAAAATGGCGTGAAACGCGGACAAAATTGTTCACAGCTGTGACTTTTGAGTGATAAATGCTTCAAGGGGTCTTCCCCATGCTGTTGCCATGTCATTTGAGCACTCTTCTGAGACTTTTGTGACATTTTTAGGGTTTCTCCATGCTGCCGGGGGGTCATTTCACAAATATACTCGGGTCTCCCATAGGATAACATTGGGCTCGTTGCTCGGGCCGAGTACACGAGTATCTTGGGAGGCTCGGCCCGAGCTTCGAGCACCCGAGCTTTTTAGTACTCGCTCATCACTAGTAATGACTGTATATAGTAGTTTTTATCGATGATAACTATGGAACCCCCTTTGTCCACTGGTTTTATGGTCACATTTTTATTCAATGTAAGGTCTTTGAGGACCCTGTCTTCTTTTTGCAGTAAGTTATGTCGTAGATGTAAACCACCTTCTTTAATGTCCTGTATTAAGTATTTAACATCACGCTGTACTGGGGAATATAAGTTCCTGGGTGGGCAACAAGAACTAGGTCAGTAGAAATGCAAATTCTTGAGGCAAAATGTATCAATAGAAGTTGTGATGGGGCAGATACTTTTGTACACCTGGAAGAAGATGGCTCATTCAGCACCGACATATATAAAGCCAACTGATCAAAACAGCCTATTACATTTCACTAGTTGCCATCCATACCATAGAAAACCTTCAATTGCTAAGTTGCAATACCATTGAATACATTGTATAATATCGGATAATGAATTAAGAGAGATATGTCATGAAGAAGTAAGACACAAATTCAGAGATTGGGGATATACCAACAGGGTACTGCTTACTACACTGCAGATAACACCACATGTTGATTTCCAATCAAGACTAGAGATGAGCCACCCCCCTTAGTGTTCGAGTTCGGTTTGGTTCGTCGAACGGCAGGTGTGTTCGTCGAACATTCGATGAACATTCGCCGAACACCGTCGAACCCCATTGAAAAAAATGGCACGCAAACACAAACACATACAAACACATAGAAAACACATTCTAAGGTGTCCAAAAGGTGACAAACAACTCAGAAGACACCACAAACACATGGAGAAGTGACAAGTACATATACTCATGCTGAAAGAAAAGAGCTGGACCAGTAACAGGAGGAGGAGACACAGATGTAATAGTATCTCCAAATGAACATCGATGCCATGACTGTGCAACTGGAGCCTTGCTCATTTTGGGTTTCCAATCTGGAAAAATGGCCTGAGCTCGGCACTTACGCTTGGAGATCTTGTCGTGTCCAGCTGCCAGTGTTGTCTCTGAACGTGTCTTCAGTGCTGCTGGGTCTGTGCTGACAGATAAGCGCACGCGTCTGTCCAGTGACAATGTGGACAGACTAACGTTCATCAAGATGAACAAATCATGGATCCACAAGGACTTTTCTACCCCTGTGTCATCCTGGGGAGAGTAAAGGCTTGCGTATTTTTGATTGTGCTTTATGCAAATCAACATTTTAAGTTTACAACTGTGGGACAATTGATGCAACTTAAGTGGTGTCTGTGGCCAAATTTTTGGAAAACATGGAGACTCTTGTTGGAGTCCCCTTGCTGTGTTTTACATGATTTTAGAAGGGCATGACATGCCTAAGAGGTTGACTGTCAGCATCAAGCTCTTGGCTACAGAAATGCGTGGATTAACCCAAAATTAGAAGAGTTGACCATAAATCACAAATATTCAAAATTCAACTGGGATAAACCAACAGCTATTTAAACCAAATTATCCCAATAAAGCTAATAAGTCGATAAAACGTTTTTTTATTGATGGTATAGTAAAAAACATAAACACAGACAATAATTAAAAATCAAGGCAAGGGGAGCATGTACTACACCCACAATAGGAACCATATGTATTAAATAACCTTAGTCCCAGCAGGTCACATAACAACTATAATATACAACAAGAGCATCAATTAGGCAGCTAACATCATCCCCATATAATAATAACAATGGTCTACATTAGATCGCTGCCCATTAAAGTACTTGGCTCAAAACAATACCAGACCTGCTGTCATATCAGTAGTACAAAACTGCTCCCCTGCCAGCCACTCCAACACGTGTTTCACACCGCTTCCTCAGGGAGTGATGTGGAGGCAAGCGGTGAGCGTTCTTATATAGGACCGGCACACATGTGTTAATTAATCAAATACCTCATACTTTCGTATATGGCGCCACCATGTCAACGCCCAAACCGGAAGTTCAGGAGCGCGTCACCGTCGGCCACGTCACACGCACGCGCACTGGCATGCGATGACGCGGGCGAGGGAGACGCGTCCCCTAGCAACCGTCGGGATGCAGGCAGGCGGCGCACAGCATGGGGAAAATCATGTGTTTTGTAGCCAGGTCACATGACCGCATTGTGAGCCCGCCCTAACAGGAAATCCAGGGACGCATCTCCTCAACCAAGCATATAATAACACGGAGAGGGGGAGGATGCATCCCATGGAAAACCCTAAAGCGTCAGACAAAATACCATAAACACCGGGCAGATAACATTCAAAGGGCACTGCATAACCCATCCATCAACCATAGCAATCAATCAACAATAACAAACCTTATATCACACAGTCATCCAAAATGCACAGAATAAAAATAGTGCATGTATAACCGTACACAATAAATTAAAAAGCATATATGTATAAAATATATATATATATATAAATATATATATAAAAAATTATTAATATCTCAATAGAAAAATATGACAAAGTGGAGAGTGCACGTGAAAGTGACCAAATAAATATAAATATATAAGTATTAAGTGCATAAATATAGAATATATATATAAACAATAATAATTGTATATATGTGTGAGCAAATGAAAGTGATGAAAAATGATGACAAATGTGCCATATATAAGTGAAAATACGAGGATAAAAAATATATATATCCATAAAATAGTGAAAAAAAGTGAAAAAAAGAAAAAATAAAAAATAAAAAATAGTAAAGTGAAAAGTGAAAAAATTTTTTTTAATTTATGTCCGATGAAAAAGTGAGAGTGAAAAATTAATTTATTAAAAATTGAATACAATAAAATCATACAATATAAAAAGATATGATCTCATTTAATACTGACCCATAACGATACCAATAAATACTACACTCAACCGCATCACAGACACTACCTACAATATTAGATTGAAAATAAATACTACACTCAACCGCATCACAGACACTACCTACAATATTATATTGAACCTATCAATACAATAGCCCTTCCAGAACCGCAAAAGCCCATACTAAACCCATCTGACGCCAGACCAACTTTATTAAATAAGAAAGCTCACCCCCTATATTGTTTAAACCAATTTACAACAATTCATTTACCACTGTACAATACTAACCAAAAAACTATTGCTCCATTTAGTCAATGCAGATTACAGAGTATACAGATCACAGAAAACTACCGAAGCCCCATTGTTCGTTAAGTCCAAAAGGTACAATTGTTCTTAAAATAGTAATCCATCGGCATTCTTTTTGCAGCAAGCGGGTTTTCAAATCTCCACCTCTTAAACCCATATGGATCCGATCGATTCCTTGGACCTTCAATCCCTTCCATGAATCGGGATGTTTATCACGAAAATGCCTAGCCAATGGCTTCAGCTTCTTGATGGCCTCAAAATCATCAGGTCTAACCTCATATGCAGACTTGATATCCCGTATATGCTCTTGAATGCGGACTCTTAACTCTCTTGTAGTCATACCCACATACGAAAGTCCACAGGGGCACGTCGCAAGGTATATTACCGCCTCTGTTTTGCAATTTATATGATGAACAACTTCAAATTCCCGTGTTCCCGCGGAGTTCCAGAAGGTTTTGGTCTTCAAAATAACAGGACACACAGAACAGCCCCCACACGTCCATGATCCCCATTTCGGACCTGAGGACTGAAAAAGAAAACCAGGCTTAGGAGGAACATAATGACTTCGTACAATAGAATCTCCAATGGTCTTACTCCTTCTGGCTGTAACAGTAGGAACATCAGATATGAACTTTCTGATATCCTGATCCTGTTGTAATATTGGCCAGTATTTTTGAAAAAAAATTTTTTTCTGCCCGGTGTTTATGGTATTTTGTCTGACGCTTTAGGGTTTTCCATGGGATGCATCCTCCCCCCCTCCGTGTTATTATATGCTTGGTTGAGGAGATGCGTCCCTGGATTTCCTGTTAGGGCGGGCTCACAATGCGGTCATGTGACCTGGCTACAAAACACATGATTTTCCCCATGCTGTGCGCCGCCTGCCTGCATCCCGACGGTTGCTAGGGGACGCGTCTCCCTCGCCCGCGTCATCGCATGCCAGTGCGCGTGCGTGTGACGTGGCCGACGGTGACGCGCTCCTGAACTTCCGGTTTGGGCGTTGACATGGTGGCGCCATATACGAAAGTATGAGGTATTTGATTAATTAACACATGTGTGCCGGTCCTATATAAGAACGCTCACCGCTTGCCTCCACATCACTCCCTGAGGAAGCGGTGTGAAACACGTGTTGGAGTGGCTGGCAGGGGAGCAGTTTTGTACTACTGATATGACAGCAGGTCTGGTATTGTTTTGAGCCAAGTACTTTAATGGGCAGCGATCTAATGTAGACCATTGTTATTATTATATGGGGATGATGTTAGCTGCCTAATTGATGCTCTTGTTGTATATTATAGTTGTTATGTGACCTGCTGGGACTAAGGTTATTTAATACATATGGTTCCTATTGTGGGTGTAGTACATGCTCCCCTTGCCTTGATTTTTAATTATTGTCTGTGTTTATGTTTTTTACTATACCATCAATAAAAAAACGTTTTATCGACTTATTAGCTTTATTGGGATAATTTGGTTTAAAGAAATGCGTGGATTGCCTGGACTAGCTGCAGTTAAAAATTGGCTACTACAGATGGAGAGGTGGGGTAGCTTTCTTGACAGCAGTGCTACGCCACTGACTA
This sequence comes from Anomaloglossus baeobatrachus, assembly GCF_048569485.1. Lineage (NCBI taxonomy): Eukaryota > Metazoa > Chordata > Amphibia > Anura > Aromobatidae > Anomaloglossus > Anomaloglossus baeobatrachus. Next base: position 82,462,979 of record NC_134356.1, on the reverse strand, counting down.
TCACACACTGATAATATGCCCAAGGGATTGCCTGGACTAGCTCCAGTTAAAAATTGTCTAGCATAAATGGAGAAGTGGGCTATGTTTGTGGAAAGCAGTGGTGCGTCACTGACTATCACACACGCTGATACTATGCCCAAGGAATAGCCTGCACTTTTTGCAGTTACAAATTGTCTAGCAGAAATGGAGAAGTGGGCTATGTTTGTGGAAAGCAGTGGTATGTCACTGAGTATCACACATGCTGATACTATGCCCCAAAGAATTGCCTGGACTACCTGCAGTTAAAAATTGGCTAGCAGAAATGGAGAGGTGGGGTAGCTTTCTTGACAGCAGTGGTAGGTCACTGACTATCACACACACTGATACTATGCCCCAAAGAATTGTCTGGACTACCTGCAGTTAAAAATTGGCTAGTAGAAATGGAGAGGTGGGGTACCTTTCTTGACAGCAGTGGTACGTCACTGACTATCACACACACTGATGCCCCAAAGAATTGCCTGAGCTGATTTAGACAGATGCTGTGAAAAACCCTTGCACAGCGCTGGCACAGACCTGCCTAGCAAAAATAAAATAGCTATGAACTGCTCTAATCTAGCCCTGAAAAGGGCTGAAATTACAAGTAGTCCCTAATCCCTAAACTGATGTGTAGATTGCACTGCATAAGTGTATAGCACCCACAGCAGCAGCAGCGGGAGCGGTGACTGACACACACCTGCAGCACTGAGATAATGGCGACGATGGGCAAAATGGCCGGGTCTTATAGGGCAAGGACATGTGACATGCACAGCCAATGAAACATGCCCTTGCTTGTCTGGCAAAAATCCACTTTGCTGTGTGTGTGTCTGTGATTGGCTGACAGCCTGGCCCGCCGCACTGTACACGCGGTTAGGGAAAAAAAATGTCGATCGGCATTTTTTCAGCACTCAGCAGGAGCACTGATCTAAACCCCATTTTGATAATATCATTATTAACAGTGACTGACAGTATTACAGTGAAAAGCCAGCTAGTAACTAGCTACGCTTTTGGTGATCGAACCGTTATCAAACGGTAACTCGAACGGTCGAACGTTAAGCAAATCGTGCGAGTTCGTCGAACGACACGAACATCGCCCAAAATCACTCGAATTTGAAATTGGCAAACGGTTCGATACGAACATCGCTCATCTCTAATCGAGACTCACATTCATCAGTACTTATACCTTTTATAGGAGGATCACTCAACATGTAAAGAAACATTGGAGACTTTTAACCACATTATGCCCTAAAATTTCAGAATTCCAATCACATTGCTGAGGCTTATGAAAAGGTGGCTCTGTCTCTTAGTTGTTTGGGAGTAGAAGGGGTTGAAACCCAGCTAGAGAGGAGTAAGTGGGGCACATATCTGTGGGTCAGAAATAAGAGAGTAATTATTAGTATGGCTAATTCTGAGTGATTAAATGCAGTCTTCAACTGCAGTGTAATCCTGTGTATGTGTAGGTCTGTGACATGTGTATGCATGTGTACATGGTGAGATGTGTGTGAGCATCCGTGTATGTGGTGATGTGTGTTTGCCTCCATGTACATGGTGATGTATGTGTGTGCCTCTGTGTATGTGGTGATGTGAGTGTGCATCATGTACGTGGTGACTTGTGTGCATCCGTGTACATGATGACATGCGCATGTGCATCCACGTACGTGGTGACATGTGCGTTCATCCACGTACCTGGTGACGTGTGTGTGTGCATCCATGTACGTGGTGACGTATGTGTATGAGTGTACGTGCTGCCATGTGTGTATATGAGTGTGTACATGGTGATGTGTGTGCGTGCATGTACATGTGTGCCCATTTAAACGGTGATGGGCAGTTGCAAGTCTTTTCCTCCCTGACAATGTACAGTAAGCTGGATGTAGGCACCCCAGCTTTAACAGGACACTATGTATGTGTAATGCTTGTCTGGTGAGCACAGGGTTAGCGGATCCACTGGACCAAGGCACCGATCACTGGCCTAGAGGAGCGTACCTGAACGGCTACTGAGTCTTCACTAAAGCCACTGGTGGTGGAAATAGGCTAGCACTGATAGGTAGCTGACAAGGGAATCCCCAGGTGATCACAGTACCTCGGCAGCTTGTGCCATAGGTAATGACATAGACAGTCTCTTATAGTAAGAGCAGCAGCCAGTATTGTAGGTTCAGATAGAATCGGTGGACATAGCAGCAGCGGCTGGACTGGATAGTTGCACCACCACTGGACAGTATCATAGGAGCGGCCAGTATGGATAGTCACAGTAACAGCAGCTGAGATGGATAGTTGCAGCAGCGGGCGATATCGTAAGTGCGGCTGGTCTTGATGGTTGTGGCAGAAGATCGGTATGGGTAGCTGCAGCAGTGGACTTGACATGCACTGAAACACAGATAAGAATTAGATATACAACATACAGCCCAGTAGCAGCAGCGGCAGCACAAAGGGACCTTAGAACTAGCAATGTATAGTACTTTACATCTGTTTTCCTTCTATCTTCATGCAATATGTGGTGTAGTTTTAACTTTGTACTTTGTATATGTATTATCTCCAACTTTTTGCTGATAGAATGTATTTACCTTATAGCCTCCTGATGAACCACATTTTTTGTATGTGGGGAAACGTGTCGAGGTGGAGACTGATTTGTTAAACATGAAGGCTGATGGCTCACCTCTATTAAAGGGACACTTGGAGAGCACCAGTATATAACTACCTGGACCTGAATGGACTGTATATTTCTTTATGCCTTCCATATCATGTGGCGCTGCCTGAACAACTAACTTACAGCCCCTGAGTTAAGTCCTGGGCTCTGATGTGATCCCTTACATGTGAACCCTCTTTTTGATATCTTCCATGTTTGTATTTATTCTGTCTGTTGACAATGTTTATATGAAAGTGACACACTTGGTCATTATATTTGTATTTTACACTGGTGGTGTGACCTTTTTATATCTAAATAAAGACTGTATATTTGGAAATAACTGTATTAATTCCTTGCCAAAGTAATATTCCCGGGACTTTGGGCCCAACATACTAAGATTACTGTATATTTCCAAAGTATGGCAGGATTTCTAACAGGGCCTGTTAACACAGCTCCTTGGGCTGAGGAAGCTAGCCAAGTATTTTCTACTGGGGATTTCTCTGCAGGGAACACAGGTTCCACACTTAAAGACTCCTTCAAGGAACTATTGACCAACTATAAAAATAACATATACGCTCCTGGTGGGAGATTAAGGGACTGGAGAAGTACCTTAAGCACCAGATTGTCCCGAGGGGATTTAGGATTAATATCCATCCATCCCCTAGAACTGCTTCAGATAGTTTCCTAATCCTTTGGCGTAAGGAGTCTGTGGCATCCTCTCTGAGATTAATGAATTTATTGCTAGAGGTGGAGAAAAAACTCTTTGCAGAATCTACCCCTGTTTTAAATACAGGAATTGATAATATCCTACGCTTTAAGAGTGATCCCGACTTCACTAGAAGGGAAGGGTTGCTACAGACCTTCATAGAAAGATTTCAAAATAATCTCAAAGAGAGAAAACACTCTCAATTTGTTAGAGATCTAGCAGAATCTAAGGAGGATAAGGCTTTCCAACCCCTAATAGGCAACCATCAGTAGTATCTTCCTCGGATCTGGACACGTCTGATTCTGAAAGACCGAGGGTCAGCACTAATCCCCCTGAAACGATTAACCGTACTCCACACCCATGGCCAGGCCCGAAAAAAACAAAAAAAAGGAGGGAAGGTCATTTTGGTTATCGTGGGCCCCCTCATGTGTCTTTTGGTCCCTCTGGTTCTTTTTTGGAGCAGAGGCACATGGGGGGCTATTATCCACGCACAAGAGCACATCAGGCCAGGGGAGGATTTTAAACCTCTCTGATGTTCCCCTTTCTTGTGATGACTATGCGGTGCTATCTAAGGGTCTGGGCTTCATCCCCTCGAATCGTTTTGATTGTTTCGGCTGGATTAGGGACCTAGAGTTGTTTGGCAGAAAGCTAAAATGGAAATTATTTTTTGAGTACAACAGCCAGGAGCAATGTAGGGCCTTGGGCATTCTAGAGGAAGATTATGAATGTTTTCAGTCCCTCACTGATCTCCTTAAGGATAGTACCAGGGGGAGGGGTGATGGTCCCTTCACTAATTTGAAGAGACCAAGCAAAAAATCTCCACCAACTCATAGCTGCACAAGCGTTGATATATTTCTAAGACTTGTGCAGGATGACCTTTTGAAAATTCCACAATCACTCTTTGGTCTGGGTTCCAACCTTACTAAGGGGGAACTCCTGGCATTTGACCATTTATCAAAAAATGATGACCTTATCATTAAACAGTCCGATAAGGGCGGAAATCTTGTGGTTTTGAGTCACCCTAAATATCTTGATATGTGCCACGCTCTGCTTAAAGATAGGGATACCTATGAATGTCTGTCCCATGACCCAACCAAAGCATATACGGACATTCTCCTCCCTATACTTGATAGAGTGAGGCAGAATAATCTGATATCAGTAAATGAATATGAGTTCTTGGTACCACGATGTCCAGTGATTCCTGTGTTCTATGCCCTCCCAAAGGTGCACAAGGGCCTTGAGCCTTTGAAGGGTAGGCCCATTGTGGCAGGAATTAGTTCTTTGTCCCAAAACGTTGGCATCTATGTGGACAGAGTCCTACGGCCTCTTGTCACCTCTCTTCCTTCTTATGTCCGGGATACCCCCCATCTCTTACAAATTCTTGAGGACGTCAATGTGGGCCCTGATACTATCCTGGCCTCCATTGATGTTGAGGCACTTTTTAGCTCTATCCCTCACGATTTAGGAATACTAGCGGTGAATTTTTTCTTAAAGTCAAGAGCTGTTGAGTGTGCGAGGCACAGCAACTCATTGAAGAATTATTACTGTCCTTTACCCTGAATCACAATTATTTTTTATTTAATACCAAGTACTTCCACCAGCTCAGGGGTACAGTTATGGGGAGCCCTTGTGCCCCCAGCTATGCTAATCTATTCCTGGGCTGGTGGGAGGAAACGGTAGTTTTTGGGGGGGAGGATGGGGAATCTCATCAATGTATCGGACTTTGGGTCCGATACATTGATGACATCCTCATCCTCTGGACAGGGTCTATTTTTGAGTTTGAACAATTTGTTGGAGGCCTCAACAACAACACTTTGGGGCTAAAATTCACCCATACTTGTGATCGGAATTCTATTACCTTTTTGGACCTGGTAATATTAAAAGATGAGGGGGGTAAAATTCATACCCTTATACATCGTAAACCAACAGCGACCAACTCCTTATTGAAGTGGGATAGCCATCATCCCCTTCCCCTTAGAAAGGGTAATCCAAAGGGGCAGTTTCTGCGGATCCGCAGAAACTGTTCTAGAGAGGAAGATTTTAAGACACAGGCCTCAGACCTCTTTGGTCGATTTTTAGATCACGGGTATCCTAAGCAGATCCTACAGCGGTCATATGCTTATGCCAAGAATATTAATAGACACACGCTTATGGCTCCTAGGATGCGTGAGAATAATTCCAACATCACACGTATCATTGGTACATACGTTATGCAATCTGAACGGGTCTTCTCAGTGATTAATAAACACTGGAAGATATTGAGGGCTGACCCCGATTTGGCAAAGTATATCACGAAATCTCCATGCATCACCTATAGACGGGGACGCACCCTGGGTGACAGACTCATGCACAGTGTGTACCAAGGACCTAGACCGGAAGGGACCTGGTTGGATAGACGTATCTGCAGGATGTTTCGTTGTGGCAATTGTAAATATTGTGGCTCTATGGAACAATGTAAGAGGGTGACAAGTGCAGCCACGGGAAAAACATTTTGCCTACGTGATTTCAGTAACTGTAAGACCTCCGGAGTTGTCTATAGGGCTACTTGCATGTGTCTTTTGGATTACGTTGGCAAGACCCTGAGAGAACTCCGGAGGCGGGTGGGTGAACACCTTTCCAACATTCGGAACGGACGGGACACACCAATTTCCCGTCATGTAAACACGGTCCATCGTGGGGACATAACTCATATTTGTTTCTCTGTATTGGAAGTGGTCAGACCTAGCCCTAGGGGAGGTGATTTCGACAGGTTATTATTGCAGAAAGAATCAGCATGGATATTTAAAATGGGATCTTTGACCCCAGGAGGGCTTAATGAACAGCTCTCCTTTAGCTGCTTCCTCCCGACTTAGCCTTGAGAGGGACCCTAAATTGCTTTGTATAATCCACTATGCCTTACCTTGGAAGACTTTTTTCCCCCCTTTTTTTGGGGGGGATGGCCCATATTGATGGGTAGTATTCATATATATTTTTTTGCCCCTGGGGATTGATAACAGGAATATGGAGGGTTTAGTTGTGTATATATATCTCTTATACATCTCTCCATTAGGATTTCTATGTTATGTTTGATATAATACCATTTGATGCAATATTATTTGCCACTATATATTATACCTATTTGTATATGTGCTCAGCGTTGTAAGCGGGGGGTCTTGTCCAGTGCGGCGCTGCTATACCTTTGCGCCGCTATATTTGTTTCACTTATGTGACACTATCGTAGCGGTGCATGCATTATATGATATGCGCCACAAATTAATCCAAGTATCGCTCGCACATCACTGCGCACGCGTATGAACACTTCCCTCTGCTATATCATGTGACTCATTTAACAGAGGCGCCGTACTCTTTGAGACCCTGCGCAGGCGCTGTAGTGCATGTATTATATGATATGCGCGACCAATTAATCCAAGTATCGCTCGCGCATCACTGCGCACACGTAGGAACACTTCCCTCTGCTATATCACGTGACTCTTTCATTTAACAGAGGCGCCGTACTCTTTGAGAGCCCGCGCAAGCGCTGTAGTGGTTTTTCTCCTTGACTGGCTGTGACCCTGCTGAGCTTCCGTCCACGCGTGCGTATTGCCTGCAATGTATTGGGCATGCACACCTGCGGTGCTGACGGCAATGAATGATTGCTCTGATTGCCCACAGCTGACTATGGGAATGTGGGCTATTTAAACCCCATGTCGGTATGCAGCTCCATGACGCCTCTCTGGACTGTGGCAGTATTCATCTATACAGCATTGTCTGCACCGCTGTGGATCCTTTTGACTGGCGCCATGGACCTGCATATCTGACACTATATCTCTTTGGGCAAGTACTTTACATCTCTGCTTTCCTTCTATCTTCATGCCATATGTGGTGTAGTTTTAACTTTGTACTTTGTATATGTATTATCTCCAACTTTTTTCTAGAATGTATTTACCTTATAGCCTCCTGATGAACCACATTTTTTGTATGTGGGGAAACGCGTCGAGGTGGAGACTGATTTGTTAAACATGAAGGCTGATGACTCACCTCTATTAAAGGGACACTTGGAGAGCACCAGTATATAACTACCTGGACCTGTATGGACTGTATCTTTCTTTATGCCTTCCATATCATGTGGCGCTGCCTGAACAACTAACTTACGGCCCCTGAGTTAAGTCCTGGGCTCTGATGTGATCCCTTACATGTGAACCCTCTTTTTGATATCTTCCATGTTTGTATTTATTCTGTCTGTTGACAATGTTTATATGAAAGTGACCCACTTGGTCATTATATTTATATTTTACACTGGTGGTGTGACCTTTTTATATCTAAATAAAGACTGTATATTTGGGAATAACTGTATTAATTCCTTGCCAAAGTCATATTCCCAGGACTTTGGGCCCAACATACTAAGATCCCTGTTGCTAAGCAACCTCAAATCTGTAGCGCTGGTGTCCCTGCATCCCTCGCACCCCTCACCGTAGGGTCACCAACTCGCTCACCACCTCGGCAGGTCCAGACCACTTTACCCAGCTTTCCCGCGGTCCTCCACAGGGTGTACACTGCTACCCTCTCACGGGACCAGTGTGCCATTTCCTGAAAGTGCCCTTCAGCTCATCGCTGATAGTCACTGGGTACTCAAGGCACTCTCTCACTAGGGGAGGTGCCCGATCAATGGGATTCATTAGTCTTTGGTTTGTTCCATAGCCAGACAGTTGTGAGTTACCCGTGTCTGCTGTGCTTCCCATTACATTGTACAGTATCCTTGTCTGTCTCCTCATCCTATCTGTACCCCAGTAGTCCCAGCTTTACTACTGACTGTGTTCATCCACCCTGGCCATGCCATCTGCCTCAGCTACGCCTGTGGTCCCAGCTTTACTAGAGACTATGTCCGTCCACCCTGGCCATGCTATCTGCTTCAGCTATTCCGATGGCCCCAGCTTTACTAGTGACTCTGCCTGTCTGTCTGGCCATGCGATCTGTATCAGCCATCCTAGTGGTCCTTGTCTAAACTAGAGTCTCAGCTTGTCTGCACCAGTGCCATGGGGTTCAGCTGCCACAGTCCCGGTCTCTGCCCTGGGAGTGCACCTGGCGTCTGCCTTGCGGTGGGCACTCAGACAAGCCCCTCCCACTAAGGAATAAGCCTGAGGCCCCCCTGTGGTCCAGTGGGTCTCTTCTTGGTTGCCGCTTTACCATCGTCAGCGGCGAACATTACACAATAGCTTCTTAAGGAACAGTACCTAAAACCAACCACTAGATGGCTACTTGCATAAAATAAACATTAACACATTACTTACATCAACACTATTTACATCATTTTCTTGTGGTGTTGATTGATGTCTTCAGACCGTGGCCTACAGACCCCAGCACCCCCTTACACATACATGTGGCTTCTCTGTGTATTACCAAGGTGCACACACCCGGCTTAACAAACAGTACTCTACTAACGGTAGTACACTCCCCATGACTGCAATATATGCAAAACACCGCAAACTTAATACTAAGTGACCGATTCATTAATTAAGTGGTTTTCCCATGAACAAAGTTAATTATAAAGTTGACTATACGCAATAGATATTGGGATAATAATAATCTCCACAATTGGATGTGTTTAAAAAAAATTGCTCCTGTTCTGAGATAATCCTATATATGTGTCCCTGCTGGGTACTGTGTAATGGCTGTGTCTGACTGTACAGGGACAATCATAAGATTATCTCAGTATAGGAGAACATTTTTTAAAGGAGTAAGATGCGCCTAATTAAGCACATCTTATTACTGATGTGCACCTTGCCAGAAGTGCACATTTATTGTGCAAGTTAAGGGTGCTTTACACGCTGCGACATCGCTAACGATATATCGTCGGGGTCACATCGTTAGTGACGCACATCCGGCGTCGTTAGCGACATCGCAGCGTGTGACACCAAGGAGTGACGATCAACGATCGCAAAAACATCAAAAATCGTTGATCGTTGACACGTCGCTCCTTTTCATAATGTCGTTGGTGGTGCATGCCGCTGGTTGTTCGTCATTCCTGCGGCATCACACATCACTATGTGTGACACCGCAGGAACGACGAACATCTCCTTACCTGCGTCCACCGGCAATGAGGAAGGAAGGAGGTGGGCGGGATATTCCGACCACTCATCTTCGCCCCTCCGCTTCTATTGGATGGCTGCCGTGTGACATCGCTGTGACGCCACACGAACTGCACCCTTGGAAAGGAGGCGGTGCACCAGCCACAGCGACGTCGCAGGGAAGGTAAGTCCGTGTGACGGGTGTTAGCAATGTTGTGCGCCATAGGCAGCGATTTGCCTGTGACGGACAACCGACGGGGACGGGTACGCTCGCTAGCGATATCGATACCGATATCGCAGCGTGTAAAGTGCCCTTTAGGTCACTAAGGTGGTGTAACTTTTAAGAATTTGGTGGGCAAGCTTCACCATGCCTCCTCCCATGCATGTTCTTTCCATTTTGGTTTATTTAGGCAAAAAGATAGGTGAAAAGAGCAAAAGGCACAACATTTTTGAACAACTTTAAGATGCAAAAAAATGTTGTGACTTTTCAAAATGTATCATGCTACATTTCTGGCAAAAACACATTGATGAATTGAGGTCTAATGCGGGCGTCACACGGTACGATATATCGGGCGATATGTCGGCGGGGTCACATCGTAAGTGACGCACATCTGGCATCGTTTGATATATCGTAGCAAGTGACAGCTACGAGCGATGGTGAACGAGCAAAAATACTCACCTTATCGTTGCTCGTTGACACATCGCTCATTTTTGAAAAGTTGTTTCTTCTTCTGTGCTCCGGTTGTTCATCGTTCCCGTGGCAGCACACATCGCTCCGTGTGACATCCCGGGAATGACGAACACAGCTTACCTGCGTCCCGCCGGCAATGCGGAAGGAAGTAGGTGGGCGGGATGTTTACGTCCCACTCTTCTCCGCCTCTCCGCTTCTATTGGCCGGCGGCTGTGTGACGTCGCTGTGACGCCAAACGTCCCTCCCCCTTCAGGAAGAGGATGTTCGCCGCCCACAGCGACGTCGTCCGGGAGGTAAGTGCGTGTGACAGGGGCTTAATGACTTTGTGCGCCACGGGCAACTAATTGCCTGTGTGCCACGGGCAACTAATTGCCCGTGACGCACAATCGACGGTGGCGGGTACGATCGGTCGTGCGATCGCAAGATAGATCGTCCTGTGTGACGCCCGCATAAGTGTATTAGCAGATTCAGTGCACGAATAACACTGACATTTCTTTGGCGATTGTGATGTCTGTATCGTAATCATACACTATGTGTAACTGTGCTCATTGGGGTGATACTGCTCAGGCGCACGTTATTATAAATGTAAGCAGGTTAAGGCTGGTGTCCTAGGGTCCCAGATAACATTTGTTTGTAACACATTGTAGTATGGCTACTAAGAAGACAAGTCAAGTTGGGTTTTGATAAAATGCGCACTTCACACACCATATGGTATGTGAAACCTTAGCCTAAGGATTGGCCTCTACCCCTGTGCCAGTACTTTGTGTTTGTCTACCAGCTGAAACTTGCCAGCCACTAACTGCAATACAAGCTATCAGCCAAACAGTGGCTGGCAGCTGATGTTGGTGTGCACGTGTGTGGGGGCGCATGACGCTGACAGCAATTACGACAATGACAACCTCGGATATCAGGATGGGCCCAGAATGAGGACATATATACCAGGATGGGCCAAATATATACCAGGATAGCCCCAGGATGAAAACATAAATACCATGATGGGCTCAGAATAAGGACAAATATACGAGGAGCTGCTGATTAATCTTTGACTTTATGATCTTTTTTGTTTCTCTGGAAATGAATGTTACATCATATGAAAGTCTTATGTGTCTAATATATGTTTTCAAAATTTTGTATTTGTTGCTTATGGCAACCGTGTTATATGTACACGGGAAAGCAAAACGGCGGAGTCTAATGCGATATTCGCAGCAACTGAGAGCAGAGGAGGGATAAAATTCTTGTTTTTGCAAGGAAAGTCCACAAAGGATATTCATGGTGATATGTCGCAAACATTGGGGGATCAATGCCCTTCATATTCCACAGTTAAGAACTTGGTTGCCAAATTTAAAACAGGCCACTTCAGTACCAATGATGAGGAACGTCCTGGATGACCGAGAGTGGTTGTTGTTCCGGAGATTGTCAATGCTGTGCACAACCTCATACTGGAAAATTGTCAAATTTCAGCTAAAGCAATAGCAGACATCATGGGGATTTCCTGTGAACGTGTTTGTGTCATTATCCATGAACATTTGGACATGAGGAAGCTTCTGCAAAGTGGGTCCACAAATGTTTGACAACAGATCAGAGAAGCATGTGAGTGAAAACTTCCCAGTCCATTAGTCAGCGTTTTCGGACTGATAAGAACTTCCTGGATTGACTGGTCACTATGGATGAGACCTGGATTTATTTATATGACCTTGAAAACAAGGAGCAGTCAAAAGAGTGGAGGCACAGTGGTTCGCCTCGTCCAAAAAGGTTCAGGGTGCAAAAAACAGCCACTAAGGTGATGGCGTCTGTGTTCTGGGATAAGGAGGGTGTGCTGCTAGTGGACTACCTTCACAAGAGTTCCACCATCAATGCAAGGTATTACATTGAACTTTTAGACCAATTGAAGGCAACTCTGAAGTCTAAAAGGTGCGGCAAGCTGTCCAAAGGAATCTTGTTTCTGCAAGACAATGCCTCTGCTGACACTGCACAAGCGACTACGGCAAATCTGGCAGATCTGGGCTTCCAGCTGGTTTACCACCCACCTTATTCACCAGATCTAGCTCCCTCCGACTATCATCTGTTTTCAAACCTGAAGAAACACCTCAAGGGTACCAAATTTCACACCATTTCTGATGCCATGGCTGCTACGGATGCCTGGTTTGAGGCACAGACAAAATCCTTCTTTTTGCTAGGCTTAGAGAACTTGGAATACCAAGGTAAGAAGTGTGTTGACATCAGTGGAGAAAATGTGGAATAAATGTGAAGTTTCATCTTCCTATCTCATTTTTTTCCGGGTAAAGCCAAAGACTTATCAGCAGCCCCTCATACTACGATAGGGACATAAATACCAAGATGAGGACATATATACAAGGATTGGGGACATGAGTACCAGGATGGGCTCAGGGTGAGGATATATAGTGTATGGATGCAAATGTGCAGAAATCCCAGTATCCTTCTCTCTGCCGTTCATTTGTTTTTACTAATTTTATTGCTTGAATAAAAGTATGTTTTTATGAACATTAGATCCTGAGAAGAAATTTTTGTGGATGCTGGAATTTCTGCACATTTGGATCCACTTAGTTTTGTAGCCAGGGACCAGCCTGGATCTCCATGCTCCGCACCCATGTGAGCAATCTACAGTCAGGGCCAGAAATATTTGGACAGTGACACAAGTTTTGTTATTTTAGCTGTTTACAAAAACATGTTCAGAAATACAATTATATATATAATATGGGCTGAAAGTGCACACTCCCAGCTGCAATATGAGAGTTTTCACATCCAAATCAGAGAAAGGGTTTAGGAATCATAGCTCTGTAATGCATAGCCTCCTCTTTTTCAAGGGACCAAAAGTAATTGGACAAGGGACTCTAAGGGCTGCAATTAACTCTGAAGGCGTCTCCCTCGTTAACCTGTAATCAATGAAGTAGTTAAAAGGTCTGGGGTTGATTACAGGTGTGTGGTTTTGCATTTGGAAGCTGTTGCTGTGACCAGACAACATGCGGTCTAAGGAACTCTCAATTGAGGTGAAGCAGAACATCCTGAGGCTGAAAATAAAGAAAAAATCCATCAGAGAGATAGCAGACATGCTTGGAGTAGCAAAATCAACAGTCGGGTACATTCTGAGAAAAAAGGAATTGACTGGTGAGCTTGGGAACTCAAAAAGGCCTGGGCGTCCACGGATGACAACAGTGGTGGATGATCGCCGTATACTTTCTTTGGTGAAGAAGAACCCATTCACAACATCAACTGAAGTCCAGAACACTCTCAGTGAAGTAGGTGTATCTGTCTCTAAGTCAACAGTAAAGAGAAGACTCCATGAAAGTAAATACAAAGGGTTCACATCTAGATGCAAACCATTCATCAATTCCAAAAATAGACAGGCCAGAGTTAAATTTGCTGAAAAACACCTCATGAAGCCAGCTCAGTTCTGGAAAGTATTCTATGGACAGATGAGACCAAGATCAACCTGTACCAGAATGATGGGAAGAAAAAAGTTTGGAGAAGAAAGGGAACGGCACATGATCCAAGGCACACCACATCCTCTGTAAAACATGGTGGAGGCAACGTGATGGCATGGGCATGCATGGCTTTCAATGGCACTGGGTCACTTGTGTTTATTGATGACATAACAGCAGACAAGAGTAGCCGGATGAATTCTGAAGTGTACAGGGATATACTTTCAGCCCAGATTCAGCCAAATGCCGCAAAGTTGATCGGACGGCGCTTCATAGTACAGATGGACAATGACCCCAAGCATACAGCCAAAGCTACCCAGGAGTTCATGAGTGCAAAAAAGTGGAACATTCTGCAATGGCCAAGTCAATCACCAGATCTTAACCCAATTGAGCATGCATTTCATTTGCTCAAATCTAGACTTAAGACGGAAAGCCCCACAAACAAGCAAGACCTGAAGGCTGCGGCTGTAAAGGCCTGGCAAAGCATTAAGAAGGAGGAAACCCAGCGTTTGGTGATGTCCATGGGTTCCAGACTTAAGGCAGTGATTGCCTCCAAAGGATTCGCAACAAAATATTGAAAATAAAAATATTTTGTTTGGGTTTGGTTTATTTGTCCAATTACTTTTGACCTCCTAAAATGTGGAGTGTTTGTAAAGAAATGTGTACAATTCCTACAATTTCTATCAGATATTTTTGTTCAAACCTTCAAATTAAACGTTACAATCTGCACTTGAATTCTGTTGTAGAGGTTTCATTTCAAATCCAATGTGGTGGCATGCAGAGCCCAACTCGTGAAAATTGTGTCACTGTCCAAATATTTCTGGACCTAACTGTATGTTAGCAGTCTGAGACCACTCATTATTAATCTGTAAATGAAAAGAAATAAAACACAAAATACTGAAAAAAATAATTTATTTGAAATAAAATACAAAAGAACCACCCTCTTTCACCCATTTATTAACCCCCAAAACACTCAGTTCCAAGGTAATCCACCTGAGGTCTCACGACAATCCCAGATCTCCTGCATACATAGTGAAGTGACAATGCGTGGGTACAGAACATATCTGCACACTGTGGCTTCTGGCAGAGAATGACTAAGCCGTAGTGATGAGCAGTGACGTCACTCATTTTTTTTTTTGCCAGGAGTTACAGATTTGGTGCAGGAATAGTGTATACATTTCAGCACCAAATCTACATCTTGTGGCAAAAAAAAATGCACAAAAATGGTTCCGTTTTAGTGCGGTTTTCTGCCAAGAGATTCAAATTTGGTGCTGAAATGTCTGCACCATATTTACATCTCCTGGCAGAAAACTGCACTAAGACTAAAGGCCGCTTTACACGCAACAACATCGCTAACAAGATGTCATTGGGGTCACGGAATTCGTGACACACATCCGGCTTCGTTAGTGACATTGTTGCGTGTGAAATGTACGAGCCACCGCTAATGATGCAAAATACTCACCTAATCGTTGCTCGTTGACACGTCGTTCCTTTCCCAAATGTCGTTGCTGCTTTTGGATGCAGGTTGTTCATCGTTCCTGCAGCAGCACACATCGCTATGTGTGACACCGCAGGAATGAGGAACAACATCATCCTGCGGCCGCCAGCAATGAGGAAGGAAGAAGGTGTTTCGTCCGATCATCTCCGCCCCTCCGCTTCTATTGGGCGGCCGCTTAGTTACGACGCTGTGACGCTGAACAAACCTCCCCCTTAAAGGAGAGATTGTTCGGCGGCCACAGCGATGTCGGTGAACAGTTAATAGCGTGATGCTGCAGTACCGATATTGTTCGCTACAGCAGCGATCACCCCGTGACGTGCCACAGACATGGGTGGGTGCTATCGCTTGCAACATCGCTAGCGATGTCGCAGCGTGTAAAACCTGCTTAAGTTCACACAGGGCATCTTTTGATGCATTTTTGAGGTTACAAAGATGCACCCATATGCATGCATTTCCCTCTCCCAGCAAAGTCTATGAGATTTCTATTTTGCTGTCCACACTGTGCATCTTTTTTGGCTGCATCCTGGCTATGTTTATCAAGATGCAGCATGTTAATTCTTTTTGCATTTTTACTGCGTTTTTGAGCTCTCCAGTCAATAGATTTGACTTAAAAAATGCATTGGGCAAAACACGGTAAAAACGCGTCAAAAGCACAGTAAATACGCATTGCGTTTTTGCCACGGTGCATTTATGGTGCATTTTAAGATGCACTCAAGGTGCATTGACAAAAAGGATGCCGCGTGTGAACATAGTCTAAAGGCCCCGTTACACGCAACGACATATCTAATGATATATCACCGGGGTCACGGATTCCGTCACGCACATCCGGCGCCGTTAGCGGCGTCGTTGTGTGTAACAGCTCCGAGCGAGTGTTAGCGATCAATAATACTCACCTTATCGTTGATCGTGGAGACGTCGTTCATTTTCATAAAATCGTTGCTGTTGCAGGACGTAGGTTGTTCGTCATTCCTGCGGCAGCACACATCGCTACGTGTGACACCCCGTGAACGAGGAACAACCTCGTACCTCTGGCCGCCCGCAATGAGGAAGGAAGGAGGTGGGTGGGATGTTCGGCCCGCTCATCTCTGCCCCTCTGCTTCTATGGGCAGCCACTTAGTGACGCCGCTGTGACGCCGAGCGAACTGCCCCCTTAGAAAGGGCCGGCAACAGCGACGTCGTTAGGCAGGTAAGTCCCGTGTGACGGGTGTAAGCGATGTTGTGCGCCACGGGCAGCAAAAAATTGCATCAAAACCACGTGAGTTCTGATGCAGTTTTGATGCAATTTTTTGCCAGGAGATACAGATTTGGTGCAGGAAAATTGTGTATAAATTTCAAAACCAAGTCTGCATCTCTTTGAAAAAAATAATGGTTTTAATGCTGTGACGAGATCCTTGGGCCCACTGTTTTGCTATTCATCCATTACACATCACCCATTGAGCATGTTTGTTAAGCTCTAGATCGACGTATACATCAGAGTGTTCAAGTTCCTGCCAATATCCAGCAACTTTGCACAACCATTGAAGAGGAGTGGACCAAGGCGGGCTTTGCACACTACGACATCGCAGGTGCGATGTCGGTGGGGTCAAACTGAAAATGACGTACTTCCGGCATCGCATGCGACATCGTAGTGTGTAAAGGCTCGATGATACGATTAACGAGCGCAAAAGCGTCGTAATCGTATCATCGGTGCAGCGTCGGCATAATCCATGATTACGCTGACACGACGGTCCGATGTTGTTCCTCGCTCCTGGGGCAGCACACATCGCTGTGTGTGAAGCCGCAGGAGCGAGGAACATCTCCTACCAGCGTCACTGCGGCTTCCGTAGGATATGCGGAAGGAAGGAGGTGGGCGGGATGTTTACATCCCGCTCATCTCCGCCCCTCCGCTCCTATTGGCCGCCTGCCGTGTGACGTCACAGTGACGCCATACGACCCGCCCCCTTAATAAGGAGGCGGGTTGCCGGCCAGAGCGACGGTCGCAGGACGGGTGAGTCCATGTGAAGCTGCCGTAGCGATAATGTTCGCTACGGCAGTTATCACAAGGATATCGCAGCTGCGATGGGGGCGGGGACTATCGCGCTCGGCATCGCAGCATCGGCTTGCGATGTCGTAGTGTGCAAAGTGCCCCCAACATTCCACAGGACACATTCAACATCCTGATCAACTCTATGCGAAGTAGATGTGTTACACTGCGTGAGACAAATGGTGGTCACACCAGATACTTACTGGTTTTCTGACCCCCTCATACCTCTCCAATACTGTAAAACTGTACATTTTGGAGTGGCCTTTACTGTGGCCAGCCTACGACACACCTTTGCAATAATCATGCCATCTAATCAGCAGCTTGATATGCCACACCTGTGAGATGGATGGATTATCTTGACACAGGAGAAGTGTTCACAGATTTAGGCCTCTTTCTCACGTCCGTGAAAATCACGCACGTTTTTCACGGACGTGTCAAAGGTGCGTATTGCCTTCCGTGTGCCGTATTTATGGCACACGTGTGTTCTCCGTGTGTTATCCATGATAACACACGGACAATGGGAACTTTCTGCTCACCTGTCCCTGGCTTTGCTGTCCGTGGTGCTGATCTACGGTGTCCGGTACTGCCGACTCCCCGCTGCTGCTGCTTCTGGCCTGCAGTGGAGCGAATATGCCATGAGCATAATGAGTGGGATTTGGAAGCAAGTGACCGCAGCAGCAGAGACCGCAGGGCTGGAGAAGGTGAGTATAGAAATTCTTTTTATTTCCAGACACGTGTGTTTTCTCCGGTGCGTGTCACACGGATCACATCCATGTGGTCCGTGTGCGGTCCGTGTGACACCCGTAATGCCGGAGAAAAACGGACATGTCTACATGTGGAGCACACGGGCACACGTATGCTCCACATGGACACACGATCCTTGGCAAAACACGCACGTGAGCGCAGACCCATTGATTTTAATGGGTCTATGTGTGCCCGCTAGAGTTGAGTGCGGTTCGTGGTTCGTGGTTCTCCAGTTCTAGGCTCGAGTGATTTTTGGGCTGTTCGAGATCGAACTAGAACTCGAGCTTTTTGCTAAAAGCTCGATAGTTCTAGATACGTTCGAGAACGGTTCTAGCAGCAAAAAGCAGGGCTTTTTACAGCTACAGTGTGCAGGAGCCATCGCTGGCAGCCTGCCAGAAGCTGGTAACCAAGATAAACATCGGGTATCCAAGCAAAGCGCTTTGGTTAGTAACCCGATGTTTATCCTAGTTACGTGCAGGAAGCCCACACTTCCCCGCTCAGCTCGCTCCGCCCCTCCTGCCCGCGGCATGTACACATACATACACACACACACACACACACACATCCCCCCCCCCGCTCGGCTTACCTGCGGTGATGAAGTCCCGCCATCCCGACCTCAGCGCTGTCACAGTCCTCCATGGCCGCCGCTTGTCACATCACCTCTCGCTTCCGACCCGAGACTGACTAGCGGTGACGTCACGGGCCTCTCGCGATACTTGGTGTGAAGGCGCCGGTCATTGAACTTAGTGACAGGGGCTGTCAGTGTACTGGAGATCAGCGCAGGTAATGTACCTCGCTCCTGACAGCAGCACTTGTCATCCCCTGCAGTGACCTGGGCTGACCCATTGATGTTAGCTCAGGTCACTGCACTGCTCTCCCAGCCAATGGGGAACATTCTGCTCTTCATTGACTGGGACAGTGTGGATCGTCATGGCAACCCCTTGGATTACACCAGACCTGGATTTGTTTTTCAATCTAATAAATTGGTTAAAGAGGGAATGTTTTGGGGAGTGTTTTTTCAAATAAAAATGTGTTTGTCGTCTATTTTTTTTTATTACTGACTGGGTTGGTGATGTCGGGTATCTGATAGACGCCTGACCTCACCAACCCCAGGGCTTGATGCCAGGTGACATTACACATCTGGTATTAACCCCATATATTACCCCGTTTGCCACCGCACCAGGGCGCGGGATGAGCTGGGGCGAAGCACCAGGATTGGCGCATCTAATGGATGCGCCACTTCTGGGGCGGCTGCGGCCTGCTATTTTTAGGCTGGGGAGATTCCAATAACCATGGACCTCCCTAGTCTGAGAATATCAGGCCCCAGCTGTCTGCTTTACCTTGGCTGGTGATCCAATTTTGGGGGACCCCTACGTGTTTTTTTTTTTAATTATTTATTTAATTTAAAATAACAGCGTGGGGTGCCCTCAGTTTTGGATTACCAGCCAAGGTGAGGTTGCCAGCTGTGGTCTGCAGGCTGCAGCCGTCTGCTTTACCCTAGCTGACTACAAAACTAGGGGGAACCCTACGTCATTTTTTTTTCATTTTTTTGGCTAAATACAAAGCTAAGCACCCCTTAGTGCCACATGAAAGGTACCAAAGGGTGTTCCACTTTTTCTCCATTTTTTTCTCCACTTTTTCTCCACTTTTTCTCCACTTTTTCTCCATTTTTTTCTCCACTTATTCTCCACTTTTTCTCCTCTTATTCTCCACTTTTTCTCCACTTTTTCTCCTCTTATTCTCCACCTTTTTCTCCACTTTTTCTCCACTTTTTCTCCACTTTTTCTCCTCTTATGCTCCACTTTTTCTCCACTTTTTTCTCCACTTTTTCTCCTCTTATGCTCCACTTTTTCTCCACTTTTTCTCCACTTTTTCTCCTCTTATGCTCCACTTTTTCTCCACTTTTTCTCCTCTTATGCTCCACTTTTTCTCCACTTTTTCTCCTCTTAATCTCCACTTTTTCTCCACTTTTTCTCCACTTTTTCTCCACTTTTTTCTCCACTTTTTTCTCCACTTTTTCTCCACTTTTTCTCCACTTTTTCTCCTCTTATGCTCCACTTTTTCTCCACTTTTTCTCCACTTTTTTCTCCACTTTTTCTCCTCTTATGCTCCACTTTTTCTCCACTTTTTTCTCCACTTTTTCTCTTCTTATGCTCCACTTTTTCTCCACTTTTTCTCCACTTTTTCTCCACTTTTTCTCCTCTTATGCTCCACTTTTTCTCCACTTTTTCTCCTCTTATGCTCCACTTTTTCTCCACTTTTTCTCCACTTTTTTCTCCACTTTTTTCTCCACTTTTTCTCCACTTTTTCTCCACTTTTTCTCCTCTTATGCTCCACTTTTTCTCCACTTTTTCTCCTCTTATGCTCCACTTTTTCTCCACTTTTTCTCCTCTTAATCTCCACTTTTTCTCCACTTTTTCTCCACTTTTTCTCCACTTTTTCTCCACTTTTTCTCCTCTTATGCTCCACTTTTTCTCCACTTTTTCTCCTCTTATGCTCCACTTTTTCTCCACTTTTTCTCCTCTTATGCTCCACTTTTTCTCCACTTTTTCTCCTCTTAATCTCCACTTTTTCTCCACTTTTTCTCCATTTTTTCTCCACTTTTTCTCCACTTTTTCTCCACTTTTTCTCCTCTTATGCTCCACTTTTTCTCCACTTTTTCTCCTCTTATGCTCCACTTTTTCTCCACTTTTTTCTCCACTTTTTCTCCTCTTATGCTCCACTTTTTCTCCACTTTTTCTCCACTTTTTCTCCTCTTATGCTCCACTTTTTCTCCACTTTTTCTCCTCTTATGCTCCACTTTTTCTCCACTTTTTCTCCTCTTAATCTCCACTTTTTCTCCACTTTTTCTCCACTTTTTCTCCACTTTTTTCTCCACTTTTTCTCCACTTTTTCTCCTCTTATGCTCCACTTTTTCTCCACTTTTTCTCCTCTTATGCTCCACTTTTTCTCCACTTTTTCTCCTCTTAATCTCCACTTTTTCTCCACTTTTTCTCCACTTTTTCTCCTCTTATGCTCCACTTTTTCTCCACTTTTTCTCCTCTTATGCTCCACTTTTTCTCCACTTTTTCTCCTCTTATGCTCCACTTTTTCTCCACTTTTTCTCCTCTTATGCTCCACTTTTTCTCCACTTTTTCTCCTCTTAATCTCCACTTTTTCTCCACTTTTTCTCCACTTTTTCTCCACTTTTTTCTCCACTTTTTTTTCCCCACTTTTTCTCCACTTTTTCTCCACTTTTTTCTCCTCTTATGCTCCACTTTTTCTCCACTTTTTCTCCTTTTAATCTCCACTTTTTCTCCACTTTTTCTCCACTTTTTCTCCACTTTTTTCTCCACTTTTTTCTCCACTTTTTCTCCACTTTTTCTCCTCTTATGCTCCACTTTTTCTCCACTTTTTCTCCTCTTATGCTCCACTTTTTCTCCACTTTTTCTCCTCTTATGCTCCACTTTTTCTCCACTTTTTCTCCTCTTAATCTCCACTTTTTCTCCACTTTTTCTCCACTTTTTCTCCACTTTTTCTCCTCTTATGCTCCACTTTTTCTCCACTTTTTCTCCTCTTATGCTCCACTTTTTCTCCACTTTTTCTCCTCTTAATCTCCACTTTTTCTCCACTTTTTCTCCACTTTTTCTCCACTTTTTCTCCTCTTATGCTCCACTTTTTCTCCACTTTTTCTCCTCTTATGCTCCACTTTTTCTCCACTTTTTCTCCTCTTAATCTCCACTTTTTCTCCTCTTATGCTCCACTTTTTCTCCTCTTATGCTCCACTTTTTCTCCACTTTTTCTCCTCTTAATCTCCACTTTTTCTCCTCTTATGCTCCACTTTTTCTCCACTTTTTCTCCACTTTTTTCTCCACTTTTTCTCCACTTTTTCTCCTCTTATGCTCCACTTTTTCTCCTCTTATGCTCCACTTTTTCTCCACTTTTTCTCCTCTTAATCTCCACTTTTTCTCCTCTTATGCTCCACTTTTTCTCCACTTTTTCTCCACTTTTTCTCCACTTTTTTCTCCACTTTTTTCTCCACTTTTTCTCCACTTTTTCTCCTCTTATGCTCCACTTTTTCTCCACTTTTTCTCCACTTTTTCTCCACTTTTTCTCCACTTTTTTCTCCATTTTTTTCTCCACTTTTTCTCCACTTTTTCTCCTCTTATGCTCCACTTTTTCTCCACTTTTTCTCCACTTTTTCTCCACTTTTTTCTCCACTTTTTTCTCCACTTTTTCTCCACTTTTTCTCCTCTTATGCTCCACTTTTTCTCCTCTTATGCTCCACTTTTTCTCCACTTTTTCTCCTCTTAATCTCCACTTTTTCTCCTCTTATGCTCCACTTTTTCTCCACTTTTTCTCCACTTTTTCTCCACTTTTTTCTCCACTTTTTTCTCCACTTTTTCTTCACTTTTTCTCCTCTTATGCTCCACTTTTTCTCCACTTTTTCTCCACTTTTTCTCCACTTTTTCTCCACTTTTTTCTCCATTTTTTTCTCCACTTTTTCTCCACTTTTTCTCCTCTTATGCTCCACTTTTTCTCCACTTTTTCTCCACTTTTTCTCCGTTCTTTTTCTATGGTCAGTCTACCCATTAGCTCTGCCATGCATACTGTAGCTCTACACCTACTGCACATGTTACTTTATGATTGACATCTCTTTCGTACCAGAGCTGTCTAAGCCTACTCTGACCCCATATTTGTCATTACTATATTGTCCTTGTACTGTATTATGACATTTGTATCATGTGTTTCATTTCTTGCTGTGTTGCAATTTTTTTGCTGCATCCCAATTGTACCTCTACATTGTTCGAGTTTATGTTATTGTTCTCTCACTCTTATGTGATACTGATTATTGTCATTTTTCATGATTACATGCAGATAAGTCCAATCTGACGAAGGCTCAGGCCGAAACGTCATTTGTAACTTGTTTTGGACAAAAACATATATGCTTATGAAAAAAAAAATTTCTTAATACGGACCAATAAAGAGTGATTTTGCATTACTATCCATTGTGACTTACTGACTTAGTCTAGGAGATATAGAGTGCCGAGGTTACTCACTAATTTTATCTATTATTACCTCTGAGCACCTATATACCAGTGAGCAGAGCTTCCTCTACAGTAGTTCTCCTGATTAGGCATGCCCTTACCTCATGAGCAGGGCATTGCAGCTTTGGTAGCAACCATTACGACATGGACTCTGCTGCTGTGGACCCGGGGAGAGTGAGTGCAGATTCATTGCACCCACACTCCTCACATGAAGGGTCCGCACTCCTAGAAAATGGGGGATACGTTCCCTGAGTGTCTCCCCCCCATATTCTAGACGGTCCAGAGTCGTCGTGGGACCCCTTTATTTTTTTTCTTACAATAAATTGGTGAAAGAGGAAATGTTTTGGGGACTGTTTTTTTCAAATAAATTTTTTTTGTCGATTTTTTGTTTTTGTTAGTACTGACAGTTTATGATGTTGGGTATCTAATAGACGTCATGACATCACAAACTGCTGGGCTTGATCTCAGGTGACTTTACAGCTAGTATCAACCCGATTTATTACCCCGTTTGCCACTGCACCAGGGCACGGGATGAGCTGGGGTGAAGCACCAGGATTGGCGCATCTAGTGGATGCGCCACGTCTGGGGTGCCTGCGGCCTGCTATTTTTAGGCTGTGAAGGCCCAATAACTATGGACCTTCCCACCCTGAGAATACCAGACCACAGCTGTCCGCTTTACCTTGGCTGGTGATCCAATTTGGGGGGGACCCTACTTTTATTGTGTAATTATTAATATTTATAAAATAATTATAAAAAAGAGCCTGAGGGGACCTCCACATTGGATCCCCAACCACGGTAAAGCTGCCAGCTGTGGTTTTCAGGCTACAGCCGTCTGCTTTACCCTAGCTGGCTATCAAAAATGGGGGGACCCAACGTAATTTTTTTTTTTTAACTATTTTGTAAATAGAAAAAATTAATGGGCTTCCCTGTATTTTGATTGCCCACCAAGGTAACGGCAGGCAGATGGGGGTGGCAACCCATAGCTGTCTGCTTTATCTGCGCTGAGAATCAAAAATACCGCGGAGCGCTACGTCATTTTTTTAAAGATTTATTTTTACAGCACTGTGATGTCCAGCAATCAAAATACAGGGAAGCCCATTTTATTTTTAGTTATTTAAATAAATAATTAAAAAAAATATATATGGGCTCCCGCTGCATTTTTTGTATTGCTAGCTAAGGGTAATCCAAGCAGCTACTGGCTGCTAACCCCCACTGCTTGGTGTTACCTTCACTGGCAATGGAAAATCCAGGGAAGCATTTTTTATTTTTTTTGCCAAAAAACTACAAAAAAAGGACGTGAGCTTCGCCATATTTTTGTATGCTAGCCAGGTATAGCAGGCAGGTGCTGGAAGAGTTGGATACAGCGCCAGAAGATGGCGCTTCTATGAAAATGCCATTTTCTGAGGTGGCTGCAGACTGCAATTCGCAGCAGTGGGGCCCAGAAAGCTCAGGCCAACCGGTGGTGCGGATTCCAATCCCCAGCTGCCTAGTTGCACCTGGCTGGACACAAAAATGGGGCAAAGCCTACGTCATTTGTTTTCTAATTATTTCATGAAATTCATGAAATAATAAAAAAAGGGCTTCCCTTTATTTTTGGTTCCCAGCCGGGTACAAATAGGCAACTGGGGGTTGGGGGCAGCCGTACCTGCCTGCTGTACCAGGCTAGCATACAAAAATATGGCGAAGCCCACATAATTTTTTCAGGGGGCAAAAAACTTCTGCATACAGTCCTGGATGGAGTATGCTGAGCCTTGTAGTTCTGCAGCTGCTGTCTGTCTGTATGGAGAAGAGCAGACAGCAGCTGCAGAACTACAAGGCTCAGCATACTCCATCCAGGACTGTATGCAGAAGTTTTTTGCCCACCAAAAAAATGACGTGGGCTTCGCCATATTTTTGTATGCTAGCCAGGTACAGCTGGCAGCCACGGGCTGCCTCCAACCCCCAGTTGCCTATTTGTACCCGGCTGGGAACCAAAAATATAGGGAAGCCCGTTTTTTTTAATTATTTCACTTATTTCATGAAATAATTAAAAAACAAATGACGTGGGCTTCGCCCTATTTTTGTGTCCAGCCGGGTACAACTAGGCAGCTGGGGATTGGAATCCGCAGCACAGGTTAGCCCGAGGTTTGTGGGCGCCTCTGCTGCAGATTTCAGTCCGCAGCCGTCCCAGAAAATGGCGCTCTCATAGAAGCGCCATCATCTGGCGCTGTATCCAACTCTTCCAACAGCCCTGGAGCCGGGTGGCTTGTTGGGTAATCATGAGTTAATACTGGCTTTGTTTTACCAGCCAGTATTAAGCCAGAGATTCTTAATGTCAGGCACGTTTGACCCGGCCATTAAGAATCTCCAATAAAGGGTTAAAAAAAGACACCACACAGAGAAAAAATACTTTAATAGAAATAAATACACAGACACATTAGAGACTCCATCTTTATTACCCCTGTCAGCCCTCCACGATCCTGCTCTTCTGTCTTCTTTCTTTCTAGTGTAGTAGTAGTGACGATTGTAGTGAGGAAAAGATTCACCAGCTCATCACTTGGGGCTGGGGAACCTCCATCCTCACTACAATGCTCACTACAATCGGGAAGCAGCGTACAGCCTTCACTCCGTGAGTGATCAGTGCTGGCTGCTAGCGGTAACGCTGACAGACGCGTTACCATAGCAACGGTGCTCTCGGAGCCGCGGTTAGCGGTGACGTCACCGCTAACTGCGTTGCTATGGCAACGGTGATCTCCGTTAATGACCGGCTGTGTCAGCCGGTCCCTAACGGAACGGGGAGTCGACCGTGTGCTAGAGCATGTCGCCGGTACACGGCGATACACATATGTGCACCGTGTACCGGAGAGATGCACTCGCAGGTCCTACATGACGTGTCATAGTCATGTGACCAGTCTGTAGCCAATGAGATAATAGCCACGTGACTGGTCACATGGCTATTTTGACGTCACGATAGGTCCTGCTTCTCTGCTGGCAGTGCAGGTCACCGGGAGGATTCAGCGATCATCGGATGGAATAGCGGCCGGAGACAGAGTGCAGAAGGGATCGCGAAGACCGGTAAGTGTTATGGCAATGTTTATTAACTGTTTGTGTACATTTATAATGCATTTTTATGTGTTTGTGATTGCCTCCCATTATAGCCTATACGTTCGAGTTCGGTTCGTCGAACGTTCGACGAACTGAACTCGAACGGGACCTCCGTTCGGCGAACCGCCTCGAGCCGAACCGGGACCGGTTCGCTCATCTCTAGTGCCCGCGTCTCCGGCACGTGAGGAAACGGACCAAACACGTACCGGAGAAACGGACGTGTGAAAGAGGCCTTAGACAAATTTGTGAACAATATTTAAGAGATAAAAGCCTTTTGTGTACATAGAAAATGTCTTATATCTTAGAGTTTAAAAATGGGAGTTTTGCGTTAATGTGATGCCCTGGCAAAATCAGGTAGTCACACATAGGCCCCTGCATAACATCTTCACTCACCTAGGTTCCATACAGCCGACCTGAAACCCTAGTTATCCCCCCTTAGGGAAAGACAGGCACACCAGGCAGTTAGGAAACGCCCACCTAGGTGTCTAGACAGCCCGGGGAGGGAAAACAGCAGTTCAAGTTGTAGTTCAAGTGGAGAGGAGTGTGGGGTGGAGCTAGGCGTAGCTCCAGCAGAGGAAGTTCAAGTTGAACGGTGCCAGGGTCGGAGCCCTGGTACCTTGGCTAGGTGGCAGACGGTGGTCTCCGTCAGCAGGAGACGGGAAGACGGCTTGGCAGATCCGAGGAGGACCGGAGAAGGGTTGGAGCCCACCGGTATTGACACCGGAGACCCGACCGGAAACCGTGCACAGAGGGGGTACTCGGACCCTGAAGCCAGGACCGAAACCAGAGACCTAGCTAATTAACCGATTGAGGGCAGGATTACAGGTCCTGTCCCAACCAAAGTCCCAAAAGCAGACAACTACCCACAATGAGGGATAGTGCAACCGCCAGGGCCCATAGATCCCACGGGTCAGCGTCAGCGGGCACGGCTCCGTAGGCACACAGAAAGCCGGGAGCGGACTCCTGAGTTCCAAACCAGGCAGCCCATAATACACAAAAACAGTGCAGAAAAAAGGACAGCAACCACCAGCATGGGTGGGTGGACCAGCGTACAACCGGCCACGGCGGCTGGCCACCAGCACCTTGGTTTACCAAAAGACTCGTGTGATTCACTCAATAGTGAGTAACTAACTATCCCCTGGTCCATCTGGGCGGGCAAGCCCCTGCCATTGCCATACCCTGCACAGAGACACTGGGCCCCGGGGCAACCATCCCTACACACGGAGGGGTTAACATCCAGCTGCCATTACATCTCCCCCGGGTATCCACGACAGCAGCGGTGGTGTCCCACCTCACCACACACCGTGGGTGGCATCACAGACATTCTACAATCAATCCCGTACAAATACGTCCCCCTTTTATTCGGAGTGTCCACGCGGGAACCCCTCGAGCCGTACCGTAGGCCCCGGATCCGAGCAGCGCTGGCTGCTGGCACGGGGGTGGCACATTTATATTTTTGTTCAGTGTATATTCAGAGGTGTAGTGGGAAGGAAGGGGGTTGTCACCCTCATACAATCTCTTGCATCAATAATTACACTAACCTCTGCCAGCCAGGCCATACAGAAAATATTACATTAAATATTGTAGCTAGAACTAAAATATGAAAGACTGACTCAAAATATACACTTCAGTCATTGAGTCTATATATATTTAAGTCTTAAGTGACAAAACGGGTGTTAATATTATTTTTTTCTGCCAGGAAACATGATTCCTGCAATTTCACAGTCCTGTCTCAGCTTGCAGTATAGAGAGTGTAAGAAGCAAATTGCCTGACATGGGTTATAATTGCTGCATGTGTCTCATCCTCTCTGCAGTATCTCCCCTCGCTGTGTATCAGGCAGCCAGCAGCATCCACAATGGTGTAAAGTAGTGTAAACTTCTTGCTGGGAAATCTGCTCCAGGCTAATGAAACTGAAGCCTGAAATCCAGTGCATGTCGTAGCTGACGGCTCAACATGGTGCAGTGTATTAAATTCTCACTCAAGGAGTGTTGGATGTCGCTCTCTCCCCGTTGAATTCTGTAACTGTAGTTGAGATATATATATATATATATATAGTATCATGCTACAATAATTATTTGATTTGTTATTTCTTGTTGTATATTTTTTCCACTCTTGATAAATAAAATTGATTTTGACAACAGCATAAGTTGTAAAATTTAATTTCTGTAATAAAGTCCCGTAATTGTTTCCCTACGATTAATGCCTAACTGTGCCATTTTCGACAGCAGTAGTCACATGCGTCTAAGGGGTACTTTGCACGCTGCGACATCGCTAGCCGATTGAAGCGATGCCTAGGGCGATAGTCCCTGCCCCCGTCGCACATGCGATCTCTTGTGATAGTTGCCGTAGCGAACATTATCACTACGGCAGCCTCACATGCACTTACCTGCCCTGCGACGTCGCTCTGGCCGGCGACCCGCCTCCTTCCTAAGAGGGCGGGTCGTGCGGCATCACAGCGACGTCACACGGCAGGTGGCCAATAGAAGCGGAGGGGCGGAGATGAGCGGGACGTAAACATCCCGCCCACCTCCTTCCTTCCTCATTGCAGGCGGGACGCATGTAAGGAGATGTTCCTCGCTCCTGCGGCTTCATACACAGCGATGTGTGCTTACGCAGGAACGAGGAACAACATCGTACCTGTCGCTGCAGCGAAATTATGGAAATGACCGACACTACACAGATCACCCATTTTCCACGCTTTTGCGATCGTTTATCGGTGCTTCTAGGCTTTACACGTTGCGATATCGTTACCGGCGCCGGATGTGCGTCACTTTCGATTTGACCCCGACGAGATCGCAGTAGCGATGTCGCAACGTGCAAAGTATCCCTAAGGCTACTTTCACACTTCAGTCTTTTGCCATCAGTTACAATCCGTTTTGTGACTGATGCGACAGATCCATTGCAGATCGTGGTAAACTGATGCGACGGATCCTGTAAAAAAACGGATCCGTTGTACTTTTTTTTTCCTGGAAAATGTTATGAAAGAGAGAGAGAGAGGCTGGGGCTACACGGGGATTACTGTGATCCCCTCGCATGACACTCGGCTCGCGCTGGCAGTACAGCAGAGCCAAGTGTCATACCACTGTCCCTGCAACTGAGGTCCGATCATGCTAGTGGACCTGAACTGCGGGGGGGGGCGGGCCGGCATTGAGGAGGGGCAGGCCGGAGCTGCGGAGGATAGGGCCAGCGCTGAAGAGGGGACGGAGGGATTTATCTCCTTCTCTCCTCCGTAGCCGGCAATTGCTATTCTCGCCCTGCACTCGTGGTACACCAGTGTACCGCGAGTGCAGTGCGATTTTTCTCTCGCCACATAGACTTGAATAGGTGTGAGAGAAACCAGGAACGCATTACAGTGGCAGCATGCTGCGATTGTTTTCTTAGTCCGATTAGGGCTGAGAAAACAATTGCTCATGGGTGATGGGACACAGACTAATATTGGTCTGAGTGGAATGAAATTTTTTTATCACACTCCACTTGCACCGATTTTCATGCCGTGTGACTTAGGCCTGAGAGAGAGAGTTTTTGAACCAGAAAGGAATTTACACACCTGACCATGCTCTGTTCTAAAAGATGGATCCGTCACCAGAATCAGTCATTTGACAGATTCCGATGGATCTGGTACCCATAGGCTTCAATTACAACACACGACGGACACCGGCAGATCCGTCGCTGCTTTTTTTTTCGAAGCACACAAAAAAAAATTACATTCTGCGTTGCTTCCGCCTGACGGTCAGTCACTGCACGACTGATCCGTCGCGCGACGGATGCAACGCAAGCCCATCATTCTCAATCCGTCGTTTATGCAAGTCTATGGGGAAAAAACTGAATCCTGCAAACTATTTTGCAGGATACCGTATTTTCTCAAGGCAACGGATTGTGACTGATGGAAAAAGACTGAAGTGTGAAAGTAGCCTAAGAAATATAGTTAAGTAGGTGAAAATGACCCAAAGTATTGCAAGTAGCTTGTCCGATACTCAAAGAATACATTGAATTGTCGAGATACAGAAAAAGGACCAAGAAAAAAAAGCAAAAGGCCTTCAGCCAGTTATGTATAGATTGATTATGGTCGTCATTTTTTAAGCTCCTGTTTGCTTGGATGAACTGTAGCCATGCCTTTTTCCAATTTTCTTGAAACTGACAAAAGAACATATTGACCGCAAACACTTCAGAGGAAGAACAGAGAAGCATCTAAAGCAAAGGATGGGCAATATTAAAAAGAGAAAATGTTCTTTGACATCACAATGTTAGAAAAGGTTGTTCTAATATTGGTGAATTCTCTGATACAGATAGAAGTATATAAAAGAATCACACAAGTTCCCCGTAGAGTGAAGCCCAATATACATACATGGACAAAATTGTTGGTAACCTGTTAAAACAAGAAAATCTCACAATGGTAACAGAAATAACGTAAAGCTGACAAAATAATTTCAATTTAAGTTAAATATCAGCTAATGAAAATCAGATATTGCTTTTAATTTTTGGTTCAACAGAAAATAAAAAAAAAGAACTATTGAAAGTGGACAACAATGACAGTATCCCTAGTAAAAAATGAAAATAAATTGACCATGGGGACATATTAAACTAAAATATGTCTTGTAAGTAGTATCATAGGTGTTTACAAACTTGTAATCAGTCAAGGCTGAAAAGTAGTTACGGTCCTGTTTGGTGTCATGGTGTGTACTACACTGAACATGGACCGAAGAAAGTTAAGAAAAGAGTTGTTTCCAAAGATTAGAATGAAAATTATAGACAAACATGTAAAAGGCTATAATATCATCTCTGAACAGCTTGATCTTCCTATTACTACAGTTGCTAATATTATGCTGACTTTAAGGCCTATGGTCCTGTAGCCAATCTCCCTGGATGTGGAGGCAAGAGAACAATTGTTGAAAACTTGAAAAGATGGATAAAATAAATGGTACTGAAAGAACCCAGAACAATTTCCAAAGAGATTAGATGTGAACTCCAAGGTCAAGGTGTCTGTATCAGATCGCACAATCCGTCACTGTTTTGGCCACAAAAAAGAAGATGACCAAGCAGGAAACCACTGTGTTCCAAAATACATATTGACGAGCCACAAATGTTCTGGGAAAATGTTAACTCCAGTAACGCAGTGAAAAATAGAGTTGGTTGAGAGATGGCAGTTGAGAGAGGAAGTGGTTGACATCCTCCATGTTGGGAGGATTTCTAATGCACCTTTAGAAGGATTAGTTACCTTGGAGGAGAAGCAAATCTCAGTCCAAAGGGAGTACTGAGTGAGAAATACCAGAGGAACAGTCTGAGAGCCAGTGAACTGATTTGATAAGAAATGTTTTCCCTAAGAAGTCTGCCTATGTGCATGCATGAGTCAACCTTCCACTGTAAAGGCCCCGTTACACGCAACGACATCGCTAACAAGATGTCGTTGGGGTCACGGAATTCGTGACGCACATCCATCCTCGTTAGCGACGTCGTTACATGTGACACGTACGAACGACCGCTAACGATCACAATTACTCACCTAATAATTGATTGTTGACACGTCGTTCAAATCCCAAATATCGTTGATGGTGCTGGATGCAGGTTGTTTGTCGTTCCTGAAGCAGCACACATCGCTACGCGTGACACCCCAGGAATGACGAACAACATCATACCTGCATCCTCCGGCAACGAGGTGGGCGTGACTTTCCTTTGGCTACTCCCCGCCCCTCCGCTTCTATTGGACGCCTGCCGTGTGACGTCGCTGACACGCCGCATGAACCCCTCCCTTAGAAAGGAGGCTGTTCGCCGCCCACAGCGACGTCGCTAGGAAGGATAGGTATAGTGTGACGGGTACTAGCGATATTGTGTGCCATGGGCAACGATTTGCCAGTGACGCTCAAACGACAGGGGCGGGTGCTTTCACGAGCAACATCGCTAGTGATGTCGCTGCGTGTAAAGCCCCCTTTGGTGCAGAAAAATTGACCAAATACTAGCTCTATATACTTACCCATCTTGTTAAAACCTGTGAAGAGACAGAGAGCACAAACCCTACCATGCACCACTCAAGTTTACCGCATTATACAGAAGGAGGGAAGAGGCAAGGCAAGGTGCCAGCTAAAGTTTCTTGCAGCTCCTCTGATGTATTCAACTTAAAATCTATTCATGTAAAGACTTGGATAAATGTATCAGTGGCACTGAAAAAAGTGGTAGCCATCTCAAAATTTGCAGGATGTCACCTTCCTCTTCTGGATGCACTACTGACTGCCAGGATTATCAGTGATGGCTAGGGAGCAGGTAGGCAAGGAAGCTGTATTAGTTACTCACTGGCACTCCTCTCCAGTCTGCCTGTGCTCTAGCTGTAAATATTTAATCTTCATTTCAGCAAGATGTTCATCTTATGTATCAACACTAAGGCAAAAAATATACTACCCCGGTGCACTGATCAGATAGTTATTTTAATGTTCTGACCCTGATTTCTTTTTTTAATTTAGCAGACTTTCAGATTAATCCTTGGTTGCCTAAGCCTTCTCTGTTTTGGTCTTGGACTGAATATGCACTCTCTTTTTGTTTAAATGGTTTATTGGAAATACCCTTTCCTGACACCCTGCATCCCCACCAAGAAGCTGCTGCCAGATGTAAGAACACCACAGCTCCGTGCAATGTTTAGTTGCTGGTGCTAAGTATTGATCCATGCAAGTTTTTGCTTCATTTGATAAAGCTGTATACGGGATAGCTTTTATCATTACCATTTCAGGCTCAATATAACTTTGTAAATTCAACTTTTTATTTTGCCATTTACAATATGGAATAAATATTATGATTTTGTTTTATTTGTCCAAACAGTCACATTGAAGGAAAACACTATATTTACAGCTGCAGGAGAGGAATGGCTGGCATTGATAGCATCTTCCTTGCCTTATATCTCCAGAATGGTCCTACGATAAACCTTTACACTGTGATGGGAAATATAGCAAAATGTTTTTTGATGGATACCTGGCCTTGATATTGCTCTTGTCCTATCTTTAAACTCGTCAAGAGCTGCATATTGACTAAAAGGGCCACTTAATATGGTGGTCATGGTGGTCTCCTAAAAAGAGCCACTCCTTATCTAGGTCCTTCCCGGAGGGATATCTGGCTATCTTCCGTGTCGAGACTCCTAACAGAGGCTCCACGGACCTTTTTGATTTACATACTTCCCAGGGGGCAATGCACCTAGGATTTCTCTGTGTCGAGCGCCCTCGCTGGCTGCTGGCAGTGTTTTCTCTGGCTGGTCTCCTCGAGATCAGTGATTGTTTTGTCTTGCTGGTCTACTAGGCATAGCTCCCACCTGGCCAGAATCCTACTCCACGCTGATGAGGGGTAATACCCCGAAACAGCTATCTGTGGATTGATACCTGGCCTTGGTATTTCCCTTGTCATATCTTTAAACTCGTCAAGAGCTGGATATTGTCTAAAAGGGCCACTTAATATGGTGGGTATGGTGGTCTCCTAAAAAGAGCCACTCCTTGGCTAGGTCCTTCCCGGAGGGATATCTGGCTATGTTACGTGTCGAGACTCCTAACAGAGGCTCCATGGACCTTTTTGATTTACATACTTCCCAGGGAGCAATGCACCTAGGATTTTACTGTGTTGAGCGCCTTTGCTGGCTGCTGGCAATGTTTTCTCTGGCTGATCTCCTTCGAGATCAGTGATTGTTTCGTATTGCAAATATAGCAAAATAGGAGGACACTAGGAGCATCATGCTAAAAGCAGTTAAT
Source organism: Anomaloglossus baeobatrachus (assembly GCF_048569485.1). Taxonomy (NCBI): domain Eukaryota; kingdom Metazoa; phylum Chordata; class Amphibia; order Anura; family Aromobatidae; genus Anomaloglossus; species Anomaloglossus baeobatrachus. Next base: position 82,429,365 of record NC_134356.1, on the reverse strand, counting down.
AATTTCTAGTAAACACAAAATTCCACTAAAAACATCACAAAAAATGTGTATAGGTGCAACCCATACAAATAGTGCAATACAAAAAGGTACAAAAGATATAGGATAGGGTAGACCATATAAAACGTTTTTGGCAGTATTTAGAGAATATCACCTTGTCGTGGTTATCAGGCTCACATGCATTGGCCAATACATAAGCTAAGTATCTCTTTTTTCAAATATTCCTATAACACTTAATGCAATACCAGAGTTCTCTTATTCATTGTTACCAATCTGGAGTGCAACTGTATGTATTTTTGTAGTTGTATGGTATCACTAGGATTGAGGAATACTGGTGCAGATATGTCTTCTAACCGGAAAGACCCAAGAGGTAGAGACATTAACTTTGACATCAAAATATATGGTCCATTTAAGTGGCCTTTTTGTGAGGTGACAGACGAATGGTGCTGGTGGTTTACCCAGTGAGTCTATTTGTCCAAATCCAAACCTATCGGGAACTGAGCATTACAGGCTTGAAATCATGATCAGTGCTACCAGTTCAGGGATAGAGGTCAAGTATGTGTGACGTGGTAAGGGTCTTGTACAAAGCCAAAGGTCTCCAACCACTCAAACCACACCTTGACAAACTTGTAAACGTTCTACCCATCAATTAGCAGTTCCACTAGCTCCTCAATTTTCATCCCCATGGAAGATCATCACGGGAATGAAATTCGCCCTATACACCTGACAAATTTCTTAAATGTCTTCAGAGTAGACCACTAGAATGACAGATGTGAGAAGTTTATGAGGAACTGAATTGACATAATGAGAGGATGGGTAGAGGTGAGAAAAGATTTTTCCTGACACATGAAATAAAGGGGAGGAGAGATGTAGTTGCCAAGGGATTGGGCAGAGATGTATTAGAAGCGAGTGCCCGCGGACATTGGGGATATTGCGTAACATGCTGGGAAAGGATGTAAACCACGTTCTGGAGGGTTTACATTCGAACATTGATGCTACTACCTCTCTATCTTTGGTTTTCCAAGTTTAGAAGAGTTTCAAGAGAAGTTTAGAAGGCTAGTTGCAAGTCTCGTGGAACTGCAAGACAGAGTTCAGTTTGCCCTGGCATATACGCAAGTCCTCAGTGAACTCTTGGACAACCTGAAATATATTGTATCTTCTTTATACATGGGGTACTACGCGTTTAACCTCAGACAAAGGGTAAGTTCCCTGATCTCACCTTTTGCAGCCAACCATAACTGGTGGGTGATTCAGTGGCACATTTGTCAGAATCTCACCTGAACTTTTTTCGAGTCTTTTTTTGGCACCTGTATTGGGCAATCTCAAACAGGGGTGCAGTGCCAATAATTTGGGGATTCTTGTGAAAAACCAGAGGGTACTTCAACTGCAGCTCCCCTCGGACTTCGTTAATTATGACAATTGTCCATTTGCTGATAAGAGCTCAACTACTGACATTGTTAATTACCATATCAGGAGATGACAATAGGTTGCTAAAACAAAGGGTCAAAGAGATCTTTTGTTACAGAAGCAAGCACTGTCTGCAGGGGTCCGGATGTTTGCGCGGCACTTCAAAGCGCTATGCAACCTGGCGGAGGTGCCAGCAGGTATGCACGTGTCAGGACGGTGTATCATATTACCGTGTTGCCAGTTGTAGCCTGCAAGCGCTCCTGCCGTAGAGAGTGCACCACTGGATTTAAACATCTGGCAGCGCTCAGTCTCTTGGTCTTCTTCTGTCACTCTCTAACAGACTCTTAGCCCACTAATGAGAATTAACACCCTTTATAATGCAACACCTGCATTAACCCTGTTAATATTGAACCGCTATTGCTACACTACTATTAACCCCTTGATTTCCCATCTAGGGACAGTGAGTGGTAGTGTTGGGGTGGGTTGTCCTGCTATTGTGTGTGTGTTTTTAGGTAACCTGGGTGGAAAATATTATTAGGTAATTGCGAGTTTCATTGTGTGATATTATCGTACAACATCTGTGTTTGTATTTAAAGGGAACCAATTACTAGGATTTTCCTATATAACCTAAAGCCAGTGCTTTACTGGCACTATCAGGTTGATTATCTACATACCTGTAGTGGTCAGCTCTGATGTTTACATTTTGAAATCCAAGAAAGTAGGGATTATAAAATTAACAGCTTCTTGAGTGACAGTAGCTGAGGATCAGATCAGTTCACCCCTTTCTATTTTCGAATTTACCACCAGACACGGGTAGATCAGTGATAAAAATCGAGCTACAGGTGTGTCCACAGTCTACGAGTAATGAACAATGGACAGACGAGTATGATGGGTCTTCGAATGCGCACAAAAATTGCACCCTGAGACATAATCCTGAGCATCCTGGTGTAATTTAGACCACAAAAAAGGATGAGAGAGCAGTTGAGCAGTAGTAGTTTTGTTCCCCAGATGTCCAGCCAGAACTGATTCATGTTCACAAAAATTCTAAAAAGGAAGTTCAGAGAAACAAACAGTTTACCTGGAGGACAGGGGGCAGGGGTGTTCCCCTGAGCTTCCTCGACCTCCTAAGATATTGCAGAAATGACAACTCCCTTCTTCAAAATAGGGACAGGCTCACCACTATTACCTCCCCCTAGAGAACAATGAGACAATACATCAGCCTCAAAGTTTTTATCCCCCGGATGATAAGTAACAAAGAAATTAAATCTGGTGAAAAACAGAGACCATCTTGCCTGTCTAGGAGTAAATCATTTAGCAGATTACAAATATAATAAGTTCTTATGATCTGTAATGACCATGACAGGATGTACTGTCCCCTCAAAAAAATGATGCCATTCCTCAAAAGCCAACTTTATTGCCAATAGTTCTCTATGGCCGATATCATAATTTCTTTCGGCTGGAGACAACTTTTTAGAAAAAGACACACCACACAGATGCCATTTACTGGAAGCTGGGATGGGAGAAGGAATAGACTGTCTCTAGGGTAGAATAGGAAGAGGGCAACCCCTGACACTTACCCTGAGCAGCCTTCAGCTCCCTGACATCCCTAGATCGCTTCTCTTACCCCATGCAGTGATCACATACCTAGGTAGTCCCGCTGCAGGTTAAAGACACAGAGTGGACAAGACAGACAGGGTTAATATCAACAGCAATCATACAAATGAGTAATATGGAATGGACCAGTGAGGCAAATCAGAAAGGGATAATGAAGAGATCAATACAACTCAGCTTTCAAACAGCAATCTCCAGCAACGAATCTCAGAGTTGCTTCTTAGTCCAAGCTCACAGATTCTCTCTAGAGGCAACCGTAGCAAAGCTTTCTTTAGAAATAATAGGAAATAGGAAATAATAGGAAACTCAGCACAGCTGACTCCAGCTTTTATCCTGAGCATAGTAGACTAGAGGAATTACTTAACCCTATCAGCACCGGATAAAGGAGAATCTGCACAACCAGCAGTATTAAACTGAGCAAGTTTGCATGTAGCCTGTGCTGCAATTTCTTGACATCGGAAATAGGAGGGACTACTCTCCATCGTGGTGCCTTCATTACAGATATGCTTGAAACAAAGTTGTTTACCAATAATTTTGGAATGGTACCAACAATTTTGCAAGGGTCATGACTCCGGAATGTCTGACTGAAGGCCTTATCATTCACCCAACACCCCCTACCCACCAGGGTTCTTATCTAAAATAAACACAAAACACTGCGTGACATTGGATATAAAGGCCACAGCAGCCCCATTTATTAATATCAAAAACATAAGCCATATAACATTACACATCTTCATTGAAGAACACCCGAAAAAGGAGGGGGGGGGGGGTAACTGAAGGTTGACCAAACTGTTCCTTGCAACATCAGCCCACCTCCTGACCCTCATCCGCAACACACAGACTCGAGAGCCCTGGCCAGATGTTGCCCACACCATGTCCCGCTGAGACTCAACCCAGCAAGGACCCGTTTCACCAAACAATTGCACCGCTAGAGGTAACCCGCTCCGGCACTGGGTTCCGTCCTCTCCTCTGTGCAAACCCCCACCTTCAGACATCCCCCTCCTTTCCGCCGCTGCGACAAATTACGATCCTCCTCCTCTTCGTCGTCGATGTTGAATCCATCATCAGGGCGGGCGGGCGGGAACGATTCCAGTCACCGTCCAGGTAAGAATGCCCTCCCACCCTTTCACCTGATCTATATACAACCCCCAACAGCACCACCCCCTGACCAATTAACTGACCCCTAGTTCTAACTGCCCCTTAGTTCCACCCCCAGATTTCCCGCTCAAACTACATCCTACATTAACCCCTTACTGACCCTATGGCCTGGCATCCCTCCTAGTCATGCTGCCCTCCCTTGAGCCCCTTTGGGGCAGCAGTCCGGGATACTCCTTGACTCCGGAATGTCTGACTGAAGGCCTTATCATTCACCCAACACCCCCTACTCACCAGGAATCTTATCTAAAATAAACACAAAACACTGCGTGACATTGCATATAAAGGCCACAGCAGCCCCATTTATTAATAACAAAAACATAAGCCATATAACATTACACATCTTCATTGAAGAACACCCGAATAAGGAGGGGGGGGTAACTGAAGGTTGACCAAACTGTTCCTTGCAACATCAGCCCACCTCCTGACCCTCAGCCGCAACACACCGACTCGAGAGCCCTGGCCAGATGTTGCCCACACCATGCCCCGCTGAGACTCAACCCAGCAAGGACCCGTTTCACCAAACAATTGCACCGCTAGAGGTAACCTGCTCCGGCACTGGGTTCCGTCCTCTCCTCTGTGCAAACCCCCACCTTCAGACACCCCCCTCCTTTACGCCACCGCGAGTGCGCATGACCCCTTGTGCGTGCGAGTCCTCCCACAACACCAAAGCCTTCTCGACCCCTTCCATAAGCCCTAAGGCCCAGATATCATTCCCCACTGAATTTAAATGGACCCCGTCCTGCCGCAACAAGTTGGCGGACGCCGATTCCAACTCCGGGTGCCGAACCGAGACACCCCCGACCCGAGAAATAAAACGCCCAATCTCACGATTAACTTTGCTACGCGCTCTGTTAACAGCCTCTACCGACCTGGCGCGCCGCCATACCCGCCGCGCTACAATATCAGACCACACGATCACTAGACCCGGGTAGGATGACAGGAGCCGCAGGCAGTCGCATTTTATGTCCTGGATCAGGTCCCTGGACGCCCGAAGACTCAAGTCATTCCCACCCACGTGTAGCACTACCACGTCCGGGGGTCTATCCAATTCTGCATGGTGGCGCCAGGTAGGCAAAACTTCACTCCACAGCATACCCCTGATGCCGATCCATCGCACTATCGCCTTTTCCCTGGGGACCCCCAGCTGACGGCCGTTCGGTCTTACTCCCGCACGAAACGCACCCCAGTACACATACGAGTGACCGAGCACCCATACCAACAAAGGAAATCCTACGAGACAAAAAGTGACAACATGGGGGGGGGGACATGGGGAAGAAAGGGGGTAATGAGGACCCAGCAAATACCGCCCCGTCCCCCCACACATTACAACAAGGTTGGCCGAACGTAGGATCTATACCTAGCCGATTCCCAGCGTCCAATCTTACGGACAGCCTGCGCGCCCAGGCCCCAACGAGCCACCTGAGTTGCAGCCCCAATCCGAAAGGAATGAGACGCGAACTCAGCCTCGTTGAGACCGCAACACTGCAGGCACCTCCGAAAGATGCAGACAAACTGGTAACTGGACAAGGCTGACCCGTCTTGATGAGACAAAAGGGACCCAGGGCGGGTTCCCCTCACCTCTAAAAATGACAAAACCTGTTTGACGGGGCACTCCGCTAGGCCAGGTACACCCCACAGTTCCACCACATGACCTCTGCCCAGCTGATCCGTCTTTGACCGTCTCAAGCAACACCGTACCACATCCACACCACATGCCACGTCCTCCAACAACAAACCTCCGTGACTCCTCACATTCCTACTCACCAGTTCACTGATCCTAAACGCACCAAAAAAGGCCAAAACGAAAGCGGTCCCGAACAAACGGCATTCATACTCTGAAAAGCACACACGGGGCGAAAATGACAACAAATTGCCCAGCAGCTCAAAAGACACCGGGCGCCTAAGGTCTCGGCACGCCCTTGCCCTACGGTAGCCCTTCAATGCCTGACGCACCATGAAATCCTTACTGACGTCCTTCCAACCCAGTAACCTAAAAAAGAAAGCCATGCCAGCCAGCCTGCCAGCAACCGTCGACCATGACAGGCCTTCTTCCTTTGCTCTACCCATCATTAATAAAACTAAAAAAACCCTGCCATCTTCATGTACATCACCTCCAACCTCAGCAACCAACTCGAGCCAATGATCCCACGCCGCAGTATAGCTGCGCCACGTACTGGGTGCCACCGATTGTTTGATCAAATCCCAGGCCGGCTACAAACCAGGTCCCACAACCAGACGGGCCACACGGTCTCCTGCTGCTCCGCGTCCGGCGCCAGCATTCGAAAATGGTCCCACTGGAAGCGAGATAAAGCATCAGCCACGTAATTCAGAACACCCGGCACATGCACCGCACAAAACCACAAATTCAGCTCCAGACACTTCAACACCAAATGCCGCAAGAGATCCACCACCGGAGGGGAATCAGCTGTCAACTTGTTAACACACTGAACGACCCCCAGGTTGTCACACATAAAACGCACCTTTCTGTCTCTCAGATCCTGCCCCCAAGCCTCTATGGCCACGACAATGGGAAAAAGTTCCAACAAGGCCAAATTCCTGGTCAAACCGGAAACCCGCCAAGATTCGGGCCACCTGCCGACACACAATCTCCCCCCAAAATATGCCCCGAAGCCATTGGACCCCGCCGCATCCGTATAAAGGACCAACTCATCATTGGACACCACCTCACGAAGCCACAATGACCGTCCATTATACAATTGTAAAAAATGGGACCACACTCGCAAGTCCGCCTTGTGTTCCACCTTTAAACGTACAAAATGCAAAGGGTGCAACACACCGGCGGTGGCTTGAGCCAAACGACGGGAAAAAACTCTTCCCATCGGCAAAATCCGACAAGCAAAATTCAACTTGCCTAAGAGGGACTGCAATTCCCGTAAACAAATTTTCTTGGCTTCCAGGGCCCTATGTACACAACTCCTCAAATCTGTCAGCTTGTCCTCCGGCAAGCGGCACTCCATGGCAATGGTATCTAACTCAATTCCGAGAAATTTCAAAACCGTAACCGGACCCTCCGTCTTCTCAGGTGCCAATGGAACACCAAAACGGCGAGCAACCTGCTCCACTGTCCGAAGCAAAAGGGAACACTGCGGAGATCCAGCAGGCCCCATACACAAAAAGTCGTCCAAATAGTGCAAGACTGAATCCAGGCTCGCCTCCTCCTTAATCACCCATTCCAAAAAACAACTAAACTTTTCAAAATAGGAACATGAAATTGAGCAGCCCATAGGCAAACAACAATCCACATAAAACTTGTCCTCCCACCAACACCCCAACAGGTGAAAACTGTCCGGGTGCACCGGTAACAGACGGAAGGCAGCCTCCACATCCGTTTTTGCCAAAAGCGAGCCACGACCCAGCTTCCTCAGCCATTCCACCGCCTTATCAAAACGAACATACGATACCGAAACCAGTTCCGGATCAATACCGTCGTTCACCGACCTGCCAGTAGGATATGACAAATGGTGAATCAGCCGAAACTTGTTAGGTTCCTTTTTTGAGACCAACCCCAACGGGGACACCACCAAGTCAGGCAATGGAGGGGCATCAAAAGGCCCCGCCATCCGTCCTAATTCGACCTCCTTCTGTAACTTATCTGCAACAATCTCACCATGTAGGCGAGTCGACTGTAAATTTTTTAAACGAATCTCTCCCGTCTTAACAACTGACGGTATCTTGAAACCAAAACTAAAACCTTCACTCAACAATTCCGCCGTCACCCGATCCGGGTATTTACTTAGAAACGGCGCCATTCGATCTACCCTCACTGGGGTCTTCCCTTTTTGATGAAGACTCTGCGGCCTTCCCTTTTCCCTTCCTGAAGCACTTGAGATAACTGTGAGCGCCGCCACAGCCCGAACATTCGTGCTTAAATCTGCAGGAGGACCCAAAACGGCAGTCCTTCTCATTGAACTGCCAGCAAACACCCTTTTTGGGCCCCGGCGAGGCCCCAAATGATCCCCCGCCGGAGCCCCCTGGAAAGGACTGTGACTTGACTGTGACTTCGGCGCAGCCATCAGCCGCATCCAAAGGCTAATTTCCTTGTGGTCCCACCGTAAACTAGGTCTGACCGCTTTCCTCTGGCGAAACTGCTCGTCATATCGCAGCCAAGCAGTCCCCCCATAAGTCCTGTATGCTTCGCATATCGAATCCAGATAACAAAAAAGTGCCGAGCAGTGGTCCGGGGCTTTCTCCCCCACAACACTGGCCAGTATCACAAACGCCTGTAACCAGTTCTGAAAAGTGCGAGGAATAAGGCGATAACACCGCCGCTCTTCCTCGTCCTTTTTGCTCTCTTCCGGTTTAACCCGATCGAGGTTAAACTTCTCCAGAGGGAGCAACGAGAATATCTCAACATATTCATCCTTCCATATTTTCTCCCTGACCTTTTGCTTTAAATGAGCCCCCAACGGCCCACCAAAGCAAACATACACCTCCCCTCTCGCCTTGTCATCTAAACGCACTACATCCACCGCAGCAGCGGCTGGGGCAGCGGGAGCCACCACCACCGGCTCCCTAACAACATTTCCACTGGTCGCCGCACTGGTTGCGGTGGCCCCGGCCTCCTGAATCGGCGCGCCAGCCGCTCCCTGCCACACCATGCTAGGGCCCCCTGCGGGGGAAAATAAACCCCTAACCAAATGCAGCAGCTCGGATGCCACACTGCCTTCACCCGGCACCAAATTCACACCAGGCCCCCCACCAGGGCCACTGGGCACAACGCTTATACCACCAGCACCGCCATCCAAACCCTGCACGCCACTCATCCCACCAGACTCGCCACCAACAGCCAAACCAGTCATGCTAGAAATAGGGAAAACCATGGTCTTACCAGGCTGACTCTGAGAAGTCCCCGAAACAGCCGTCACGTGTCCTCCGCGACGCACTCTGGCCGGTCCGTTGTCGCCAGTGATGTCATCCTCTGCGACGTCGTCCTCCACGATGTCGTCCTCCTCACTGGACCCTGGACCAGGGAGCCTGCCGTCCTCTGTCCCGTCTCTGCGCCGTCCCGATCCGGGCCGCCGACTTGGCCCCCTTACTGTCACTGAAGCCCTATGCTCCGGCATAGGCTCCGCCCCCAGGTGCATCGGAGAGTCCCTTCCCCCTCTCCGTGCTCCGTGCTTTGCTGCAGGGTCCCCTGCCGATGAGTCGCGGTCATGTGACAGGGCCGCCGCCCCACGTGACCGCGCCGCCGCCCCACGTGACCGCGCCGGGTCAGTGGAGCAGGACAGGCCAAGGGAGCAGGATGGGTTTGCAGGGAGCGCCGGGTCCGGTGAGCGCGCCGCGTCACGTGATCGCGCCGGACCACGTGAGCACGCCGGGCCTGGTGACCGCGCCGGGTCAGGTGACCGCGCCGGGTCAGGTGACCGTGCCGGTCACGCGGCCGCGACGCACGCGTCACCAAAGTGCGCCGAGATCCGGAAACAGGAGGGGGGCCGGTCACGTCCCTCACCGCCCCGCTGCCTTGCTGCCTGCGGCCCGACTTCTGGCCCAGGCCCCGCGATGTCCCGACCTCCAGATCCACTGCCGCCGCCGTCGTGGGTCCTCCGCTGGGGCTCCTTCTCTGCTGCCGGCTTCTCGGGGTCATCTCTGGGCTGAGGCGCTCCGGAGGCCGCGATCTTCGCTGCCGCTTCGGAGTCAGGGGGGTCCCATCTTCCACGCCGTCTCCTTCGCTGGACCATCGCTGCAGCTGCTCCGTCATCCATCGCTGGCCACGCTGCTCCGCCATCTTCTGCATATGTGCTAGGAAGCTCTCCATCTTCAGGATCCAACGATTCCAGTCACCGTCCAGGTAAGAATGCCCTCCCACCCTTTGACCTGACCTATATACAACCCCCAACAGCACCACCCCCTGACCAATCAACTGACCCCCAGTCCTAACTGCCCCTTAGTTCCACCCCCAGATTTCCCGCTCAAACTACATCCTACATTAACCCCTTACTGACCCTATGGCCTGGCATCCCTCCTAGTCATGCTGCCCTCCCTTGAGCCCCTTTGGCGCAGCATTCCGGGCTATTCCTTTTTGGGGGTTTTGTGTGAAATGATGTCCAATTATGTAAAATAGACATGCGTATAACAAAAAATGTGTAATTGTGATAATTTTCTAGGAGAAATATTTCATTTTCTGGAGCAATTTTAAGGGAGCCAACACTTTCGGTTATGACTTTATATAATTCCAATAATTTTCAGGGAGAAGTACTTGATTTTCTGGAAGAATTTCAAGGGTGCCAACATTTTAGGACATAAATGTATGTACGCCCTTAAACTAATATTTTACTGACGTACCCTTTAAATTTATGACATCATTCATGGTTTTTAGTTAGGAGTCTATCGGCATGGAATTTAAGAATTGTCAATCTTTGCCCACGCTTGCAGTGCACTCCAAATCTGTCAGATGGTGAGGGCAGCACCCTATTCAAATCAACCTACAGATTATCAATTTCTTTCAGGTCTTGTAGTTTGGCCATTCCAAAAATATTGACATTCTTCTGAGGAATAATTTTGTTCATTTGTAGGTCGCTTATGGTTGTTGTCTTGCTAAAAGGTGAAATTGCTCTTCTTATTCAGCTTTTTAGCAGAGGCATGAAGGTTTGGAACTGTTCATAATTCCCTCCATCTCAACTAAAGCCCCAGTTCCAGCAGAACAGCCCCAAAACATAATGTTACCTCCACCATGCTTCACTGTTTCTATGGTGTTCTTTTGGTGATCACAATGTTTGCTTTGCACCAAACACATCTTTTGGAATTATGGTATAAAAGGTGTACCTTGGTTTCATCAGATCATAACACATTTTCCCACATGTTTTCAGCAGACTTGATGAAGAATTTAGCAAAACATAACTGAGCTTGGATGTTTTTGTTTGCAAGGAAAGGCTTTTGTCTTAACTACACTACCCCACAGACCAGACATATGATAATACGGGAGATTGTTGTCAAATGCAGTACACAACCAATGCTCGACAGAAAATTCTGTAGCTCCTTTAATGTTGCTGTAGGCCTGTTGGAAGCATTCTGGACCAATTTCTATATGTTTTTTCAAAAATGTGAACAATTTTGGATGGAAGTCCAGTTGTAAGTAATGTCACTGTTGTGCCAAATTTAAGCTACATCTTGATGAATGTATTCACAGTGTTTCATAATATATATAGTACCTTGGACATTTTTTGTACCCTTCTCCTGACTGATAACTTTAAAGACTTAAGGGTGCTTAATACGCTGCGACATCGCTAACGATATATTGTCGGTGTCACGTCGTGGGACACCAAGGAGCGACGATCAACGATCCCAAAAGCGTCAAAAATCGTTGATCGTTGACACGTCGCTCCTTTTCCAAATATCATTGGTGGTGCATACCGCTGGTGGTTCGTCGTTCCTGCGGCATCACAAATCACTATGTGTGATGCCGCAGGAACGACGAACATTTTCTTACCTGCATCTACCGGCAATGAGGAAGGAAGGAGGTGGGCGGGATGTTCCGGCCGCTCATCTCCGCCCCTCCTCTGCTATTGGGTGGCCACTTAGTGACTCCGCAGTGATGTCACTATGATGCCGAACGCACTTCCCCCTTGAAGGAGGGATTGTTCGGCGGTCACAGCGACGTTGCTGAAAAGGTATGTGCATGTTGTCCTGCCATAGCGATAATGTTCGCTATGGCAGTGATCACCAAATGTCACACGAACGACGGGGGCGGGTGCTATCACGCACAACATCTCTAGCGATAGCTAGCGATGTCGCAGCGTGTAAAGCACCCTTTAGATCCATTTGCTATGTTGTAAGCTGTTTACAGACTATGGATTTTGCTGTAAATTCAACTAAGAAAATGTCAGGAAAGGCCTACTTCAACCGTTAAATTTTAAATAGACTCCATCAGAATCAGCAGCTTTGTATTCACTACTATTTAACATGAATTTAAATGTGATTGGCTAATTCTGAATACAATTACATCCCCAATGATAAGAGGGTGTAACCACTTATTTGAATATTATGATTTTTGTAGAGGAGCCAAGTTCAGGAGCGGACATACCATTGACGCAACTCGTTCATGTACAGGGGCCCTCTTTTGTCTGTGACTGACCCTGGTCAACTTACATGTTCCCATGGGACCATGTAGAAGGCACACATATGCCGAAACGCGTAGTCCGGGAGACCACTACCCCTATCACACTTGTTTTTTGCCCTATGTGTGGAATTATTTTTAATTATATTACCTAAATAAAATTGCTTTGCAAAAAGAATATTTTTTTAAAGAACATCTACTGGGTCTTGGTTTCTGTCCGCTGGAGTCTAGATAACTATTTTTCTGCATATTACTCTACAGTGGCATGCAAAGGTTTGGGCATCACTGGTCAAATTACTGTTATTATAGACAATTAAGCAAGTAGAAGATGAAATATTCACCAAAAGGCATAAAGTTAAAAATAACACATTTCACTTGTATTTTAGGCAAAAAAACCCCCTAAAAATATTTTCATCTTTTACATTTTTAAATGAACAAAAAGTAAAATGGGCTGATGCAAAACTTTGGACACCCTGCATGGGTAGTACGTAGTTGCACCCCTTTTGGCAAGTGTCACAGCTTGGAAATGCTTTCTGTAGCCAGCCAAGAGTTTTTCAAATTTTATTTGAGCGATTTTCATGCTTTGTTCCTTGAAAAAGTCTTTCGGTTCCATTAAACTCCTGGGTCGTCTTTTGAGACCTAGCCACAGATTTTCAATGATGCTTAGATCAGGGGACTGTGCGAGTCATTGTAGAAGCCATTCTCTTTTCAATTTCAGCTTTTTTATAACAAAAGTGTCACGCTAGGTACGGGAAATTACCAAGCAAATGGCAAGAGAGAATGGAAACCCTATGTCTAGGGAAGAGGGACATGGTGATCAAACCTACAGCTGGCCCCTGACTTTCCCTCACCATCCTAGATACCTTCTGTACCTATGTGCTGAATTGGATACCTGACCCTAGCTGACCCTGAAATAGGTCCTAATTAGGTAACGGATGGGATGAGTGCTTAGTCAATCCCACTAAGCTATAAAGAACACATAGGGAATAACACACAGGGGAAAGTAAACATATAACTTACCTTTAGATGACTAAGAGAGAGGAACTGCAACACCCACAAAGTTTTACCAGATGAATACAAGCCGACTGCTTGCACTGAAGACCTGTTAAGGGTATTAGACCTATCATCAGCAGAGAGTAAAGGCCCCTTTACACACTGCAACATCGCAAACGACATCGCTGTAACGTCACCGGTTTTGTGACGTAATAGCGACCTCCCCAGCGACATTGCAGTGTGTGAAACACATCAGCGACCTGGCCCCTGCTGTGAAGTTGCTGATCGCTACAAATCGTTCAGGACCATTCTTTGGTCCTTTGTTTCCCGCTGTGCAGCATGATCGCTAGAAAGTCTCAGTGTGTAAAGGGGACTTTACAGCGACATTGTTAGCGACTTCCCTTTCAAAAAGCTGCTTTACAATGTCCCCAATGACTAGCTAGGTTGTTCTGCAGGTCCGGATCGCTGTTGCATCGTTGGCCAGGTTTGCCTGTTTGACAGCTCACCAGCGACTCACCAGAGACTTTGGAGCGATCCCGGCCAGGTTGGGATCGCTGGTGGGATCGCTAGAAAGTCTCATTGTGTAAAGGGGCCTTTAGGGGGAATGAGGATATTTAAAGACACAAAAAGAATTGCTGAAGATTAACAGCTAAAAAGGTGAGGATATCCACAGGGTCCTAAAGAGAAAGGGATAAACGCCAAGCATGGAAAAAAGGAATGTCAGACAGCAGCTGCAACCTTCTATAGCCAGAAACCACAGGACTGTATGTCAAGTGTGACACACCCATGACAAAAATTTGAGAGCTCCTTGTAGTATTGCTAGAGAGGCAAATCAGAATCCCTGCTTGACTGCAAAGGACCATCAGGAAGATTTAGTAAACTTTGGAGTTGGTGCAAGCTGAAGATTTTACAATGGCCCTCACAGTTCCCTGATCTGAACCTCATTGACAACCTGTGGCTAGACCTCAAAAGAGTAGTGCATGGAAGAAGAGCCAGGAATCTCATAGAACTGGAAGACACTTTTCCAAGTAAAGGCTGCTTTACACCTTACAATTTCCTGTGCAATCTCATATGCGATCGCACACGCCCCCATCGTATGTGCTGCTCGTGCAATTTCTTGCCCGTGTCGCACAAATGAGTAACCCCCGTCACACATTCTTACCTTCCATACGACCTCGCTGTGGGAGGCGAACATCCACTTCCTGGAGTGGGAGGGACGTTCAGCATCACAGCGACGTCACACGGCAGCTGGTCAATAGGAGCGGAGGGGCGGAGATGAGCGAGACGTAAACATCCCGCCCACCTCCATCCTTCCGCATAGCCGGCGGGAGCCACGGGACGCAGGTAAGCTGAGTTCATCGTTCCCGGGGTGTCACACACAGCGATGTGTGCTGCCCCGGGAACATTGAACAACCGGACGTTCAATTTTTAGAAATTGAACGACGTGTATGCGACCAACGTTTTAACGTACAATCTGGGTCGCACGTAGGTTTCACACGCTACAACAACACTAACGATGCCGGATGTGCGTCACTTACGACGTGAGCCCGCCGACACATCATTAGATATATTGTAGTGTGTAAAGCCCACTTAAGAATGGATGAAAATCGTCAAGCAAGAATTGAATGATTCTTGGCTGGCTACAAAACGTGTTAACAAACTGTAATACTTGCCAAGGGGGGGTGCTGCGCTAAGTACTAAATATGTAGGGTGCCCAAACTTTTGCATCGGCCAATTTTCCTTTTTGGTTAATTTAAAAATGTAAAAGCTGAAAATGAGTCATCTTTAAGAGATTATAGACATCATTTAATCTTCAACTTTCTTAACTGTTCATAATAACAGTAATTATGACCATGGGTGTCCAAACTTTTGCATGCCACTGTAAGATCACACTGTCCTTTGCTGTTCCATATTGCTTAAAGCAGTCAATGATTTGCAAGCAATTTCAAGGGGTCTCTAAATATGCACACACACAGTTTAATTTACAGAGGTATTGAGAAGTCAAGCTGGGTGAACAAATGTTCTTCCATGACTTGATTATATATGCAGTTTTGCTGTGTAAACTAGATGTCGAGTAGCACAATATACGGAACCTTGTTCAGTTGTTTATGTTATATTCATAATGTATATTTAATTCTGAATTCATATGCTTAGAAAACTCACCTAAAAGGAATAAATTGCATATATATTGCTAGAACCATTTCTTTCTTTAGTGGTGGTGGTCACACTTGCCAAAGTGACAATAGTATATCGCTTTCTGTAATTTCTCTGTGAAGATCTTCGGTTTCACACTTTATCATTATTCAAAAAGGTCTAGTTTTTCATGGCATTTTGTAATGTGTTTTTTTTATTTCTGCCCCCAAATTTTTCAGGCTATATGCTGTATTAATGACTAATTATAATTGTATTAATATTTTGCCTGAATGGCTAATGTTTTTTTTTAAACATATAAGTATAACACATGCTATAAATAATGCGTTTATGGCATTTTATTTAGCATTTTTTTGATTTGCGACCTTTCTTGAAGCAAAAAAACGCCATGATCCAATAGTTTTGTCTGTTATTTTGCCATAGGGCGGCTTTGCACGTTGCGACATCGCGCGCCGATGCTGCGATGTCGCACACGATAGTCCCCGCCCCGTCGCAGGTACGATATCGTGTGATAGCTGGCGTAGCGAACATTATCGCTACGCCAGCTTCACATGCACTCACCTGCCCTGCACCATCGCTCTGGCCGGCGACCCGCCTCCTTCCTAAGGGGGCGGGTCGTGCGGCGTCATAGCGACGTCACACGGCAGGCGGCCAATAGCGGCGGAGGGGCGGAGATGAGCAGGATGTAAACATCCCGCCCACCTCCTTCCTTCCGCATATCCTACGGAAGCCGCGGTGACGCCGGTAGGAGATGTTCCTCGCTGCTGCGACTTCACACACAGCGATGTGTGCTGCTGCAGGAGCGAGGAACAACATCGGACCGTCGCGTCAGGATAATTATGGATTACGCCGACGCTGCACCGATGATACGATTAAGACGATTTTGCGCTTGTTAATCGTATCATCTAGGCTTTACACACTACGATGTCGCATGCGATGCCGGAAGTACGTCATTTTCAATTTGACCCCACCGACATCGCACCTGCGATGTCGTAGTGTGCAAAGCCCGCCATAGGCTTCTACATTAGACTTCAAAATTGCCTGAAAAAAATCCATTACAAATGTATTATTATGTTTTACTTATATAGCACCATCATATTCCATAGCGCTTTACAGACATTATCATCACTGTCCCCATTGTATATAACTTAAATAAAGATAAATCAAGACAGCCGGGCACTGCATCCGCAGGTAGGTACTCACAGATCGTAGTTCTAATGAATAATGGACTTCCAGCAGTCCACGGTGGTGCTCAGCCAATGTTGTAGGAGATGTCAGATGAATCCAAAGAAGGAAGGAAGGCGGCACTTCACAGTGTCCAGGACCCGTGGAAGCACTTAGCCTCAGTACGAAACGGACGTTGTCCGGCGCACCTGCACTCCTCCCTCCCCACCTATGTAACTTTCATATGATTGCACATTAAAAACTGCAAAAACCCCACTGTGAAGTGCCACCTTCCTTCCTTCTTTGGCTTCATATAACTTGAATAAAGAAGCCGCACTCCAAATCTTCCAGTTTATAAGAATTTATTCCATATAAGCTAAATACAGGTGTAAATATTTTGCTTATATGGAATAACTCAAAAACTTTGGAAGATTTGGAGTGCCGGTCCTTTATTCAAGTTATATGCTGTGGATGCATTCCTCAAACACGTACTCCTTGGATTGTGTGCTGCCTGGAACACTTGTTTCTGCCCTATCCCCATTGGAGATCACAATCTAAATTTCCTATCAGTATGTCTTTGGAGTGTGGAGGGAAACCAGAGAAACCCACGCAAACACGAAGAGAACATACAAACTCCTTGCAGATGTTGTCCTTGGTGGGATTTGAACACAGGTCCTCAGTTCTGCAAAGCAACAGTGTTAATCACTAAGCCACTCAGTCATACGAAGCACTGGAGTAACAATGCTATATCAGTAAGTTATATGGCTTGCTATTCAAAGAGGTATTCCAAAAAATATACATCTTGATCACCTGCAGCTCCTGTTTTCGCTTTTACCTCGTTTATAGTCCTTGATCGTGTTTCCAATAGGAAATGGCCTCTACTGCATACTTTACCTTTACTTCTGATCAAAGCTGGACACACCATTGGTGCCACCTGTACAGTGGCCGAAGGATTAACTGGGCCACTTCCACCTCCAAAGCAGTAAGTTGCCTGCCTGGAGCCACAGACTCAGAATAGGTGAAACAGGTGGATAGAGGCAACCGCCCACAAAGCACGAACCTGGACTCCACAACCCAGGGATTTGGAATTACGACAGGGCCCAGGTGATCACTGCCCGGGGAAGACTGCAGTCCTGAGAAGAGTAGTAACCAGGCAGGGTCAAATCCAGAAGGGAGGACAGGGACAAGAATCGTCAGGCAGGAGAGTGGTCTGATATCAAGCTAAGGGTCAAAACCGGAGCTAGCAGCGAAGTACAGAAACGGCAAGCAGAAGAGTGATCAGGTAATCAAGCTAAGGGTCAATACACGGGAATACAAACAAACAGCAAGGAACCAGAGACTAGCAGGAAATTACAGGGCTATATCTAGCACCTGCCAGCAGAAGGGAGAAAGCATAAGAGGGTGTGGTGCCTTCCCATTGGCCCCAGCTGAAAAGTAGCTACTCCAGCCGGAAGGCACACACTACTACAGTCAACCAGTGGTATTGCAGGTCCTGGTGAAACCCAGCTGAATAGATGAGCGTAGCCTGTGCCCAACAGAGCCACTGACGGCACCCCCATACCCAGCGCCACCCACAGTGGTGACGCGCTAGCGTCTGGTGACCGAAGTAGAAGTTGACTCCGGTGGAGACGTGACAAGTAAACTGTCTTGGCTTCAAGGAAATACAGAAGCATGTAAGAGAGATGAAGACTTATAGGATGGGTTGGAAGCTGGCATACCCCTTAAATATAATCAGGATGTAGCGTGCCTTTGGTGGTAAAGTCATGCCATCTTTAGGGACTCAGAAGAATTCAGGCGTACAAACATATCAATTAGAAAACCGATCTTGCAATCGTATCACAGCTGTGGAGAAGAGTGAGGGAACACTTTCTCCCAATTTCATCCCTGGCTTTTCTCTGCATATATCACACTGCACTCGGATTACAGTGCGTATATCACACTACACTCGGATTACACTGCACTCACGCTATGACATTAGAAATCAATCGCAGATGGACACTGCCCCATAGTTTTGCACTAGAGTGAGAACAATAACATGTTTTATCGGATTGCACTCGTCTGTGCAAAATGCAAGTGGAACCGAACCCTGACTGGCATATACTGTACAGAGTCAGTATGGTCTGGACATCGAAATGAGAATAGCACGTTACATAAGACATCATAACCCAATTGTAAAGTGAAAGAATATTAAAAGTTAGTAAAAAAGTATTTCTCTTAACATACACGGTACCAAAACTTTTTTTCTGATCATACAAGAGCAGGAGACAACAGAATTAGGCACAAAGGTATTCCCCATATCACAAGTTATTCTCTTTCCATAGGATAAGACAATTTACTGATCACTTGGGGTCCAAGCACTTAGACACTCAGTGATATTAAGATTGGGGCTTTGGACCCACAATAATAGGACTCTGGTACCCCACCTTAAATTGAGCAGTAATAATGTTACACCTCGTGGCTCTCCTGTGGCAAGGAATGAGACAGTCTCCTTGCCTGCCACGAGCGCTCCTGCTCAGCAGCGCCGAAGGTCTGCCAGACTGCGCAGAGTGCAGGAGAAACCTCCTCAGAGAGGCAGCACAAGGGTGACACCTAGTGGTACTCCTGTTGCAAGAAATGAGGCGTTCTCCCATTCCTTGCCTGCCGCAGCTCCTCCTGCTCAGCAGCCTCGAAGGTCTGTGAGGTTGCGCAATGTGCAGAGGTTTGCTGCTCAGGGAAGCAGTGAGACTCCCGTTATCTTTACACATTGTGAGACCGAGGATCCCGCCTCTATTTCCCAGAGGCAGGAGGGTGAGCATGTGCTATGTTTGGTGGATCCTGATTCGCCCACTGACGTCACACGGCTTGATGACAAGGCTGGTGACGTGGTAAATCCTGACTGGCCAGGCTGGGATGTCGTGGATCCTGATTGGGTCAAGTCCGTCATCTCCGCCTTGCGCCCGCCCTTGGCTGGAGCTACACCTCTTTAAAAGCTCCTCCTGCCATCATGGCGGCGCGCGACCGTCCTTCTATGTTTGGATGTCTGGCAGCGTGCTGCCACGCCATTGCTCAGGCATTATCGTCTTCTGTGGGCTTGGCCCTTGCTGCTTAGGCAGCACCTGGTTTGCAGGCCGTGTCCCTGCCTTGCTGCTCCGGCAGTAGCTCCTTCAACAGGCCGTGTTCCTGTCCCAGGTGAGCTCCTCGAGTCTCCACCGGACTCACCTGGTTATTGAAAGCACACGTGCGTGGGCACCTCTGTGCTACCCTCGTGCCATATTCTCGTGACTTCCACTGGCACACGTGCGTGGGCACCTCTGTGCTTCCCCGTGCAACAGGTACACCGAGCTGTGTGATCCCTGCCATACAACCCTCACGGGTTAGGGCAGACCGGTGTACATAGATTGTCTGTGACATTCCAGAGGATCGCTAGCAGCAACCCGCTCACTCTTCACCCACCATAGCAGCGGTCCCTTACACCGCACAGTGGACCTTGACCGGCGGAAGCTGTCCATTCCCCATCTTGGCACGCTTCCCCGGGTCCCCCTCGTAACAAATAATATGTTTGACCTTCAGTCCATTAGTTGTTTATGGAACTGCTGGAGAAAGATTAGTGCTATACTTGGCTATGTTTAGTAGTTGTCACGCTCCCCGGGTCCCGACGCCGTTCCTCACACACCGCCCCGGTCCCCGGATCACCTGCCCTCAGCCATACGTCCATAAATGGATCGGAGGTTGAGCACGTGCACCACTGCTCCACTCAAGATGGAGTGGCGGAGCCCCATTATTGGGGTTCCAAATCCCCAGTCTCTGGATCGCTCAGGGTCCCAATGGTTGGAACTCAGTGATCAGCAGGTTATTCCCAATGCTGTGGATAGGGCATAACTTGTGACTTGGGGTGTATCCAACTAATTTATGCAGGTCATGGAACTGGTTAGTGATTCCTAATTGTAAATGAAGTCAAGAGCTTTGCTTTATATAGTGTCAGGGCTTCATGTCATACTCTAGTTTTGATGACTAACCCTTACTGTTCCCAGTGGCGGCTGGATGTGCTTAGCTTCAGGAATGTACAGCTCTATCCACTGCATAGCGGCCACATCGGATTACTGCTGATCCATACCTAATCATTTCATTATGGGCGGCCGTGTAATACCCGTCAGTGGCCACTATACCGTTGAGGTCTGCAACTGATGATATTTGACTGCCACCAATTCTGGATGTCACATCATCACCTATCTGGTGTAAATAACATATTACAATGATAGGTCATCAGTATTAAAGTACCAAACAACCCCTTTAAGATGGTGTGTTGTGAATCATAATAACTTTTGCTACATCTATATAATAATAAAATAAGCTGCATATTGCCTTCAACTGCTACATTTTAAAATAGGAAGGGAGAGCTTTATATAATTAACAGTGAGTGTGTTAGTATGGATGAACCTCCAGCATTTTGTTCTGAAGAGGTTCAGCAGCATCTGAGACAATACTCCAAATCTACATATAAACACTCCATACATCACCAATATATACCACATATACATCATCTATGCAGGGGCCTTTATAAAAAAAATGTCCAAAGATGGAGACGTTTCATAAGGCCTGAAGAATTCATCCTGCTGCTGCAGAACTTCATTTACAAACTAATTAAATCAATCGATTACATCAAGCGTGAACTCGTCCTGTAATCAAAGTGGGTCAATATGTTTCCACATTATAATCTCAGCTGCTGCAGAATCTCTTTTGCTATAAATAGAACCTGTATTCTGCTAATGGTTCCTGACGCAAGTTTAGGGGAATTTGAAGGTTCCCGCAGCCATGCAGGTTATCAGCTTGTACAGGGCTGACACACAGGCTTGTAGCTGCCACCCCACGATCTGAATTTCTGCAGAAGATTTTCGGTATATTTGAAGCGCATCCTGTGATCATCTCCATGAAATTGATTTGTGCAACATCAGAGAAGCTCATTAAATTAAGAACAAGGACAATCCTCTAATAGAGAGAATCCATTTATGGAACCCCCTACCTCGTGTGTATTCTGCATGTCAGACTGCTTGTCCTATATATATAATGTGTGAGTTGTACACGCCTCGTGTCCTGTCGTGCTGTCTGTGCTGAGAGATATAAATGCATACAGTTGCACACTGAAAAAAGCCAAAAATGTACAAGGGAAAATATGGCACTGCATTACTGCATTTTGCAGTAATGCAGTGCCATATTTTCCCTTGTACATTTTTGGCTTTTTCAGTGTGCAGCTGTATGCATTTATAGTTACGGTGTTTTTTCAGTTAGCACCTGTTCACATTTGTTGGATGTGCGGGTCAGTTTTTTGATATTTCTAGTGAGTCTCTTTCTGACTGAGCACTCCGCCCTAAGACCTGGCTGTTCATAACCATTGTAGCAGGAGCCTAGCTGCCCATACATAGAGGTTTGTAGTCCAAATAGTGGCATTTTGCCCAGATACAGATGTTTTTAGCCTAGATAGCGGCATTTTAAGTTAGGCTCCCGGATTACAGAGATATACCTTGCCGTTGGTCTCCGGGCTTACATGCATTGGCCAATACATAAACTAAATATCACTCTTTTGCAGTAATGCAGTGCCATATTTTCCCTTGAACATTTTTGGCTTTTTCAGTGTGCAGCTGTATGCATTTATAGTTACTATGTTTTTTCAGTTAGCACCTGTTCACATTTGTTGGATGTGCGGGTCAGTTTTTTTATGTTTCTAGTCAGTCTTTTTGTGACTGAGCACTCCGCCCTAAGACCTGCTGTGTTCATAACCATTATAGCAGGAGCCTAGCTGCCCATACATGGAGGTTTGCAGTCCAAATAGTGGCATTTTGCCCAGATACGGATGTCTTTAACCTAGATAGTGGCATTTAAGTTAGGTTCCCGGATTACAGAGATATACCTTGCCGTTGGTTCCAGGCTTACATGCATTGGCCAATACATAAACTAAATATCTCTGTTTTGCAGTAATGCAGTGCCATATTTTCCCTTGTACATTTTTGGCTATTTCAGTGTGCAACTGTATGCAATTAAGGTTACTATGTTTTTTCAGTTAGCACCTGTTCACATTTGTTGGATGTGCGGGTCAGTTTTTTGATAGTTTCTGTGCTGAGGGATATGTCAGGACAACCATTTCTTTTCACATTTTTAATCTCGTCACTTATAATTCACCTTCTGTTCGGCATGAAGTGCGACATGGCTGGAGATAAAATATCAACCAAGCAATTGATCAACTATGAAATCATGATACAATTTTTGAGGTGGATATTGGTTTCTCTTTCTTTAAAGAGGTGATTCACTACCCAGCATTAGTGGCCATATCGCCACAAAACCCATAAAGAAAGCTTTTGTCAAATACCTTGTGTAGCCAATTCGGCCTCTGAGCGCTGCTATTGCGGTCCGCTCACCCACATTAAATGACCCCACGGTCTCCATATCTTCTGAGATCTGTCAAGTCAACTACCAGTTGCCCCAACATCACGAGGCCGGCCCCAGTCTCTGAGTGAATTTTTCAACCTTTTCCCACATTTTAGGCTTTAAACATAAAGCTAAAAATTTTAATGTTATGGTGAAGAATCAACAACAAGTGGGACTCAATTGTGAAGGAGCACGAAATGTATTGCTTGTCTTAACCTTTTTTAAAAAATAAATAACTGAAAATTGGGGCGTGCAATATTATTCATCCCCTTTACTTTCAGTGCAGCAAACTCACTCCAGAATGTCATTGAGGATCTCTGAATGATCCAATGTTGTCCTAAATGACTGATGGTGATAAATATAAGCCACCTGTGTGTAATCAAGTCTCCGTATAAATGCACCTGCTCTGTGATAGTCTCAGTGTTCTGTTTAAAGTGCAGAAAGCACCATGAAGTCCAAGGAACACAACAGCCAGGTCCGTGATACTGCTGTACAGAAGTTTAAAGCTGGATTTGGTTACAAAAATATTTCCAAAACTTTAAACATCCCAAGGAGCACTATGCAAACGCTCATATTGAAATGGAAGGAGTATCATACCACTGCAAATCTACCAAGACCCGGCTGTCCATCCAAACTTTCATCTCAAACAAGGAGAAGACTGATCAGAGATGCAGCGAAGAGGCCCATGATCACTCTGGATGAACTGCAGAGATCGACAGTGGAGGTGGGAAAGTCTATCCATAGGACAACAATCAGTCTTACACTGCAAAAATCTGGCCTTTATGGAAGAGTGGCAAGGAGAAAGCCATTTCTCAAAGATATCCATAAAAAGTGTTGTTTAAAGTTTGCCACAAGCCTCTTGGGAGACACACCAAACATGTGGAAGAAGGTGCTCTGGTCAGATGAAACCAAAATCGAACTATTTGGGCACAATGCCAAACGATATGTTTGGCATAAAAGCAACACAGCTCATCACCCTGAACACACCATCCCCACTGTCAAACATGGTGGCGGCAGCATCATTGTTTGGGCCTGCTTTTCTTCAGCAGAGACAGGGAAGATGGTTAAAATTGATGGGAAGATGGATGGACCAAATACAGGACCATTCTTGAAGAAAACCTGTTGGAGTCTGCAAAAGACCTGAGACTGGGACGGAGATTTGTCTTTCAACAAAACAATGATCCAAAACATAAAACAAAATCTACAATGGAATGGTTCACAAATAAACGTATCCAGGTGTTAGAATGGCCAGGTCAAAGTCCAGACCTGAATCCAATCGAGAATCTGTGGAAAGAGCTGAAAACTGCTGTTCACAAACGCTCTCCATCCAACCTCACTCAGCTCCAGCTGTTTGCAAAGGAAGAATGGGCAAGAATATCAGTCTACCGATGTGAAAAACTAATAGAGACATACTCTAAGTGACGCTGCGTTCTGGCTTGACAAATAAACTGCAGCATTTTGTCACTGCGTGTGCATCTCAGAATGCATCCAAAATGTTGCGTTTTGGAATCATTTTGGATGCATTTTGAATGCATTTTGAATGCAGTTTGGATGCGTTCTGGATGCTTGCTCTCCCACAGACAGTGAGGGAAAAGCATCCAAAACGCACAAAAGAAGTGACATGTTACTTTTTTAAATGCATCGATTTTGTCAAATATTTGGCATCCAAAACACTGCGTAAAAACGCAACGTGCTCATGGAATTTGCATAATTCTTATAGACTTTCCTGGGGACGCACAACGCATGCATTTACGCTGCCGTTTAAAACACTGCGTAAACACATGAAAAAACGCAACGTGCACACAAAGCCTTTCAGCTGTAATCACAGCAAAAGGTGGTGCTACAAAGTATTAACTTAAAGGGGACGAATAATATTGCACGCCCCAATTTTCAATTATTTATTTTTGAAAAAAGGTTAAAATAAGCAATAAATTTCGTTCAACTTCAGAATTGTGCCCCACTTGTTGTTGATTCTTCACCAGAACATTAAAATTTTTATCTTTATGTTTGAAGCCTGAAATGTGGGAAAAGGTAGAAAAATTCAAGGGGCTGAATACTTTCGCAAGGCACTGTATACTCAGTTTTATATATTAGATACAGGCTGCAGTGCTGACTGTATATATGATATGGCGGCTGCAGGGCTTGCTGTATATTTAATAAGGAGGCTGCAAGGCTAGCTGTATATATAATATAGAGGCTATAGTGCTGGGTGTATATGTAATATAGAGACTACAGTGCTGGCTGTATATATAAGATAGAGGCTCAGGGCTGGCTGTATATATATATATATATATATATATATATACTAGCTGTAGTACCCGGCGTTGCTCGAGATAGTAACTGTCTCTCTCCGAGTCTCTGTCTATCTCTCTCTGTCTGTCTCTTTCTCTGTCTCTCTGTCTCGCTTTCCCTGTCTGTCTCTTTCCCTGTCTGTGTCTATCTGACTCTTTGTCTGTCTCTTTCCCTGTCTCTCTCTTTCCCTGTCTCTCTCTTTCCCTGTTTCTCTTTTTCCCTGTTTCTCTTTTTCCCTGTCTGTCTCTTTCCCTTTCTGTCTCTTTCCCTAGCTGCATTGTGACACGCCAACATTCCCTTCAAGAGCGTGGCTGCGCATTGTGACATGCCAACATTCCTCTGAAGTTCTGACTGCATTGTGGCTCCCAGCTCCATTGACTTTAATGGAGGCAGGTTTTTTGGCGATTAACTGTAAAGCGTGGGGTTAAAAGTTGCCTCAAAACATTGTCTATGGCGTTCCCTGAGTCAATTGGGGTGTCTGTGCAAAATGTCGGATTGTACATGCAACAGTGTGGATTCCTTTAGCGGACATACACACACATACATACACTCAGCTTTATATAATAGATGGAGGCTGCAGGGTTGGCTGTATGTACAATATGGAGGCTGTGGGATCTGGCTGTATATATAATATGGAGGCTGTTGGCTGTATATATAATATGGAGTCCGTGTGCTGGCTGTATATATACAGTAATATAAAAGCTGTGGGCTCTGGCTGTATATATATAATATGGAGGCTGAAGGACTGGCTGTATATATAATATGGAGGCTGTAGGCTCTGGCTGTATATATAATATAGAGGCTTATAAGAGAACAGGAGGAAAAGTGGACAACTGTTGCAAAATATCAAAAACATTTAATTAATTCAAGTGAATAAAAGTGGAAAAAAGAGTAGGACAGCACCACTGCTGGTGACTAAACACAGCACACCAGAATATTAAGCATGTTCAGTACATATAGACAAATATACAGTGATGACATGTATCATGAACCAAGCACAATGGCCATAGTATACAATTGTCAACACTGGACAAAACACAATCAATAGAACATACCACAAATATAAAGGTTACTGAGTGCAGGTCAAGTGCCAGGATTGCCAGGGGGAGGGTAGACCTCCACCAATAACGCGCGTTTCGCGTGGTAAACGTGCTTCTTCAGAAAGGAGTATGAACCTGTGAGCTACAAGGACCTTAAATTCCCGCAGTCATAGGTCACATGACCAAAAGGAAAAGAGCAAATACTTGGCACTCAAATAGTTGAAGAAACTGATATTTTATTGAGTAAGCTTGAACAGATATAGCACAGACGTTTCGGTCTAACATAGACCTTCATCAGTGTGCTGAGGAAGCAAATGTGACCAAAAGGGGGAGGGCCTCGATGACATCAGTGGCGCATGCGCAGATGCCCCTGCTCTGTGAAACGACCTCCGGATGGCATCCAGTGCAGTGCGCAGATGCCCCCGCTGTGAGAAATGACCTCCGGATGGCGTCCAGTACAGTGCGCAGATGCCCCCGCTATGTGAAACGACCTACGGATGAAGTCAGTGGCGCATGCGCAGATGCCCCCGCTGTGAGAAACGACCTACGGATGAAGTCAGTGGCGCATGCGCAGATGCCCACGCTGTGTGAAACGACCTTCAGATGACGTGCAGTGCAGTGAACATGACAGGGAGCAGGGACACATCACCAAGGCTCCCAGACATGCGCACAACACCCAGGGGATGTCTCCATATGCCACAGACTAACGAAGGAACACAGCGCACAGTACATCACAACCCAGGTCACACCGGCCAAAGAAGTAATAGCAGCTCTCCAATGGTATACATGTATATATACATAATATGATACATTTGCAAAGGCAGGAAATATAATCCATAATCTTCAGAGCTGGCCAGACGTATTCAAGGATGACGAAGATATGAGGTCCACTGATGCAAGAAAGAAATGACTAAGAAAAAAGTGACAAAAGATAAAATATTATAATAAAAGAATAAAAACAATAAAAAAGGGGGAAAAAGAGGGAATGCTA
This sequence comes from Anomaloglossus baeobatrachus, assembly GCF_048569485.1. Lineage (NCBI taxonomy): Eukaryota > Metazoa > Chordata > Amphibia > Anura > Aromobatidae > Anomaloglossus > Anomaloglossus baeobatrachus. Next base: position 82,402,088 of record NC_134356.1, on the reverse strand, counting down.
CAGGAAAGGTGCAAAGTTCAAGGATTCATTCAGACCATGAGGGGACAATGTACCAAGGGTAACCACCCATTTCATCTCCCACTATGCCAATGTGCACCACAACAATACCAGAAACCCAAAGACAACGGGGGTTACAATTGTGGAGTTTGCAAAAATATCATGGCAACGTTTTTAAAGTTGTGATATCAGCCACTGTCTTGGCTGCCCTAATGTTCCTCACATGTTCTCTAAAGGGTGCTTTACACACTGCGACATCGCTAGCGATAGCACCCGCCCCCGTCGTTCGTGCGACATTGGGTGATCGCAGCCGTAGCGAATATTATCGCTACGGCAGCGTCACACGCACATACCTTGTCAGCGACGTCGCTGTGACCGCCGAACAATCCCTCCTTCAAGGGGGAGGTGTGGTCGGCGTCATAGCGACGTCACTGCGGCGTCACTAAGCGGCCGTCCAATAGCAGAGGAGGGGAGGAGATGAGAGACTGGAATATCCCGCCCACCTCCTTCCTTCCTCATTGCTGGTGGACGCAGGTAAGGAGATGTTCGTCGTTCCTGCAGTGTCACACATAGCAATGTGTGCTGCCGCAGGAACGACAAACAACATCGTACCTGCAGCAGCAACAATATTTGGAAAATGAGTGATGTGTCAACGAGCAACGATTTTTCACGTTTTTGCGCTCATTGATCGTTGCTTTTTGGTGTCACACGCTGCGATGTCGCTAACGACGCCGGATGTGCGTCACTAACGACATGACCCCGACGATATATCGTTAGCGATGTCGCAGGGTGTAAAGCCCCCTTAATCCTTACTCTCATCTCTCTCGCGGTTAAGCCGATATACACCACTTTTATTCACTTGAATAAAATGCTTTTGATATTTTGCAACAGTTGTCCACTTTTCCTCCAGTTCTCTTATGAGTTCTTTATGTGGGAGCTGCTGCATCTTTAGGGATCACTACTTATGATTCCTTCCGGTGCTAACTGTATACACTGCTCAAAAAATTAAAGGGAACACTTAACCAACCGAATATAACTCCAAGTTAATAAAACCTCTGTGAAATGAAACTGTCCACGTAGGAAGCAACACTGATTGTCAATCAATTTCACATGCTGTTGTGTAAATGGAATAGACATCAGATGGAAATTATTGGCAATTATCAAGACACACTCAATAAAGGAGTGTTTCTGCAGGTGGGGACCACAGCCCACATCTCAGTACCAATGCTTTCTGGCTGACGTTTTGGTCACTTTTGAATGTTGGTTGTGCTCTCACACTCGTGGTGACATGAGACAGACTCTACAACACACACAAGTGGCACAGGTAGTGCAGCTCATCCAGGATGGCACATCAATGCGAGCTGTGGCAAGAAGGTTTGCTGTGTCTGTCAGCATAGTGTCCAGAGGATGGTGGCGCTACCAGGAGACAGGCCAGTACGCCAGGAGACGTGGAGGGGGCCGTAGAAGGGCAACAACCCCGCAGCAGGACTGCTACCTCTGCCTTTGAGCAAGGAGGAGCACTGCCAGAGCTCTGCAAAATGACGTCCAGCAGGCCACAAATGTGCATGTGTCTGCACAAACTGTTAGAAACTGACTTCATGAGGATGGCAGGAGGGCCCGACGTCCATAGATGGGGGTTGTGCTCACTGCCCAACACCGTGCAGGACGCCAGGATTGGCAAATTTGCCACTGGAACCCTGTCCTCTTCACACATGAAAGCAAGTTCACACTGAGCACATGTGACAGAGTCTGGACACGCCATGGAGAGTGATCTGCTGCCTGCAACATCCCTCAGCATGACCGGTTTGGCAGTGGGTCAGTAATGGTGTGGGGTGGCATTTCTTTGGAGGGCTGCACAACCCTCCATGTGCTTGCGAGAGGCAGCCTGATTGCCATTAGGTACCGAGATGAGATCCTCAGACACCTTTTGAGACCATATGCTGGTGCGGTTGGCGCTGGGTTCCTCCTAATGCAGGACAATGCCAGACCTCATGTGGCTGTATTGTGTCAGCAGTTCCTGCAACAAGAAGACATTGAAGCTATGGACTGGCCCGCCTTTTCCCCAGACCTGAACCCGATTGAGCACATCTGGGACATCATGTCTTGCTCCATCCACCAACGGCACGTCGCACCACAGACTGTCCAGAAGTTGGCGGATGCTTTAGTCCAGGTCAGGGAGGAGATCCCTCAGAAGACCATCCGCAACCTCAGCAGGAGCATGCCCAGGCATTGTATGGAGGTCATAAAGGCACGTGGAGGCCACACACAATACTTTGACTTGTTTCCACTTTAATTTTGTCTTGTTTTGTCTTGTCTTGATTTTCATTTTGACTTGTTTTCACTTTCATTTTGTGTGTGTTTTCAAATCCAGACCTCCATTGGTTAAAACGTTTGATTTCCATTCATGATTTTTGTTTCATTTTGTTGTCAGCACATTTAATTTTGTACAGAACAAAGTATTCAATGAGATTATTTCATTCATTCAGATCTAGGATGTGTTATTTGAGTGTTCCTTTTAATTTTTTGAGCAGTGTACATTCTGTCCATATGCATTTTGTTGTAATAATATAGAGCCTGCGGGGCTGTTTGTACATACCAGTGTTCCCCAACTCCAGTCCTCAAGGACCACCATCAGTGCATGTTTTCAGGGTTTCCTAGTATTGCACAGGTGATAATTTAATAACCTGCACAGGTGATGATTCCAACCCCTGTGCAATGCTGAGGAAATACTGAAAACATGCACTGTTGGTGAGCCTTGAGGACTGGAGGTAGGGAACATGGGTATATACAATATGGAGGCTGTGGGTTCTGGCTGTATATATAATATACAGGCTGCAGGGCAAATCGCACCCCCTTAGCCATGTTCCCTCCCCGGTGTCATGTGACTCATTAGTGTTACAAGGACTCAGGTGTGAATGGGGAGCAGGTGTGGTAAATTTGGTGTTATCGCTCACACACTCTCTAACTCATAGAAAAAAAATATTTGGGGGGCCGCATACTTTCCAGGACAAAGTGACATTGTTTTATTGGTACCATATTTTTTTTTCTATACACCTGTGGATCACTCTTTTTTTAACATTTTTTGTCTGTTTATTATAACAAATATGCACTTTTTTTTGTTTAACTATACAAAAATATTTTTTTGATGGTAAAAAAATCAAGCTTTACTTTTATTTTACATCTGTAGTAATGTACCCCATCCTTGTCCCCTTGTAGAAATGTGCCCCATCCTTGTCCCCTTGTAGAAATTTGCCCCATCCTTGTCCCCTTGTAGTAATGTGCTCATCCTTATTTCCATCCTGTAGTTAGGTGCCCATCCTTGTCCCCTTCTTGCAGTAAAGTGCCCATACTTGTCCCCTTCTTGTAGTAATGTGCTCATCCTTATTTCCGTCCAGTAGCAATGTGCCCATCCTTGCCCTGTCTTGCAGTAAAGTGCCAATCCTTGTCCCCTTTTTTCGCAATGTGTCCATCCTTGCCCCTTGTAGTAATGTGCACTAACCTTGTCCACATCCTATAGTAATGTCCCCCATCCTTGTCCCCATCCTGTAGTAATGAGCCCCATCCTGTAGTAATGTGCCCCATCCTTGTCCCCATCCTGTAGTAATGTGCCCCATCCTGTAGTAATGTGCCCCATCCTTGTCCCCATCCTGTAGTAATGTGCCCCATCCTGTAGTAATGTGCCCCATCCTTGTCCCCATCCTGTAGTAATGTGCCCCATCCTGTAGTAATGTGCCCCATCCTTGTCCCCATCCTGTAGTAATGTGCCCCATCCTGTAGTAATGTTCCCATCCTTGTCCCCTTCTTCCAGTAATGTGGCCTTCCTTATCCCCTTCTAGCAATTTGCTGTAGAGGTATTAGTAGCTGTACAGGGAGTCAGTCATGAAGAGCAATTAGTGGCCATCCAAAGGGTCAGTCCTGGAGAGGTATTGGGGAACGTACAGGGGTTCAGTCCTGGAGAGGTATTGGGGATCGTACAGGGGTTCAGTCCTGGAGATATATTGGGCACCGTACAATGGGTCAGTTCTGGAGAGGTATTGGGGTATGTACAGGGGGTCATTCCTGGAGAGGTATTAGTAGCCATACAAAGGGTTAGCCCCAGAGAGGTATTGGGGATCGTACAGGGGGTCAGTTCTGGAGAGGTATTTGGGACCGAACTGATTCTGGAGAGGAATTGGTGACCGTACAGTGGTTAAGTGCTGGAGATATATTAAGGACCATACAGGGGGTCAGTCCTGGAGAGGTATTGTGGACCGTACAGTGGGTCAGTCCTGGACAGGTAATGGGGACAGTACAGGGGTCAGTCCTGGAGATGTATTGGGTACCGTACAGGGGGTCAGTCCTGGAGAGGTATTAGTGGCCATTCAGGGGGTCAGTCCTGGAGAGGTATTAGTGGCCGTACAGGGGGTCAGTCCTGTAGATGTATTGTGGGCCGTACAGAGGGTCAGTCCTGGAGAGGTATTGGGGATGGTACAGGGGATCAGTTCTGGAGAGGAATTGGGGACCATCCAGGGGGTCAGTCCTGTAGATGTATTGGGGACCATACAGGGGGTCAGTCCTGGAGAGGTATTAGTGCCCTACAGGGGTCAGTCCTGGAGAGATATTAGTGCCGTACAGGGGGTCAGTCCTGGAGATGTATTGAGGACAGTAAAAGGGTCAGTCCTGGAGTGGTATTGGGGACCGGATAGAGGGTCAGTCCTGGAGATGTATTGAGGACCGTAGAGGGGGTCAGTCCTGGAGATGTATTGAGGACCGTACAGGGGTCAGTCCTGGAGAGATATTGAGGACAGTACAAGGGTCAGTCCTGGAGTGGTATTGGGGACCGTACAGGGGGTCAGTCCTGGAGAGGTATTGAGGACCGTACAGGGGGTCAGTCCTGGAGAGGTATTAGTGGCCGTATAGGGGGTCAGTCCTGGAGAGGTATTAGTGGCCGTATAGGGGGTCAGTCCTGGAGAGGTATTAGTGGCCGTACAGGGTCAGTCCTAGAGTGGTATTGGGGACCGTCCCGGGGGTCAGTCCTGGAGATGTATTGAGGACCGTACAGGGGGTCAGTCCTGGAGATGTATCAAGGACCGTACAGGGGTCAGTCCTGGAGAGGTACTGAGGACCGTACAGGGGTCAGTCCTGGAGAGGTATTGGGGGCTGTCCCGGGGGTCAGTCCTGGAGAGGTATTGCGGGCCGTCCCGGGGGTCAGTCCTGGAGAGGTTTTGGGGGCCGTCCCGGGGGTCAGTCCTGTAGTGGTATTGGGGGCCAGTCCTGGAGAGGTATTGGGGGCCGTCCTGGAGAGGTATTAGTGGTCGCACAGGGGGTCAGTCCTGGAGAGGTATTGGGGGCCGTCCCCGGGGTCAGTCCTGGAGAGGTATTAGTAGTTTTACAGGGGTCAGTCCTGGAGAGGTATTGGGGGCCGTCCCGGGGGTCAGTCCTGGAGAGGTATTAGTAGTTGTACAGGGGTCAGTCCTGGAGAGGTATTGGGGGCCGTCCTGGGGGTCAGTCCTGGAGAGGTATTAGTGGTCGTACAGGGGGTCAGTCCTGGAGAGGTATTAGTAGTTGTACAGGGGTCAGTCCTGGAGAGGTATTGGGGACCGTCCCGGGGGTCAGTCCTGGAGAGGTATTAGTGGCCGTGCAGGGGGTCAGTCCTGGAGAGGTATTGGGGACCGTCCCGGGGGTCAGTCCTGGAGAGGTATTAATGGCCGTGCAGGGGGTCAGTCCTGGAGAGGTATTAGTGGTCGTACAGGGGGTCAGTCCTGGAGAAGTATTAGTAGTTGTACAGGGGTCAGTCCTGGAGAGGTATTGGGGGCCGTCCCGGGGGTCAGTGCTGGAGAGGTATTGGGGGCCGTCCCAGGGGTCAGTGCTGAAGAGGTATTGGGGGCCGTCCCGGGGGTCAGTGCTGGAGAGGTATTGGGGGCCGTCCCAGGGGTCAGTCCTGGAGAGGTATTAGTAGTTGTACAGGGGTCAGTCCTGGAGAGGTATTGGGGGCCATCCCAGGGGTCAGTCCTGGAGAGGTATTAGTGGTCGTACAGGGGGTCAGTCCTGGAGAGGTATTAGTAGTTGTACAGGGGTCAGTCCTGGAGAGGTATTGGGGGCCGTCACGGGTGTCAGTCCTGGAGAGGTATTGGGGGCCGTCCCGGGGGTCAGTCCTGGAGAGGTATTGGGGGCCGTCCCGGGGGTCAGTCCTGGAGAGGTATTGGGGGCCGTCCTGGGGGTCAGTCCTGGAGAAGTATTAGTAGTTGTGCAGGGGTCAGTCCTGGAGAGGTATTGGGGGCCGTCCCGGGGGTCAGTGCTGGAGAGGTATCGGGGGCCGTCCCGGGGGTCAGTGCTGGAGAGGTATCGGGGGCCGTCCCGGGGGTCAGTGCTGGAGAGGTATCGGGGCCGTCCCGGGGGTTAGTTCTGGAGAGGTATTGAGGACCGTACAGGGGGTCAGTGCTGGAGAGGTATTGGGGGCCGTCCCGGGGGTCAGTCCTGGAGAGGTATTAGTGGTCGCACAGGGGGTCAGTCTTGTAGTGGTATTGGGGGCCGTCCCGGGGGTCAGTGCTGGAGAGGTATCGGGGGCCGTCCCGGGGGTCAGTCCTGGAGAGGTATTGAGGACCGTACAGGGGGTCAGTGCTGGAGAGGTATTGGGGGCCGTCCCGGGGGTCAGTCCTGGAGAGGTATTGAGGACCGCACAGGGGGTCAGTGCTGGAGAGGTATTGAGGGCCGTCCCGGGGGTCAGTGCTGGAGGGGTATCGGGGGCCGTCCCGGGGGTCAGTCCTGGAGAGGTATTGAGGACCGTACAGGGGGTCAGTGCTGGAGAGGTATTGGGGGCCGTCCCGGGGGTCAGTCCTGGAGAGGTATTGAGGACCGCACAGGGGGTCAGTGCTGGAGAGGTATTGGGGGCCGTCCCGGGGGTCAGTGCTGGAGGGGTATCGGGGGCCGTCCCGGGGGTCAGTGTTGGAGAGGTATTGGGGGCCGTCCCGGGGGTCAGTGCTGGAGGGGTATCGGGGGCCGTCCCGGGGGTCAGTCCTGGAGAGGTATTGAGGACCGTACAGGGGGTCAGTGCTGGAGAGGTATTGGGGGCCGTCCCGGGGGTCAGTCCTAGAGAGGTATTGAGGACCGCACAGGGGGTCAGTGCTGGAGAGGTATTGGGGGCCGTCCCGGGGGTCAGTGCTGGAGGGGTATCGGGGGCCGTCCCGGGGGTCAGTGCTGGAGAGGTATTGGGGGCCGTCCCGGGGGTCAGTGCTGGAGGGGTATCGGGGGCCGTCCCGGGGGTCAGTGCTGGAGAGGTATCGGGGGCCGTCCCGGGGGTCAGTGCTGGAGAGGTATCGGGGGCCGTCCCGGGGGTCAGTGCTGGAGAGGTATCGGGGGCCGTCCCGGGGGTCAGTTCTGGAGAGGTATTGAGGACCGTACAGGGGGTCAGTGCTGGAGAGGTATTGGGGGCCGTCCCGGGGGTCAGTCCTGGAGAGGTATTAGTGGTCGCACAGGGGGTCAGTCTTGTAGTGGTATTGGGGGCCGTCCCGGGGGTCAGTCCTGGAGATGGCGGCGCGGGCACTCTGCCTGACCTCCTGCCGCCCCATCCTTGCTGTTTGCACACTGCTGGCCGCATGGCACTGCTGGCTTCATCACATGCCAGTTAAGCTGCCAGGACCGCTGCCAGCTCGCAGAGCCGGGTGTGCAGATGCAGCGCCGCTTTCCCACACCCCTCCTCCACTCCCACATCAGCCTCCGTGTCAGCAGAGCCCAGACAAGTAGCTGCTGCCTGCACCGAGCACTACGCACAGCACACGGCAGCCGGAAACACTGAGGAGCGGGAGCTGCAGGGGTCATCCAGCCCGGGTGGGAGGAGGTGACGAGGGTGCCTAAAAGTTGGGGAGGGGGACGCGTCCCTGCCATTGTTTGCTCCGTATGTCTGTAGCGGGCGAGCACTGCTCCTTTTTGATGTTGTAGTGAGCGATGCGCATGCGCGGCACTTCAGAATTACTGCACTGGTCACAATAAGTTGGATGTCTTCTGCTCTTCACCTAAATCATATCAAAAGCTAAAGGGATGTGGAGAATCCAGAGGAAAGGTTACGTGGGGGTCTGGTCCGTGCAAGTCCTGATTGCCATGGTCTGTGCCCAGAGGTGAGTGATTCCTGAGCAGGGGCATGCACTTTCCATGGACCATGGTGGTCCTGAGGACAGGGATGATGTGCTGTTTACTGTCTTTTAGTGCCAATGATCCCAGCAATATGTCACTGGTTAAGGAGACGGTTGACAGACTCCTGAAAGGCTATGACATCCGTCTGAGGCCAGATTTTGGAGGTAAATTGTCTGATTTCTGTAGTTTTTGGTCTGAATTTTCTGTGCAGGTGAAATAATAATAATGCTGGAAGTAAAGGAAACTTGTCTCCTCCATCCTCCGCACTGTGTCCTCCATCAGCCTCAGCACCGCTAATGCATTGTAGATTGGATGAATATTTCATCTCATCAGAAGTAAGATGCCATCCGGGGGCTTCGTCACCCCCCATTAGTGCTCATCGGACATAGGATTATTATTATCCCAGACACCACTTTATGGAGTTTCAATGCAGCTGGTATATGGCCGTGTATAGAATACAAGATGCCAATGGGGAAACCTGAATAATGCCATCATATACCCTGCCTATAACATGTACCCTGCATATACTATGTGCCCTGCATATACCATGTGCCCTGCATATACCATGTGCCCTGCCTGTACCATGTACCCTTCCTATACCAAGTACCCTGCCTATAACATGTGCCCTGCCTATAACATGTATCCTGTCTATAACATGTACCCTGACTGTACCATGTGCCCTGCATATAACATGTACCCTGACTGTACCATGTACCCTGCCTATGCCATGTGCCCTGCATATACCATGTGCCCTGCCTGTACCATGTACCCTTCCTATACCAAGTACCCTGCCTATAACATTTGCCCTGCCTATAACATGTACCCTGCATATACTATGTGCCCTGCATATACCATGTGCCCTGCATATACCATGTGCCCTGCCTGTACCATGTACCCTTCCTATACCAAGTACCCTGCCTATGCCATGTGCCCTGCATATAACATGTACCCTGACTGTACCATATACCCTGCCTATGCCATGTGCCCTGCCTATAACATGTGCCCTGCATATACCATGTGCCCTGCCTGTACCATGTACCCTTCCTATACCAACTACCCTGCCTATAACATTTGCCCTGCCTATAACATCTACCCTGCATATACTATGTGCCCTGCATATACCATGTGCCCTGCATATACCATGTACCCTTCCTATACCAAGTACCCTGTCTATAACATGTACCCTGACTGTACCATGTACCCTGCCTATGCCATGTGCCCTGCATATAACATGTACCCTGACTGTACCATATACCCTGCCTATTCCATGTACCCTGCCTATACTATGTACCCTGCCTATGCCATGTACTATATCTGTACCATGTACCCTGCCTGTACCATATACCCTGCCTGTACCATGTACCCTGGCTATACCATGTGCCCTGCCTATACCAAGTACCCTGCCTGTACCATGAACTATGTACCCTGCCTGTACCATGTACCCTGGCTATACCATGCGCCCTGCCTATACCATGTACCCTGCCTGTACCATGTACCCTGGCTATACCATGTACCCTGCCTATATCAAGTACCCTGCCTATACCATGTACCCTGGCTATACTATGTACCCTACCTATATCATGTACCCTGGCTATACTATTTAATCTGGCTATACTGTGTACCCTGTCTATATCATGTACCCTGGCTATACTATTTACTCTGGCTATACTGTGTACCCTGCCTATACTGTGTACCCTGTCTATATCATGTACCTTGACTATACCATGTACCCTGCCTATGCCCGCTATGTACATGGTGTATTAATAGTACAAATGCCGTCCATTGAAATAGATGAGTGGCTGGCAGGCAGGAAGGAGTTAAGTTCTTCGAGTTCTCACTGTGGACCCTACTGTTGGCTTCCAGGTGCTCCTGTGGCCGTGGGCATGAACATAGATATCGCCAGCATAGACATGGTGTCAGAAGTCAACATGGTAAGTCATTTTTAAAATGTAATCTGAGAAATATATATATATATATGTTTTTTTTTTAGGGGGGTGTCTATATTTTTTGCAAACCATCAGATGTTACCTGTCCCATGGATCCTGATAAAGCATGAAGGTTTCCTTTCCAGATATCAATGTCTCCTGACAGCAGGGGACGTGGTGACTACTGTCTCATGTATTTATGTAACATATTAGTTCATCAGGGCTTATCTCAGTCCCTATTGACAGTCAATTAATACAGTCACTAGAGATAAAGGGGGGATCGATCCGCCAGGTTTGAGATTTGCGGTGGATGAGGCTGAATCACCTCCCGGAGCATTTTTAAAGATTTGCTCATCTCTGACAGTTACTTTCCGTGTGTTGTAGCTTGTGACCACTTAGTTGAAATTCAAGAAGCAGCTTTTGACTTGCTGACTTCATGCAACAGCGTCCCCTGCTGACACATGTGCGCACTGCACATCACAGGCTCATTAGCTTTCAGTCAGGGTCCCTGGTATGCTCTGGTACAGCTCTGGGAAGAAGTTTCACAGGAAGTCTGACAGTGTTTTGTTTTCTATTTGTGTAGATTGTTTGTGTTTTATAAACGCACTATTATGTATTATGTATCTATTATCCTGCTGCTCTGTGTGACCAGCGTGCAACGTAACAAGGCTGCTAAAGTGCATAGAATCTGACCTCTGGAGATACAGAAACTATTATTATATTGTTTTTGTAACTGATTGTTATTATCTATTAGTGTGCTATGTTTACAATACAAAATAAAGTAACATAGATAAATAGATGGATAGATAGATAGATAATGGATAGATAGAGGGAGGGATGGATGGATAGATAGATAGATGGAAACATACATACAAACAAAAAATAGATAGATGGATGGAAAGATGGATAGATAGATAGATAATGGATAGATAATGGATATATAGATAGATAAATAGATAGATAATGGATAGATAGATGGATAGATAGAGGGATAGATGGATGGATGGATAGATGAATATATGGATCGATGGATGGATGGATGGATGGATGGATGGATGGATGGATGGATAGATAGAGGAATAGATAGATGGATGGATAGATATATAGATAAAGGATTAATAGATAGATGGATAGATAGATGGATGGATAGATAGAGGAATAGATAGATGGATGGATAGATAGAAAGATATATATATAGACAATGGATAGATAGATGGATAGATAGAAAGATAGATAGATGGATAGAAAGATATATGAAAACATACATAGAAAGATAGATGGATGGATAGATATATAGATAGAAAAATGGATAGATAGAGAGATAGATAGATGGATGTATTGATAGATAGACAGATAGAAGGATAGAAAGATGGATAGATAGATAGATAGATAGATAGATAGATAGATAGTTGGATGTATTGATAGAAAGATAGAAGGATAGATAGATAGATAGAGGGATAGATAGATAATAGATAGATAGATAATAGATAGATAGATAGATAATAGATAGATAGAGGATAGATAGATGGATGTATTGATAGATAGAATGATAGAAGGATAGAAAGATGGATAGATAGATTGATAGATAGATGGATGGATGGATAGATAAATAGATAGATAGATAGATAGATAGATAGATAGATAGATAGATAGATAGATACTGTTGGAGGGTGCATACAGGCTGCTCCTCCAGGGATTCTTTGGATGAATAGACACAATCACATCCATTTTCCCTGCAGTTACAATAGCACAGAACATTTTGTATATCTCATACTGGCTCGTTTGCTGTGACTGATATGGATTTCAGACCATTTGATCAGATATCTGATGAATTTCTTTGAGAACCCCTGATTTTCTTTGGATTTTGCGCACATGTGATTAGCAGACGTTCTCCTATGTAGCCTCATGCATGCTAACTATGTGATCGATTTCCTGGAGGTTTCGCAGCCCCTGTGATGTCATCGGTTCATTCCTGGAGATTTCATGCCTGCGCTGAAACAGAAAAAAAAAAAATCCAGTCAACAAAATAATTGTTGCCAAACAAACCATATTGCTGTAGATAGATGAAGAAAACCATCTGCGAGCCATGTCTCTCCTGATGGTTCTCCTTCCTTGTCTCCAAAAGACAACATTTTAGAAAAAAATAAATAAAGAATATTTTTTGGCTTATACTTTTATGCTTTAGTGTTTCATTTTTTGGCTTAAAATGCAGGGAGAAAAGAATACAGCACCACTATAGTCCTTCAGCACCGGAAGTCCATAAGAGCATGGAGGTCTTCTGATGTTATCCGATAGCGGCAATGCATGTTGCTAAGAAACTACACAAGCCAACACATGCAAAATAGAATTTATAAGGATATTTCAATAGTTCCTTAAAGGGGTTTTCCCTATGAACAAAGTACATTTTAACTTAATAGATCTTAGACTAAAGATAAGTTCCACAATTGGGTGTTAAAAAGTTTCTCCGTGTCCCACCCTGCAGACCTGCTTCACTTCATGGTCAGAACATGTTACATTTCCTGGCCAGGGGAACAAACAAAAAACAGTATATAGTATGGGGTCGCATCTGATTCTTTCTGTGAGGTAACACATTTATCTGCCTGTTTTATCACAGTAATGAGTGTTTCTTCCACATCTTCAGTGTTGTGAGCGCATCCTAAATCAACTCAATTGAGGTAGGAGATCCAGCTGCCACTTAGCTCATGTGCCACTGATTTCATTGATGATGATGAGCTCAGGTAACAGAAGAAGCGGCAGAAACACTTACTCCTGTGATAAAGCAGGCAAGAAATGTGTTACCTCACAGAAAGAATTAGCTGAAATCTCTGTCCTTTCTGCATTCTCCCTACTGTGTCCTCCCCTGCCCAGGAGACAGTAGGTTCAGACACAGCAATTACACAGTACATAGCAGGGACACATATATTAGATTCACAGCACGGGAACATTTTTTTTCTAATACATCCAGTTGTGGAAAAGGTATTTCATTCTTGTGACAACCCCTTTAATGCTCACTGACTTAAGAAAATAGTATTTAAGCATCTAATTTTAATCCAATCCAAAATTAAGCTTCCCCAAAGAAACATACAATCATGGCCGAAAGTGTTGGCACCCTTGAAGTATTTCTCCCATAAAGTTATTGCAATTACACATGTTTTGTCATACACATGTTTATTTTCTTTGTGTGTATTGGAAAAACACAAAAAAATAGGGAAAAGGGCAAATTAGACATCATTTCACAGAAAAGCCCAAAAATTGGCCACAGAAAGTTATTGGCACCTTTCCAAAATTGTGGGTAAATAACTTTGTTTCAAACATGTTATGCTTGTTCAAATTCACCTGTGGCAAGTAATAGATGTGGGCAATATGAAAATCACACTTGAAACCAGATGAAAAGGGGAAGAAGTTGACTCAATAATTTGCATTGTGTGTCTGTGTGTGTGACACTAGGCATGGAGAACAGAAAGAGGAGAAGAGAACTGTCTGAGGACCTGATACCCAAAAGTGTTTAAAAAAATCTCAAGGTTGTAAGTCCATCTCCAGAGATCTTGATGTTCCTTTGTCCATGGTAGGCAACATAATCAAGAAATTTACTACCCATGGCACTGTAGCTAATCTCTTGGACGTGGATGGCAAAGAAAAATTGATGAAAAGGTTACAACGCAGGATAGTCCGGATGGTGGATAAGTAGCCCCAATCAAGTTCCAAAGAAATTCCAGCTGCCCTGCAAGCTCAAGGTGCATCAGTGTTAGTGCAAACTATCTGTCAACATTTGAATGAAATGAAACACTATGCAGGAGACCCACAAAGAAAGCACTTCTAACATAGAGCAATAAAAAAATCTAGACTGCAATTTACTAAAAGGTCTGCGAGTAATCCAAAAATACTTCTGGGAAAGTGTCTTGTGGACACATGAGATGAAGATAGAGTTTCTTTGGTAAAGTACATCATTTACTGTTTACAGAATATAGAATGAGGCCTAAAAAGAAAAGAACACAGTACCTACAGTCAAGCATGTTGGAGGCTCAAAGATGTTTTGGGGTTGTTTTGCTGCCTCTGGCACTGGGTGCCTTGACTGTGTGCAAGGAATCATGAAATCTGAAGATTACCAAAGGATTTTGGTTTGCAATGCAGTGCCCTGTGTCAGAAAGCTGGGTTTGTATTGTAGGTCATGGGTCTTCCAGTAGGACAGTGACCCCAAACATACTTCAAGAAGCAACTAGTAATGGATGCAAACAAAATGCTGGACATTTCTGAAAAGGCCAGCAATGAGTTTGGCTCTAAATTCATTGAACGATGTTTACGTTTTTACCATCAGTTTTTCTCATACTGTATTAGCCAGAGTCACACTTGCGAGTTCCTCTCGTATATCTTGCGTGAGTGTCGAATCACATCACCTGGCACGGCCTGATGCTCTCCAGACACGAGTGTCTCAGCTGCTTACAAATATATGCAGCCAACCCGCTCCTGTCTGTAGAATGTGTGTTTTTACTGACCCATAGACTTGAATATGCAATTATGCTTCATGACTTCGATTAAAAATGGACATGTGTCTATATATATTTTTTGTGGTGGGCTAAAAAAACCCAACCTGTGAACCGTCCCATATAAGTATAACTGGCATGTGTTCTATTCATAAAAAAAGTTGATAGAAGATGTGGGTTACTAAAGGTCATCTGTGGAATACCTTAAAGGGGACCTGTCTCCATATTTGCCCCCTATAAGCTGTGGCCAGCACCAGTCAGTCCTTATATACAGCTTTCTAGAAAAACGTATATAAGAGCCCAGGCCACTCTGTGTAATGTAAAAACACCTTTTATTTTACGCACTTCTGGGGTGGTATGGTCCGATGGGTGTCACTGGTCTTGATCCATCTTTTCCTCTCTGCTTGTCATCACCGTCTTTTTTCCCTGCTACGTCTTATATCTTCCACATTGCATTTCTGCGCACGTGCACTTCTCTCTGCCTTGCTGAAGGCAGATCAAAGCATTGTAGTGTGCATGCGCGAGCGTTCTCTGATCTTTCCCCACACCTGTGTATTACAGTATTTTGCTGTGCACACAATAAAGGCCCCATCACACACACAGATAAATCTTTGGCAGCTCTGTGGTTGCAGTGAAATCATGGACATATTGTTCCATTTGTACACAACCACAAACCGGGCACTGATTGTCCACAATTTCACTGCAACCACAGATCTGCCGCAGATTTATCTCTGTGTGTGACAGGGCCTCGCAAGGAGGAAGAGGAACTGGACCGAGACCAGCGGCACCCATAGGACCGGACCACCCCACAGGTTAGTATAATAAAAAGTCTTTTTTTGTATTATTCAGATTGGCTTGGGGACTTATATACAGTATTCTAGAATGCAGTATATAAGAGCTCACTGGTGGTGGCTGCAGTATATAGGTTCCCTTTAAGGTAAGCTCATATATAATTCAAAAAGTCTGCAGCTGATTTCATTGCAAATCCTGGTTATACAAAGTAAAATCCACATTTTACTTACAGATTTTAGAACGGATTTGTATGCGAATTCAACAGTTTTCACTTCAGCTTCTGTACATTAAAAGGCGCAAAATCTGCAGAGAGATGCAGCATAAGAGGTTTCAGCATGAAAAAATAGTATCCGGAATGTGGATAAAATGTGAAAAAATGTCATCGACGTATCTTGTACTGTAATCCTGCGTGAATTTTATCTATGCAAAACCACTGGTAAAATCTACACAAAATCCATTATGTGTGGGTTTACGCCTGTGCTGAAAAGGTTGAATAATATTTGTTTTAGTTTTTTTGTTTCCTAAGTGCTGAAATGGAGAAATGAAAAAGTGGTGCTAAGTATATTAGTGATTCTAGTCCGATTACATCATTTAATGTCTTGCTCTGAGTTCCAATATGCCGTCCTTTAGTCCAGAATAGAGGATGTTGTATGGCTGTTGATGAGTCTTAGCACAGAAGAGTAAAGTATGAATCAGTACCCGTTTTATTAGTAGGGGGCACGAGGTTGCCTGAGGACATGGATCCTAGGTTGAAGTGGTCATGTTAGGCCTGTCGGCTTGAACGAAGTGGAATCAACCCTCCGAGTGGCACTCTGATGCTCACCAATCAAGTAATGGCCGCATCCTCAGAGAAGGGAAAATGGTGCCAGGTGGCATAACTTTGGAATGGGGGAGTGGGGGGCATACAAGAAAATGAAAAACTTTTCCAGAATCAGTAGAGCAGCACCAATTGGAGGAGGTACTCAGTGTGAACAAGAATCCAGTCAAAGCTCCTGTTTAAGACACCACACCGGCATTTTTTTATTTCACTGCCACAGTGTTATTACTAGTGCTTGTTCCCTGCTATTAGTAATATACTTACTGGCTATTATCTTCTGGTCTTGGTGGTGTTTAGGACCTCTTGTGCTAGTTGACATCTGCAGTGTTTGCTGGGTGGACCAGAAGTAATTTCTCAATGTAAGTCTATAAGAGCCAGAATGACTACTTTGAGAACTTGTGACCGATAGCTGTGACTTCCGATCAGTCTTGATCTGGGGGATCACTTGAAGGCAGAACTGAACTGGAGCGGGGCTGGGAAAATCAGATGACTGCAGCTAGTGAGTGCATTACTTTTGGTAAGAATCATGCATTAATGATACCACTCCGGAGGTGAAATAATAAAAAATGATGAAGTGGTACTTTAACTGTACAGTCAAGTTGGTTTCTAGTACATTTTATATGTAAAATGGAATATTTGTGACGTTATATTTATTTATGCCTAAGGAGACAGTGTTGTAGATGAGCACAGTGACAAAGGGCAGATGGCACAGTAGCTAATTTGATAAAAAGTGCCTGTTTCTGTCACAAGAGGTTAAAGGGAACCTGTCCGGTCTCTTATGCCCTACAAGCCCTTTTGAGTGCTTGAAAGGAATTTGTGAAGAATTAGGATAACTACCATTATATTGAACTGTACATACACTTTATAACATTTGAGAAGAAGGTCTGCAAACCATGTCATATGAAGAACGGCTAAAAGAACTAGGAATATTTAGTTTGAAAAAGAGAAGGCTGAGAAGAGACTTAATAGCGGTCTACAAATATCTGAAAGGGAGTCACAGTACAGAGGAAACCTCCCTATTCTCATTAGCACAAGGAAGTTCAAGCAGCAATGGGATGAAACTAAAAGGAAGGAGATTCAGATTAGACATTAGGAAAAACTTTCTGACAGTCAGGGAGTGGAACAGGCGACCACGGAAGGTGGTGAGCTCTCCATCAATGGAAATCTTCAAGCAGAAACTGAATAAACATATAGCTGTGATGATTTAGGAAAGGCTGCACTCGCAGGGGTTGGACCCGATGGCCCTTGAGGTCCCTTCCAACTCTACCATTCTATGATCCTATGAAGCTTTGATTACAACCAACTTAAGGTTCCCTGTTTAGTAATGTGTGGTGGTGTGAGCTCTGTTCAGGGGAAATCTCTTATACTGTAATACTCCACTCTGTTTACACGTTTCCTGATAAAAAGGGAATGTTGAAAAGATATGGACCAGGCATCACTTTCCACCAGATGTTCGTCAGCGGACAAGAGTTCATAAACTTTTTATGAGAATCTTTCATGGGGTTCTTCTTGTGCCACGAAATTGATGCTGTGTCTTTAGGATTGATCATCAATAGAAGCTCACTGGGGGTCTGTCCACCGGAACTTAGACAACTAGCTATTTTTTGGGGCCACTGTTGCCTGGGCAAGCTCTGTGGCTTCTTTTTTGTTAATGTCACTGTCACAACATCATGTTGTGCATTTTGTAGTGACTGTGTCTTTTATTGTAGGTTAGTCCTACTCAAACACTATCTTAACCTCATCTTGGAATGGTTTTATGACTCAGATACTGATCATATAGAGGTTTTAATTATCCCATATATGCTACCATAATTCCACCCTTTCTGCACGCCTTATAGCTACACCCATGTGTATGTTGTGATCATTGTTAGAAATCAGCAAATTAATTTGCAAAATGTTGGTTCATCGGGAAGGTCAGTATCCTATGATCTTTGGACGGGAGCCCTGTGATTCCCACCTCTCAGGATCTGAAGTTCCTATTTTGATTAGCTGGCTTGGCGTGATGTCATTTGTATAATGTCATCCTAGGCCAGCTGATCAAAAGAGAAGCTATGGAGGCAGGCGAGAGGCAGTTTGCATGACTCCCATCTAAGAACACTGACCTGTATGCTGGACTAGAGTCCTGCAAATGTATTCACCCATCTCTACTGTTACAGGGAATCTGTTATGCTGTATCTAGGAGGCTATGTGGGGGCTCTTGCTGTTTATATGAGGCTATGGGGTGGCTCATACAGTATATAAGAGGCTATGTGAGGGCTCATACATTGGGTCTATTTGGAGGCTCATACTGTATATAGAAGGCTATGTGAGAGTACATTATGAGAAAATTTCTCGGAACATGAGCCATAAGGTAAATGCGCCACTAGCACACTTGTACTAGTGGCGTATATGCATCACTCGCAATAGAATGCAAAGGAAGGAGAACAATCGAGTGTATATGCAAACAAATTGTTTATTAGAGAAAAGACACACGCAAAACAGCAATTGAATGATTTAAAAACAACTACCACTGAATCAAGGGGGGCATACAGTGTGACAAAAGATAACACAATACATGTTACATGCCAGTGGTCGTGGAATAAGTGAACAGTATTGTATTAGAAAAGCCAAAATTAGTATAATATGGCAGTAAAGCCCAATGTTCACAATCCCAAATAGCCGTGGGAGAGGTAGAGTGTTAAAAAAAGGGATTATAAGGATGGTACAATCAGCACATTTAGGTAACAAATGGCCAATACCCAATATTCACAATCCCACGTAGCCGTGGGAGAGGTAGAATGTTAAAAAAGGGGTTGTTTGGATGGCACAATCAGCACAATTGGGTAACCAATAGCTGTGGGAGAGGAAAGGGTACAGGTTATGATGTCACACTATAATCGTGGGAGAGGTGGAAACATATAATTGAATAGAGAATGACCAACACACCGGGGTGGGTAGACAATGTCAGCACTCTATTATAATAAATGTCTCAATTACAGAGTACAAAAAAATTGGTAGTGCCGTAGAGGGTCCAGCCACAACCGAAGTGTATGGAATTACATGTAAGAAACATCATAACCGAGGGCTATAAGGTACCAAAAAATAGCTAATAGTTGATGGCCCTAGATGTATGAAATACATGCCAAGTAGACCTTGATAGGCATAGTATCAAGGGACATAAAGTGCAAATGCATAAAGATAAATAATCCTAATAACAAAAAAAGTATAGTGAAACAATACCCACAGATAAAAACAGCCACTGGCAACAAGTAAGGAGTAACAATCACATCATGCACATACACGAAGAGAAGAGGGATCACCGCTGTTTATATGAGGCTATGGGGTGGCTCATATAGTATATAGGAGGCTATGTGAGGGCTCATACATAGGGTCTATTTGGAGGCTCATACTGTATATAGAAGGCTATGTGAGAGTACATGTTGTATATAGAAGGCTATGTGTGTGGCTCTTGCTGTTCATAGAAAGCTATGTTGGGGCTTATGCATAGCAACAAAGTGTAGGCTCATGCATTATATAGGAGGCTATATGAGGGCTACTGTGGTATAAAGGAGGCTATGTGGGGGCTCATGTTCTATATGGGAGGCTAAATGTGGACTCCTGCTATATACATGATGCTATGTTTTTATGTTCTCCCCGTGTTTGCGTGGGTTTCCTCCGGGTACTCCGGTTTCCTCCCACACTCCAAAGACATACCCCTAGGGATCCTAGATTGTGAGCCCCAATGGGGACAGTGTTGACATTGTATGCAAAGCGCTGTGGAATTAATAGCACTATAGAAATGAATAACTATTATTATTATTATTATGTGAGGGCTCATGGTGTATATAGGAGGTTATGTGGTGGCTCATAATTTATATAGGAAGCTATAAGGGAACTAATAATCTATACAGGAGGCTAAGTGGGGGCTCATGCTTTATATTGAAGTATAGAGTGTCATGCACCTTGGCACCTACCTCTATTCTTTCAGTGCTATTCTGTATACTTTACTGTCTGGAATTAAGGGGGCTTTACACGCTACGATATCGTTAATGTTTGGTCGCCGAGGTCAAGTTGTTAGTGACGCACATCCGGCGTCATTAACGATATCGCAGCGTGTAATACTTACCAGCGACCTTAGGCGACCTCAAAAATGGTGAAAATCGTTCACCATGGAGAGGTCGTCCCAAAGTCAAAAATCGGTAAGGGTTGTTTAGCGTTGTGGTTCATCGCTCATGCGGCAGCACACATCGCTATGTGTGACACCGCATGAGCGAGGAACGTCTCCTTACCTGCCGCCGGCCCCAATGCGGAATGAAGAAGGTGGGCGGGATGTTACGTCCTGCTCATCTCCGCCCCTCTGCTTTGATTGGCCGGCCGCTTAGTGACGTTGCGGTGACGTCGCTGTGATGCCAAACGTCCCTCCCCCTTGAAGGAGGGATTGTTCGGCAGTCACAGCGCCGCCGACGACCAGGTAAGTATGTGTGACGCTGCGTAGCGATAATGTTCGCTATGGCAGCGATCACAAACAATCGCATGCGCGACGGGGGCGGGTACTTACACGGTCGCTATCGCTAGAAATTGCTAGCGATATCGCTACCGTGTAAAGCCCCCTTTAGTCTGAAGAAGGTCTTGCTGACTGTAGAATTAAATATTTCAGGATTGCAGTTTCCATTAAAACCAATATCTCTTCTTAATGTCGGATTTATTTTCTTTATTTGCTTTATATAGAAGGCTATGTTAGGGCTTATGCTGTATGTAGAAGGCTATGTGGGTGCTCCTGTTGTATAAGGGAGAGTATGTGAGGGCTCATACTACATATAGGAGGCTATGTGGGTGTTCATGTTGTATATAGGTGAGTATGTGAGGGCTCATGCTGTAGATAGGAGGCTATGTGGGGACTCCTACTGTATATAGGAGGCTTGTGAGGGCTCATCCTGTATATAGGAGACTATGTGAGGGCTCATACTGTATATAGGAAGCTATGCGGATGATCATGCATAGGGGCTACGTGGGTCTATTTCTATATATAGGAGGTTATGTGTGGGCTTATGCATCGCGACAATGTGGGGGCTCATGGTTTATATAGGAGGCTATGTAAGGGCTCCCAAGGTATAAAGGAGGCTATGTGGTGGCTCTTGCTGTATATAGGAGTCTAGATCAGGACTCCTGCTATATATAAAATGGTATGTGAGGGTGAGGGCTCATGCTGTATACAGGAGGCTATATGGTTGTTCATGTTGTATATAGGAGGCTATGTGTTGGCTCCTGCTGTGTATAGGAGGCTATGTGGGGGCCCGTGCAATATATAGGATATATGGGGGCTCATGTTGTATACAGGAGGCTATATGGAGGCTCATGCTGTATATATGAGGCTATTTGGGGCTCAGGTTGTAAATAGAAGGTTATGTGGGGGCCCATGGCGTACATAGGAGGCTATTTTGGGGCTCATACTGTATATGGGAGGCTATGTGGGGGCTCATGCTGTATATATGAGGCTATGTGGGGGCTCATGCTATGTATTGAAGGCTACATGGGGCTCATGCTGTATATAGGAGGGTATGTCTGGGCTCATTGATAGGGGCTACGTGGGGCTCTTGCTGTATATAAGAGGCGATGTGGGTGCATATGCTGTGCATAGGCTATTTGGGGGCACATGCTGTATATTGGAGGCTCTGTTGGGGCTCATGCTGTACATAGAAGGCTATATGGGGCTAATGTTGTATATAAGAGGCTATGAGGGGGCTCATGATTTATAAAGTAGGCCATGTTGGGGTCCATACTGATATTGTGGCTATGTAGGGTCACTTACTGTATATAGGGGGCTATTATCATGCTGAAAGTCCCAGCCACATTTCATCTTCAATGGCCTTGCTGATGGAAGGAGGTTTGCATTCAAATTCTCACAATACATGGCTCCATTCATTTTTTCATGTCGGATCGGTCGCCCTGGTCCCTTTGCAGCGAAACAGCCCCATAGCATGATGTTGCCACCCCTATTCCTCACAGTAGGCATGGTATTCTTTGGATGCAACTCAGCATTCTACCTCCTCCAAATGCGATAAGTTGTGTTTCTACCAAACAGTTCTACTTTGGTTTCATCAGACCATATGACATTTTCCCAATACTCTTCTGGATAATCCAAATGCTCTCTAGCAAACTCAGATGGGCCCGGACATGTACTGGCTTAAGCAGGGGGATATGTCTGGCACTGCAGGATCTGAGTCCTTGGTGGCGTAGTGTGTTACTGATGGTAGCCTTTATTACGGTGGTCCTAGCTCTATGTAAGTCATTCACTAGGTTCCCTAATGTGGTTCTGGGATTTTTGCTCACCGTTCTTGTGATCGTTTTGACCCCACAGGGAGAGATTTTGCATGGAGCCCCAGATCGAGGGAGATTATCAGTGGTCTTCTATGTCTTCCATTTTCTTATTATTGCTCCCACATTTGATTTTATCACACCAAGCTGCTTGCCTATTGCAGATTCAGTCTTCCCAGCCTGGTGCAGGGCTACAATTTTGTTTCTGTTGTCCTTCGACAGCTCTTTGGTCTTCGCTATAGTGGAGTTTGGAGTGTGACTTTTTGAGGTTGTGGATAGGTGTCTTTTATACTGATAACAAGTTCAAATAGGTGCCATTACTACAGGTAATGAGTGGAGGACAGAGGAGCCTCTGAAAGAAGAAGTTACAGGTCTGTGAGAGCCAGAAAATCTTGCATGTTTTTAGGTGACCAAATACTTATTTTACACCATAATTTGCAAAAACAATCTTGCCAAATCAGACAAGGTGATTTTTTGTGGGTTTTTTTCCTCATTTTGTCTCTCATAGTTGTGGTCACCTATGATGTCAATTACAGGCCTCTCTCATCTTTTTAAGTGGGAGAACTTGCACAATTAGTGGCTGACTAAATAGTATTTTTCCCCACTGTAGTGCTATGTTTGAGTATATGTTGTATATATGAGGCTATGTGGGTGCTCATGCTGTATATATGAGGTTATGTAGCTGCTTATACTGTATTTAGGAGGATGTGTTGGAGCTCATTCATAGGGGCTATGTGGGGGCTCATGCTGTGTATAGAAGGTTGTTGCTTGGGCTCATACTGTATATAGGAAGCTATGCGGATGATCATGCATAGGGGCTACGTGGGTCTATTTCTGTATATAGGAGGTTATGTGTGGGCTTATGCATAGCGACAATGTGGGGGCTCATGGTTTATATAGGAGGCTATGTAAGGGCTCCCAAGGTATAAAGGAGGCTATGTGGTGGCTCTTGCTGTATATAGGAGTCTAGATCAGGACTCCTGCTATATATAAAATGGTATGTGAGGGTGAGGGCTCATGCTGTATACAGGAGGCTATATGGTTGTTCATGTTGTATATAGGAGGCTATGTGTTGGCTCCTGCTGTGTATAGGAGGCTATGTGGGGGCCCGTGCAATATATAGGATATATGGGGGCTCATGTTGTATATAGGAGGCTATGTGGAGGCTCATGCTGTATATATGAGGCTATTTGGGGCTCAGGTTGTAAATAGGTTATGTGGGGGCCCATGGCGTACATAGGAGGCTATTTTGGGGCTCATACTGTATATGGGAGGCTATGTGGGGGCTCATGCTGTATATATGAGGCTATGTGGGGGCTCATGCTATGTATTGAAGGCTACATGGGGCTCATGCTGTATATAGGAGGGTATGTGTGGGCTCATTGATAGGGGCTACGTGGGGCTCTTGCTGTATATAAGAGGCGATGTGGGTGCATATGCTGTGCATAGGCTATTTGGGGGCACATGCTGTATATTGGAGGCTCTGTTGGGGCTCATGCTGTACATAGAAGGCTATATGGGGCTAATGTTGTATATAAGAGGCTATGAGGGGGCTCATGATTTATAAAGTAGGCCATGTTGGGGTCCATACTGATATTGTGGCTATGTAGGGTCACTTACTGTATATAGGGGGCTATTATCATGCTGAAAGTCCCAGCCACATTTCATCTTCAATGGCCTTGCTGATGGAAGGAGGTTTGAAATTCTCACAATAAATGGCTACATTCATTTTTTCATGTCGGATCGGTCGCCCTGGTCCCTTTGCAGCGAAACAGCCCCATAGCATGATGTTGCCACCTCTATTCCTCACAGTAGGCATGGTATTCTTTGGATGCAACTCAGCATTCTGCCTCCTCCAAATGCGATAAGTTGTGTTTCTACCAAACAGTTCTACTTTGGTTTCATCAGACCATATGCCATTTTCCCAATACTCTTCTGGATAATCCAAATGCTCTCTAGCAAACTCAGATGGGCCCGGACATGTACTGGCTTAAGCAGGGGGATACGTCTGGCACTGCAGGATCTGAGTCCTTGGTGGCGTAGTGTGTTACTGATGGTAGCCTTTATTACGGTGGTCCTAGCTCTATGCAAGTCATTCACTAGGTTCCCTAATGTGGTTCTGGGATTTTTGCTCACCGTTCTTGTGATCGTTTTGACCCCACAGGGAGAGATTTTGCATGGAGCCCCAGATCGAGGGAGATTATCAGTGGTCTTCTATGTCTTCCATTTTCTTATTATTGCTCCCACATTTGATTTTATCACACCAAGCTGCTTGCCTATTGCAGATTCAGTCTTCCCAGCCTGGTGCAGGGCTACAATTTTGTTTCTGTTGTCCTTCGACAGCTCTTTGGTCTTCGCTATAGTGGAGTTTGGAGTGTGACTGTTTGAGGTTGTGGATAGGTGTCTTTTATACTGATAAAAAGTTCAAATAGGTGCCATTACTACAGGTAATGAGTGGAGGACAGAGGAGTCTCTGAAAGAAGAAGTTACAAGTCTGTGAGAGCCAGAAAATCTTGCATGTTTTTAGGTGACCAAATACTTATTTTACACCATAATTTGCAAAAACAATCTTGCCAAATCAGACAAGGTGATTTTTTGTGGGTTTTTTTCCTCATTTTGTCTCTCATAGTTGTGGTCACCTATGATGTCAATTACAGGCCTCTCTCATCTTTTTAAGTGGGAGAGCTTGCACAATTGGTGGCTGACTAAATAGTATTTTTCCCCACTGTAGTGCTATGTTTGAGTATATGTTATATATATGAGGCTATGTGGGTGCTCATGCTGTATATATGAGGTTATGTAGCTGCTTATACTGTATTTAGGAGGATGTGTTGGAGCTCATTCATAGGGGCTATGTGGGGGCTCATGCTGTGTATAGAAGGTTGTTGCTTGGGCTCATACTGTATATAGGAGGATGTCATCATATTTAATTCTGTTCATTATTAATATAAAATAACAATTATAATTATTATATTAATATTGAGCAGAAATCATTTCAGCCTATTTGTTCAGCCCTCCTCAACATTCAGAGTTTCTCATGTGGCTGTGCGGGAAAATGTATTTCTCACCCCTGCTATATTATGTGTAGAGCTCTATATACAGTGCCTTGCGAAAGTATTCGGCCCCTTTGAATTTTTCAACCTTTTCCCACATTTCAGGCTTCAAACATAAAGATAAAAATTTAAATTTTATGGTGAAAAATCAACAACAAGTGGGACACAATTGTGAAGGTGAACAATATTTATTGCTTATTTTAAACTTTTATATAAAACAAATAACTGAAAATTAGGGCGTGCAATATTATTCATCCCCTTTAAGTTAATTCTTTGTAGCACCACCTTTTGCTGCGATTACAGCTGCAAGTCTCTTGGGGTATGTCTCTATCAGTTTTGCACATCGAGAGACTGAAATTCTCGCCCATTCTTCCTTTGCAAACAGCTGGAGCTGAGTGAGGTTGGATGGAGGCATTTGTGTACAGCAGTTTTCAGCTCTTTCCACAGATTCTCGATTGGATTCAGGTCTGGACTTTGACTTGGCCATTCTAACACCTGGATACGTTTATTTGTGAACCATTCCATTGTAGATTTTGTTTTATGTTTTGGATCATTGTCTTGTTGAAAGACAAATCTCCGTCCCAGTGTCAGGTCTTTTGCAGACTCCAACAGGTTTTCTTCAAGAATGGTCCTGTATTTAGCTCCATCCATCTTCCCATCAATTTTAACCATCTTCCCTGTCCCTGCTGAAGAAAAGCAGGCCCAAACCACGATGCTGCCACCACCATGTTTGACAGTGGGGATGGTGTGCTCAAGGTGATGAGCTGTGTTGCTTTTACGCCAAACATATCGTTTGGCATTGTGCCCAATAAGTTCGATTTTGGTTTCATCTGACCAGAGCACCTTCTTCCACATGCTTGGTGTGTCTCCCAGGAGGTTTGTGGCAAACTTTGAGCAAACTTTGTGCAGTGTATGACTGATTGTTGTCCTATGGACAGACTCTCTAACCTCAGTTGTAGATCTCTGCAGTTCATCCAGAGTGATCATGGGCCTCTTGGCTGCATCTCTGATCAGTCTTCTCCTTATTTGAGATGAAATTTGTGAGGGATGGCTTGGTCTTGGTAGATTTGCAGTGGTATGATACTCCTTCCATTTCAATATAATCACTTGCACAGTGCTTCTTGGGATGTTTAAAGTTGTGGAAATCTTTTTGTAACCAAATCCAGCTTTAAACTTCTCCACAACAGTATCACGGACCTGCCTGTTGTGTTCCTTGGACTCCATCATGCTATATGCGCTTTAAACAGAACACTGAGACTATCACAGAGCAGGTGCAGTTATTCGGAGACTTGATTACACACAGGTGGCTTATATTTATCATTGATCAGTCATTTAGGACAACATTGGATCATTCAGAGATCCTCAATGAACCTCTGGAGTGAGTTTGCTGCACTGAAAGTAAAGGGGACGAATAATATTGCACGCCCCAATTTTCAGTTTATTCTTTTTTACAAAAGTTTACAATAAGCAATACATTTCGTTCAACTTCACAATTGTGTCCCACTTGTTGATTCTTCACCATAACATTAAAATTGTTATCTTTATGTTTGAAGCCTGAAATGTGGGAAAAGGTTGAAAAATTCAAGGGGGCCGAAAACTTTCGCAAGGCACTGTAAGAGAAAAAAATGTGCGCCTGTCTCATAGTGTCTGCAGATGTGCACATGTGCGGTAATCATATCACTTGATCTATCAAGGGGGCCATGTAACATGTCTCGGGGGGGGGGGCCATGCCTTCTAAACTGCCCGGGGCCCTGGCTACTCTTCATCCGCCCCTTGTTGTGAATACATCAAACAGTTTTACAGACTTGTACACTGACGCTGATAGTAGCATTCACATTCAGGACCAAATGCTGAATAGCAAATTCCTTCTGGTACAGAGTGGGCAAAGTGATGGGAATCAGCTCCTCCATGCCAAACCAATACCAGTCATTAGTGGTGGTGTTAATTGTTGGCAGTGCACGGTGGGAGTCATTGTGACTATAAATGATGGATTTGTATCATATCCAACATGGTGTTATATGATTTGCTTTTGTTTGTTCATTATTACCGTAGTGGTATTGTTTTATTCTTATTGGTTTCTGTTCTTGAGTTTCCACGTTTTTAAGTTAAAGTTATGTTTTTGTGTTTTTCTTCCACTGCTCCCAAACTGTGCCCCAGAAAGCTGACAATCAAAAGGGTCGTCTGTGCTAGAATGAAAACTCTGCAGTCTTTCTGGGCGTCACTTTGTGCGACTGCAGACTTGTCAGTCCTTCCAGCGCATGCACTGTGCACTGCGAGAATTCATTGGTGTCTGTGTCGGGAACGGCGGTCAAGTGTGCGATATGCCAATCTGTAAGTTATTGCTTATCCTGTGGATAGGTGATGACATCGTTCCTGAACAACCATTGTAACTTTCCATTCCCATTTGTTTTTTAAGCACTCTGATGAATCTCTGCTCAGCTCTCTTTTATGTGTATACTTTCTAAAGGGTATGTTCAATGTTACGATTTTTGGGGCGTTGCGGTAATAACTGATGCTCCTCCTGGAGTGCACTGGAGCACATCTCTGGGTGATTTAAAGGTAGTCTGTCAGCAGGTTTTTGCTATGTAAGCTGAAGCCAGTATGCTGCAGGGGTTTACACAAGAAGTTCAGGCATGCCCGTTTTGTCACAGTCCGATCTTTTTTTTAATTGCTATGTTTTTTAAGCAGCAAGACCCTTATCATTACAGGACTAGAAATTCATGTGCATGGCAGTCCAGCATGCTCCCTGCTATGATTGACCTCACTGTCAATATATAATATTCATAGAGAGCCTGGTGAGGGCTGGAGCAGCTCTCTAGAGTATGCTACATGACTAAATGTAAACTTTCAGATTGTGTCAGAACAGCTTTAACCAGAATTCTAAAGCAGGTTTTACATGCTGCGGCAGCGCTAGCCGATGCTAGCGATGCTGAGCGCGATAGCACCCGCCCCCGTCGTACGGCCAATATGTGTTGATTGCTGCCGTAGCAAACATTATCGCTACCGCAGCGTCACACACACTTACCTGCCCTGCGACGTCGCTGTGACCGGCGATCCGCCTCCTTTCTAAGGGGGCGATTCGTTCAGCGTCACAGCGACGTCACAGCAGCGTCACTGAACCGCCGCCCAATAGAAAAGGAGGGGAGGAGATGAGCGGCCGGAACCTCCGCCCACCTCCTTCCTTCTTCCTTTTCCGGTGGAGGCAGGTAAGGAGATGTTTGTCGTTCCAGCGGCGTCACACACAGCGATGTGTGATGCCACTGGAGCGACAAGCAACATCGTTCCGTCGCTGCAGCGATATTATGGAAATGAGCGACGTGACAACGAGCTACGATATCGCACGTATTTGCGCTCGTTAATCGTCGCTCATTTGCGTCACACGCTGCGATGTCGCTACCGGCGCCGGATGTGCGTCACTACCGACGTGACCCCGACGATATATCGGTAGCGATGTCGCAGCGTGTAAAGCCCGCTTTAGTGATACATCATTGGATTCAGAATCTCCTTGCCTACAACATGCTGTTCTCAGATGAGGTAGCAAAAACCTGACGACAGATTCCCTTTAAGGCACTTTAGTGGCATACATTTTCATGATTTAGCTGGGTGTGCGTCATCCAAGCTCCACACATTTTTCTAAAAGTGGGCAAAGCTAGATTGAACTGTCAAGAAAAAACAGCAATATTTTAAGGTGTTTTATGATAAAAATGATGGCAAAAACACCTTTTGTCTAAATCTTGACATTCTTTCATTCTTTGAGTCTAAGAATATCCCATTGTCCTGTTTTAGGATTTCATCTATATATATATACAGTAGTATCTTTATAGACTCAGAAGAAGACAATCGCCAGAAGATCAGATCACCATGGCTGCCCTGTAAGTTCATCAGCACAATACAAACCGCCTGTTTGCTGATGGTGCACAGGGTATATCAGAGGGAATAGCACTGATAACAAACATATTAGTGAAGGGATTTCAATGTGGCTACCTGATAATCATATGTAATTGATCGGGAATGGCAAACACCGCCTGTAATAGGTTTCAATTATTAGGAAACTCAAATATTGTAGCATGTTATCTTCAGGAGATTAGCTTTATAGTAATTTGAAGTGAGGGTAACCAAAGAGAAAAATAAATAGATAAGTGAGAAGAGACAATTCAATTAGAAAGTTGAGAAAATTGCAATAAGATTATGGTGCTTCCAATTTTTGCATTTATCTAGTTAATTAAATTGACCCTAAAATGCAATTGATAATGGGCCCAGTAATGCTGAGATCTAAGGGACTCTTGTCTGTCTTCATCTAAAGGCCAACATAGATATTAGATGTAATTCAGCCGAAGCCACTGATTTTGGGGAGGCCGGCGGACCATCTGCATCACTGGCAGACACAGACAGAAAAGGACCCCTGTGAAGAACAATATATGGACTCTTTGCAGCCCAAGAGCTCATCAAAATCCAGAATTCCACCTGTTTTGGAGGTAGAAATTAACCCCCTCACTTCTTGAGACCTTGAGCGGCTGAATAGGGTGCACCAATGATATGTCCGCCCCTAATCTGCACTTTATAGGATTCTCCGTAATCTCTCAAAATGTCTGATCCTTGGTTGCCAGAAGAGTTTGGGAAAGGCTTTCTCCTCTCTCCATGCTCAAAATGTATGAACACTTGGCTGAGCCAAATGCTCATGTGTATGGAGGAGGCGGGAGATATAACTGTTTGCCAGATGAATGTTATCTTGTGTATGACAATATCTGTATGATGTTGTCTCATACCCTTAGGCCACGTGCACACAGTGAGTATCTGGTGTGTTTTTTACCTCAGCATTTGTACTCAAAAACCAGGAGAGGAACAATCAGAGGAAAACTATTTATACCCGTGCACCACGTCTGTATTTTTTACCCACTTCTGGTTTTGGCTTACAAATACTGAGGTAAAAAACTCACCAAATACTGAACTGTGAACACGGCCTTACGTATATGCTATTATTGTGTTTGTGCCCAGAAAGTGGTTAACAGGGCCCCCACTTGACTTGTGTAGTATATGAAAGTATTGTAGTAAAAGGTCCCAAAGGACCACTTAGGCATCAGTCTAGAGTCAAACTGCTACCATTGCACTATCTAGAGCAGGGGAACCCAACCTGTGGCTCAGTGGCTTTCGGTCAGGTAATATGTTGATCTCGGTCATCTTCTACCTTGGTGCATTAGTACCAGGGCTAGCAAACTGCAATGAAGTCTCGAGATGGTTGGCAACTTTTGTGAGTAGCTCCACACAGAAGAGTGGTTCTGAAGGGGGCAGGATAGGAACCCCTGGATCTTGGTGTACTGGCTCATTGTGATTTCTGTGGAAAAGCTTTGGCTGTCGTTATACTGGTAATAGGGTCTCTGGGTGTCACTACTCTGAGGGAGAAGTAGGTGGATGTGGCTTGTGACCCTCTCTCAGAGCAGAATGTTGTTTGCAACCATCTTTCAGAGTTGAATGTGGCTGTCATGGTCAAAAAGGTTGGGGACTACTGAACTAGAGCTACTTGTATGGGGCCAAGATCTGCAGGATGCAGGTCAGAAGAACTTGAAAAATCTATTTCTTGTAAAAGGAGTCTGCTATCTAAAGCTGGTGTCACACACAGCGACAACGACAACGACGTCGCTGCTACGTCACCATTTTCTGTGACGTTGCAGCGACGTCCCGTTGCTGTCGCTGTATGTGACATCCAGCAACGACCTGGCCCCTGCTGTGAGGTCGCCGGTCGTTGCTGAATGTCCAGCTTCATTTTTTGGTCGTCACTCTCCCGCTGTGACACACACATCGCTGTGTGTGACAGCGAGAGAGCGACGAAATGAAGCGAGCAGGAGCTGGCACTGGCAGCTGCGGTAAGCTGTAACCAGCGTAAACATCGGGTAACCAAGGGAAGACCTTTCCCTGGTTACCCGATATTTACCTTCGTTACCAGCCTCCGCTCTTGCTGCCAGTGCCGGCTCCTGCTCTGTGCACATGTGGCTGCAGTACGCATCGGGTAATTAACCCGATGTATACTGTAGCAAGGAGAGCAAGGAGCCAGCGCTAAGCAGTGTGCGCGGCTCCCTGCTCTCAGAACTGTGACATGTAGCTGCAGCACACATCGGGTTAATTAACCCGATGTATACTGTAGCAAGGAGAGCAAGGAGCCAGCGCTAAGCAGTGCACGCGGCTCCCTGCTCTCTGCACTGTGACATGTAGCTGCAGCACACATCGGGTTAATTAACCCGATGTGTACTGTACCTAGGAGAGCAAGGAGCCAGCGCTAAGCGCGGCTCCCTGCTCTCTGCACATGTAGCGACGTTATGATCGCTGCTTCTGCTGTGTTTGACAGCTAAGCAGCGATCATAACAGCGACTTACAAGGTCGCTGTTACGTCACCGAAAATGGTGACGTAACAGCGACGTTGTTGTCGCTGTCGCTTAGTGTGAACCCAGCTTAATGCAAGAATCATAGACTGGCTGCGTAATTGCAGGTATTCTGGCTTCATTGTTTAAGAAAAAGCATTGGTGAAAACGTCGGCCGGTGGCTATGTGCCTTGGCTGGCTTGTCTGAGGCCGATCCCATGCGGTTTCTCCTCATCCCACGTATGTAGACTGACAGGTTTTACTCTATATTTCAGTCAAAGAGTTTAAAGCAGGGCGCCTGTGTTTGACTGACTTGTCCGGGGCAGATGAAGCACATCTATCAGATATTCATGCCATGTTAAAATATCTCAAATTAGAAGAACCCTTTAAAGGTAACTTTTTTATTTCTTTTGCACGTAGACTTTGTAGACTTATTTTCTCGATTTGTAGCTCTGATATAAACATTGTTAAATATTCAAAATATTTTACTTTTAATTTACTTTTAATAGTCCAAAAGCTTGCGTTCTATGAAATTACCAAAATTGTTATTTCTTGCCCCCTGCCGCTCCAGCTTTTCATCTCTGCTGCTCTGAGCCAGTCTTTATAGACATGAACATATATCAAGGACGATAACCAAGTGAGGTCTTATCACAAAAAAACAAAACGGCTATATTCAGTACAATATAAAATATGCACAGTAGACAGAAGGGAACAATAATGCCTAGGACATAAAACTAAACCCTATTTATAATTGTACTCCACCCTCATAATCCCAAATACCAGAGTATAACACTAGAAAAAGAACGTAAAAACAACCAGCATTCCCCAAAAATTCACTAAAAGCCGGCTAAGTATCGAGCAAGGTACACTAACCGCTTTCAGGGAACCAAGAGTCCCACCATTCCTGACTAGCTGATGTTAAGAATGAAGAAGCACATGCCTCATCAAACTGCTCATGGAAGGGGGTGGCAATAGTTGCCCTCCACCATCTTATACTGATGAGTTATGGTTGCTTGTGGAAAGGAGGCATTGTAATACCAAGTGAATAAAAAAGCACTTTTCAAGAATAAGGGGTACTTCACACACAGCGAGATCGCTACTGAGATCGCTGCTGAGTCACGTTTTTTGTGACCTCATTACCGATCTCGCTGTGTGTGACACTGAGCAGCGATCTGGCCCCTGCTGTGAGATCGCTGCTCGTTACACACAGTGCTGGTTCGTTTTTTTATTGTTGCTCTCCCGCTGATAAGCACACATCGCTGTGTGTGACAGCGAGAGAGCAACAATCCTGAATGTGCAGGGAGCAGGAGCCGGCGTCTGACAGCCTGCGGTAAGCTGGAACCAAGGTAAACATCGGGTAACCAAGGTGGTTACCCGATATTTACCTTCGTTACCAGCCTCCGCAGCTCTCACGCTGCCAGTGCCGGCTCCTGCTCCCTGCACACGCTAAGATAAGTGGTGTGCGCTGGTAACTAAGGTAAACATCGGGTAACCATACCCGATGTTTACCTTAGTTACCAGTGTCCGCAGCTTCCAGACGCCGGCTCCGTGCAAGCGCAGCGTCGCTTGCACATCGCTGCTGGCTGGGGGCTGGTCACTGGTCGCTGGTGAGATCTGCCTGTTTGACAGCTCACCAGTGACCATGTAGCGATGCAGCAGCGATCCTGACCAGGTCAGATCGCTGGTCGGATCGTTGCTGCATCGCTAAAGTGTGAAGGTACCCTAAGTACTGCACCTGATAGGAGAGGCAATTGAACGATCATCAAGGTTCTCCATTAGTTTGCTCTGTTTCAGCTTAGACTCCTCCAGGGTCTTTTCCTATGTTTTCTCAAAGGCAGTGGAAGAGCAGCTCCATATTCTCAGTGCCACAAATACACTTTTTAAGAGACCACATCTATTGACTGTTATTGGCTCTTAAGAGGGCTTTACACGCAACGACATCGCTAACAAGATGTCTTTTAAAATGGAATTCGTGACACACATCCGGCCTCGTTAGCGACGTCGTTGCGTGTGAAACGTAGGAACGACCATTAACGATCAAAATTACTTACCAAATCGTTGATCGTTGACCAGTCGTTTCTATCCCGATTATCGTTGCTGTTGCAGGACGCAGGTTGTTCGTCGTTCCTGCGTCAGCACACATCGCTATGTGTGACACCGCAGGAATGAGGAACATCACCGTACCTGCGGCCGCCCGCAATGAGGAAGGAAGGAGGTGGGCGGGATGTTCAGCCCGCTCATCTCCGTCCATCCGCTTCTATTGGGCGGCCGCTTAGTGACGCCGCTGTGACGCCGCACGAACCGCCCCCTTAGAAAGGAGGTAGTTTGCCGGTCAGAGCGACGTAGCTAGGCAGGTAAGAAGTGTGACGGGTGTAAGCGATGTTGTGTGCCACGGGCAGCGATTTGCCCGTGACGCACAACCGACGATGTCGCTGTGTGTAAAGCCCGCTTTAGTCTATTGAATGAGACAAATCCATCCATTAATGCTGTGGGGGTAGAATTTAAATCTGTGTGCTGATTGGTTATTAATTATACAGGTCACTGTAACGCCTGCCTGGATCCACAGACTCAGACGGGCTGTAATGGACAGGTTAGAGGGAAGCCACTCACCAAGCAGGACCCCTAGAACCCTGAAACCCTTTAACCCCCATACAGGGATTTGGTATTACACAGGGCCCAAGGTGATCACTACCTGTGGAGGGCTGCAGCCCGGAAAGTAGTCGATAGGCAGGGTCAAACCAGGAATTGCAGTACATGGACAGAATCGGCAGGCAAGGACGTAATCAGCAAACGAAGTAGAGGTCAAATCTGGATCGGGCAGCGAGGTACATAAACGACAGGCAGAAGGGTAGTCAGAACACAAGCAAGGTCAGCGCACAGGAATCAAAATACAAACAGCACAGGAACCAGGAATACAAACTATCTCTGGCAGTGGTCACATGACAGGAGGGGAAATAAGAAGGGTGTGGTGTCTTCTCATTGGCTGCAGGTGAATGATGGCAACTTCAGCTGGAAGACACACACCACCTACAGTCAGCCAGTGGTACTGCAGGTTCCAGGGAAACCCAGCCTAGTGGATGAACAGAGCCTGTGCTCAGCAGAGCCACGGGCACTGACTCCTCTCCCATCACCGGCACTATCCATGTTGGGAACACGGCATTACCTGGCGATTGGTGCAGAAGTCGCAGGAGCGGACTCCGGTGGGGAAATAACAGTCACTTATTGTACCAAATGCAAATTTTTTAGATCTGCTAAATATTATAAATTACTGGTTGTTATTGTTTAAAAACTTTTACTCAAACTAGCCTCTTGATGGAACTTCTGTCCTTGATGCTGGTTTACTGGCCTGGTGACAACCTTCTTCCTATGTGTTTCGCTTGAAAAGCTTCACCTGGTGGTTGGTTTGTTCACATATCAGAAGCAAATAAACTCTTTAGCCAATCACTGGGCTAAGTGGTCATGAGATTTGCCTTCATAAATTACAGTCATGGCCAAATGTGTTGGCACCTTTGAATTTGTTCCAGAAAATGAAGTATTTCTGCCAGAAAATTATTACAGTTACTAGAAGGTGGCCCGATTCTACGCATCGGGTATTCTAGAATTTACGTATTGTGTAGTTCATGTATGATTTTTGTTATATATATATATATATATATAGAGATGTTGTTGTGTGTAGTTACCAAGTGTTTGTGTAGGCGCTGTACATGTTCTGGGTGTTGTCTGGGTGTGGGGGGGGGTGAGAGCGGTGTTGTATGTGTGTTGCGTGTGTTGCGTTGTTTGTGGTGCGCTGTGTGTCTGTAGCGTTGTGTGTGTGTGTTGCGCGGTTTGTGTGTGTGTGGTGTGTTTTGGGGGGAGGTATGTTTTGTGCAATGTGTGTGTTGTGCGGTATGTGCGTATATTTGTGTGTGCCGCGGTGTTTGTGTGTTGGGTGTTGTGTGTGTGCAGCGTTGTCTGTATGTGTGGGTGTCTGTGTAGGGCAGTTGTTTGTGGTTCCCAGTGTGTGTGTGTGTGTGTGGTGTGTTGTGCAGTGCGCGCGTGTGTGTGTGTGTGTGTGTGTGTGTGCATCAGCCTCTCTTCTCCTTCCAGCCTCCCCCAGCATCAGCCTCCGCCAGCATCAGCCTCTCTCCTTCCAGCCTCCTCCAGCATCAGCCTCCCTCTCCCAGCCTTCCCCAGGATCAGCCTCTCTCCTCCCAGCCTCCGTCCTCCCAGCCTTCCCCAGCATCAGCTTTCCCCTCCCAGCCTCCCTCAGCATCAGCCTTCCCCAGCATCAGCCTCTCTCCTCCCAGCCTCAGCCTCTCTCCTTCCAGCCTCCCCCAGCATCAGCCTCTCTCCTTCCAGCTTCCCTCAGCATCAGCCTCCCTTTCCCAGCCTTCCCCAGGATCAGCCTCTCTCCTCCCAGCCTCCTTCCTCCCAGCCTCCCCCTCCCAGCCTCCCTCAGCATCAGCCTTCCGCTCCCAGTCTCCCCCAGCATCAGCCTCCCCATGCATCAACCTCTCTCCTTCCAGCCTCCCCCAGCATCAGCCTCCCCTTCCCAGCCTTCCCCAGGATCAGCCTCTCTCCTCCCAGCCTCCTTCCTCCCAGCCTCCCCCTCCCAGCCTCCCTCAGCATCAGCCTTCCGCTCCCAGTCTCCCCCAGCATCAGCCTACCCAAGCATCAGCCTCCACCAGCATCAGCCTCTCTCCTTCCAGCCTCCCCCAGCATCAGCCTCTCTCCTTCCAGCCTCCCTCAGCATCAGCCTCCCGTTCCCAGCCTTCCCCAGGATCATCCTCTCTCCTCCCAGCCTCCTTCCTCCCAGCCTCCCTCAGCATCAGCCTTCCCCTCCCAGTCTCCCCCAGCATCAGCCTCCCCAACCATCAGCCTCCACCAGCATTAGCCTCCACCAGCATTAGCCTCTCTCCTTCCAGCCTCCCCCAGCATCAGCCTCCCCAAGCATCAGCCTCCACCAGCATCAGCCTCCCTCGTCCCAGCCTCCCCCTCCCAGCATCAGCCTCTCTCCTCCCAGCCTTCCCCATGATCAGCCTCTCTGCTCCCAGCCTCCTCCAGCACGCCGTGCTCCTCTGCCGACACTCACACACCCGATCGCATCCACTCACACACACCCGATCGCATCCACTCACACACACCCGATCGCATCCACTCACACACACCCGATCGCATCCACTCACACACACAGACGATATCGCACATACGCGCTTATACTCACAACATCCGGGGATATCACATGCTTCTGGCCATGTGATCCTCCCGCAGGTCCTGGAAGCTAACAGCACAGTACCGCCGCCGAGAAGCAAGCGATATCCCAGGATGTTGTGAGTATGTGGATGCGATGTGATGTGTGAGGTGTGTGTGAGTGTGATCTGATTTGTGTGTATGTGTGTGCTGTTATGTGTGTGTGCTGTTATGTGTCTGTATTTTCCGCCGCTGCAGGACCTTGATGTGTGGATGCGATGTGATGTGTGTGTGATGTGTGTGTGAGTGTGAGCCGGTGTACACTGGTAACTATGATACACATCGGGTAACTAAGGGACCTTAGTTACCCGATGTTTATAATGGTTACCAGCTTTCACGGCCTCCGTCAAGATCCCAGCATCGCAAGGTTATGTCTGGCGCTGCCGGGATCCTGACGGAGCCGGTGTAGAAGCAAGTGATATCCCAGCATGTTGTGATGTGGGAGGTGTGTGTGAGAGTGAGTGTGAGAGTGAGTGTGATCTGATGCGTGTGTGTGTACTCACCTGGGAGTCGCGGCTCCGTGTCAGTTGGGCCAGAGCGAGCGTGCATTGCGTGAGGGGGGCGGGGCCTGCAGAGAGCCGGGGAGAGAGGCCAATCCGTGTGGGGGGGCGGGGCCATGGCGAGCCCAGCGGCCAATCAGCTTTGTGTCACCGTAAGGACACAATTTCGGAGCATGACAGACAGACAGACAGACAGACAGACAGAATAAGGCAATTATATATATAGATACATGTTTTGTTATACACATGTTTAATTCCTTTTGTGTGTATTGTGTAAAAGTGAGAAAAAAAAGGAAATTGGACATATTTTGTCACAAAACTCTAAAAATTGTCCAGGTTGCACACCCTTTGGAATAAATCGCTTCCTGTAACCATGAACAAGTTTCTCGCACCTCTGAATTTTAATTTTTAGACCACTCTTCTTTTGCAAACTGCCCCAGGCCTCTAATATTCGAAGGGTGCCTTATTCTAACAGCAATTTTAAGGTCTCTCCACAGGTGTTCAATGGGACTTATTGCTAGCCCCTTCAGAACTCTCCAGTGCTTTTTTTCCATCCATTTCTGGGTGCTTCTTCAATTATGTTTGGGGCCATTATCCTGTTGGACTACCTATGACCTAGGACGCAAACCCAGCTTTCTGATACTGGGTACTACTTTGCAACCCAAAATACTTTGGTAATCTTCAGATTTCATGATGCCCTTTACAAGGCACCCAGTGCTAGAGACAGCAGAACAACTCCAAAACATCTTTGAACTTCCTCCATATTGGACTGTAGGTACTGTGTTCTCTTTTTTGTAGGCCTTATTCCATTTTCGGTAAACAGTAGAATGATGTGCTTTACCAAAAAGTTGTATCTTGGTATCATCTGTCCACAAGACGCTTTCCCATAAACATTTTGGCTTACTCTCGTACATTTGTTTAACTGCAATTTAGCTTTTCATGTCTGTGTCAGCAGTGGGGTCCTCCTGGGTCTCTGCGATAGTGTTTTATTTCATTCATATATGGACAAATAGTTTGTACTGAATCTGATGTAATATGAGCCTACAGGACAGCTTGAATTTCTTTGGAACTTGATTTGGGCTGCTTATTCATCATTCAGACTTTCCTGCTTTGCAACTGTTAATCAATTTTTGTCTGCCGTCTAGGTCCAGGGAGATTAGGTACAGTGCCACGGGTTGTAAACTTCTTCATTATGTTGTGCACTGTTGACAAAGCAACATTAGAATTTCTGGAGATGGACTTGTAATCTTGAGATTGTTGATACTTTTTGACAATTTTGGTTCTCAAGTCCTCAGACAGTTCTCTTTTCCTCTTTCTGCCCTCCATGCTTAGTGTGGTACACATGGACACACAATGCAAAGATTGAGTCAACTTCTCCCTTT
Organism: Anomaloglossus baeobatrachus; assembly: GCF_048569485.1. Taxonomy (NCBI): domain Eukaryota; kingdom Metazoa; phylum Chordata; class Amphibia; order Anura; family Aromobatidae; genus Anomaloglossus; species Anomaloglossus baeobatrachus. Next base: position 82,363,156 of record NC_134356.1, on the reverse strand, counting down.
TTTATCCGGTTTCAGGGGTGATTTTCATATTGCCCACACCTGTTACTTGCCACCAGTTAAGTTTGAATGAGCATCACATGCTTGAAACAAATATGTGTACCCACAATGTTAAAAAGGTGTCAACAATTTTGTCCTGCCCATTTTTGGTGATTGTGTGAAATCTTTTCTTATTTGCCTTTTTCTTAGTTTTTTTTTGTGTTGTGCCATACATACAAAGGAAATAATCATGTGTATGACAAAATATGTGTCATTGCAATAATTTTATGGGAGAAATACTTCATTTTCTGGAACTATTTCAAGGGTGCCAACACTTTTGGCCATGAAAGTAAGGTTAGTGATATACGTCTAAATACAATACTGTCCTTAAATACCTTTTACATTGCAGCAAAGGCCCAATTTAAAGATCTAGGGTCGATTCATAACCCATACTAATATTCTGTATTCTGATTCAGTTCTGTGACTTTGATGCGGTAGAGGGGTCTATAGGTCATTGTCTGATGCACGCAACTGAACAGCAAGAAAGTTAAGGACTGGTTAATCACATTGATTTTTGACTATTCAAGTATAACTAGAAAATCCGTTTATGCAATTCAAGTCTTTCGAGTCTCAAGAAACACTTGATTTCTCCCCATATAGAACCTGATTTTCTTTCCATTCATTATGTTTTTTAAAAACATTTGCCAACAATACATAGATATCTTTGTGATGCAAAGACCGAGACATTTCTGTAAGATTGTGCTATATATAAAAATAAAGCACATCTTCAGTACATGTGAAACTATGTCTTCTCTTTCTAGATAATGCAGCAACATCCATTGGTATCCGTAGCCTATTCTCAGAGTGTCATGTTACCATGGTAACAAACGTTCGGTGCAGTCGTCGCAATGCTGCATATCCTGAAATATCAAGACCATTTTGATGTTTTACTTACATACTTGTCTCTGTGAACACTGCGAGGGATCGTCACATGTAAAATGGCTGAGGGGGATCATTTCATGGGTTCAAAGGTTTTCTAATCTGTGATTTATGGTGCCGGAGTCGTATACTGTACACGATCAATATACCTATTGTAAACAAGTAATTAACTGCAGTTTCCTGACAGGACCACGTCCGAGAAGAAAATACTAAAATAATTAGATATATTTGTGGTTTTTTTCTTATCTGTTTTTTTTCAAAAATCATCATCGAAATATTTTGTAGAGGCTGCTGGCCAGAATATATAAGGGAAAAAACAGTGATTCTGTTTATTGTTACAGTTTTATTTACCAGGTCAAAAGTGATCAAGTTTTACTCTTATTTTATTACCTTTGGTTCCCAAAGTATTATTTATTTATTTTTTATTTATTTATTTATTTATTTATTTTCAAAAATCATCATTGAAATATTTTGTAGAAGCTGCTGGCGCGATATATAAGGAAAAAAAGAACAATTATGTTTATTGTTACAGTTTTATTTACCAGGTCAAAAGTGATCAAGTTTTACTCTTATTTTATTACCTTTGGTCCCTGAAGTATTGTTTTCTTTTTCTCAAAAATTATCATGTAAATATCTTCTAGAGGCTGCTGGTCAGAATATATAAGGAAAAAAAGGGCAATTCTGTTTATTGTTACAATTTTATTTACCAGGTCAAATGTGGTCAAGTTTTGCTCTTATTATATTATTTTTGATCCCCGGAGTATTATTTATTTATTTATTTATTTATTATTTTTTCAAAAATTATCATGTAAATATCTTCTAGAGGCTGCTGGCCAGAATATATAAGGAAAAAAAAAAGAGCAATTCTGTTTATTGTTACAGTTTTATTTACCAGGTCAAAAGTGATCAAGTTTTACTCTTACTGTATTATCTTTGATCCCCGGAGTATTATTTATTTATTTATTTATTTATTATTTTTTCAAAAATTATCATGTAAATATCTTCTAGAGGCTGCTGGCCAGATATATAAGGGAAAAAAAGAGCAATTCTGTTTATTGTTACAGTTTTATTTACCAGGTCAAATGTGATCCAGTTTTGCTCTTATTTTATTACCTTTGGTCCACAAAGTATTATTTATTTATTTTTTATTTATTTATTTTTTCAAAAATCATCATTGAACTATTTTGTAGAAGCTGCTGGCCAGGATATATAAGGAAAAAAAAGAACAATTATGTTTATTGTTACAGTTTTATTTACCAGGTCAAAAGTGGTCAAGTTTTACTCTTTTTGTATTACCTTTGGTCCCTGAAGTATTGCTTTCTTTTTCTCAAAAATCATCATGTAAATATCTTCTTGAGGCTGCTGGCCAGATATATAAGGAAAAAAAGGGCAATTCTGTTTATTGTTAGTTTTATTTACCAGGTCAAAAGTGATCAAGTTTTACTCTTATTATATTATCTTTGATCCCCAGAGTATTATTTATTTATTTATTTATTACTTTTTCAAAAATTATCATGTAAATATCTTCTAGAGGCTGCTGGCCAGATATATAAGGGAAAAAAAGAGCAATTCTGTTTATTGTTAGTTTTATTTACCAGGTCAAAAGTGATCAAGTTTTACTCTTATTATATTATCTTTGATCCCCAGAGTATTATTTATTTATTTATTTATTACTTTTTCAAAAATGATCATGTAAATATCTTCTAGAGGCTGCTAGCCAGATATAAAAGGGAAAAAAGAGCAATTCTATTTATTGTTACAGTTTTATTTACCAAGTCAAATGTGATCAAGTTTTGCTCTTATTTTATTACCTTTAGTCCCCGGAGTATAATTTATTTATTTATTTATTTACATTTTTTATATTTTTTTTTCAAAACTCATCATGTAAATGTCTTCTAGAGGCTGCTAGCCAGAATATATAAAGAACAAAACTGTGATTCTGTTTATTGTTACAGTTTCTATTTACCAGGTCAAAAAAGTTTTGCTCTTATTTGATGACCTTTGGGCGGCTGAGTATTATTTTCTTTTTTCTTTTTTTTCCCTTTTAAAATCTGACACCCAGTTCCAGAAATCTGGGTCTTGTTTTTAGGTTGCCTAAATTGCTTATTTTTATAATGTTTATCAATTAGGTGTTGCTCTCAGGGTAATTATGCAGAGCAGCCTAAAGGCCGCTTTACACGCTACGATTTATCTGACAATCTCATTAGCGATGTGACACGCCCAGATCGTAGTTACAATTTGCCGGGATCGCTCATAGGTCGTTTATTAGCGGTCACACGTAACGATCTCACAAGTGACGCAAAATCGTTCAGCGATATATTGTTTGACCAAGGCGGTCGTGTGGATGTTGTTCGTCGTTTGCAGGGTGTCAAACGTACCAATGCGTCTGCTGTGTTCTAAACGATGAACAGTATTTTGAAAGTGAACGTCGTGTCAATGATCAACGATTTTCAACCTATTTGCGATCGTTCTGAGTTGCTCGTAGGTGTCACACGCAACAACGTCGCTAACGATGCCGGATGTGCATCACGGAATCCGTGACCCCGACGACATATCGTCAGATAAATCGTAGCGTGTAACGCCGCCTTTAGGTTATGCCTCAGAGAATCCTGTGCAATCCATAAACTCATCTATTAATAACAGTGAAGACTTTAGAACAAGCACAGCATAGGTTCAGCAGTAGGACAAAGCTACAGAACAGAACTGTCAGTCAATGAAGAGTGCCCGCCCCCTAAACAACAAAGAAGTGAAGAGACTAGGGAGCTGTGTGCTGCTCAAAACACAACTTGAAATGAACCCTTTTAGAACACTATATAGGGGTCTTTTCTATAGAGAGTTTGGTTTCTCTACCATGTTTTGGTAGAAAGCTTTCATTTTATGGTGCAAACTAAATTTTAGTGATTTATATATCTTTTTTTCCACTTTGGCGATCACTGAATGGGAAAAATGTTACAATATTTTATCATTTTTCCAAATATGTTACTGGAAAAATGTGTGAGTTCAATGTTATAGAAATATATACTATTATTTGATAACTGTATGTATGGTATACATAGTTATTTCATTGTTTTTTCTGACCTCAACCATCTATTGCGTGTACAATACAGTGCAATTCTGTAATAATGTTGTTTATCATAAAATGATTGTTCTTCTGTGAAGCCCACCCTCAGAGCAGAATAAAGGGCCTTCACTATGCCTGTGGCTGCCATGAAAAAGCCATTGATGCTCCATTTCTAACTACTTAATTGCAGCTGCTAAGGCTACTTTCACACATCCGGTTTTTGCTCTGCGGCACAATACGGCGCTCTGCAGAAAAACCGCAACCGTTTTTTTTGCCGCCGCTTGCGGGTTTTTTTGCATAGACTTACATTAGTGCCGTATTGTGCCGCATGGGCTTGCGTTCAGTCCGGTTTTTGCCGCATGCGGCAGATTTAGCCGATCCCGCGGCCGTATGGAACGTTGCCTGCAACGTTTTAAGCTCCGGCAAAAAACCCGCATCACGCCACATCCGGCCGTTGCGGCGCATTTTTCACTGCATGCCTATGGACGCCGGATGCGGCGCGATGCGGAAAAAACGCATCCGGCCGCCGCATGCGGTTTCTTCCACTGCGCATGCTCAGTAGCGTGCCGCAAACGGAAAAAAACGGACGGTCCGCATGGAGAAACTTATGCAAAGGATGCGGTGTTTTCGCCGCATCCGTTGCATAGGTTTCACAGCCGGATGGAGCCGCACTGCTCAAACCGGATGTGTGAAAGTAGCCTAAGCCAGCTCCATACATGCAATGTGCAATCAGCCGACTAAGGCCTCTGGATACATAGGGCGTTCCTGGGTTTGCCAGATGTTGACGCGAAGCCTCCGGTATAGCAGAATTGTGTTGTCATTGTTGACACCCTGGTATCAGAAGTATTCTAACCTAACCCATGTATAACCTATTCACTGTAAAAGGAGTAAATGTTAGATTGGTTGGGGTCATAGTTAGAAATGAGCAGAAGTTCAGGCTCTACTGGTCCAGCTGAACTTTTTTAAAATTCGGTTTTGGACTTGGGCTTGACCGGAGCTTCATTTGAAGTTACTGATTGACAGTTCGGGTCTTTGCCTACATTCAACTAGCCATAAGTAGGGATGAGCGAACCCGAGGTTTGGTTTTCAAACCGAACACCAACTTAAAAACACAGGACCTGGGTTCAGAGTTAGAATACTTTACGTGCGAACTTCACTCATATGAGCAACGCTGTGCTCACGTACACTTGGTCAGGACCCTATGCGAACTGCTTTCTGTGTTTGAACGGCTCACACTGGGGGTCACAACAGCGTGATCACATGTGGTGTGCACCAAAAAAATGTTTTTGAAAATGTCTGCCCACCCTCCCCCGCAAGTGATCTGCTTATGGCTGGTTGTATGTGGGTGGAGACTCAAACTTCCAATCACTGGTTCTGAACCTCCTCAGGCAAGAATGGGACACGTGCAGGTTTGGTTTGTTTACTGCCGGCAAACCGAACCTCCAAGAGTTCGCTCATCTTTAGCCAAAAGGAGATCAATTTTGGCGGTTGATGCGTGGGGTTTTTCCATTTTTTGGTGGGGTGCACACTACATTTGATCATGCTGTTGTTACCTCCAGTGCCAGAGGATCAAACACTGAAAACAGCTCACACTGGGCCGAGTACCGTGCATACCCAAGCACAGCGATGCTTGCGCGAGTAGTCTGCATTCGTAAAGTGCAAACTCCAAACCAGAACTTTGATTTCTTGCAAAATTCTGAGTTTGTATCTTACACCAAACTTGAGGTTCGCGCATCTCTAGTCAGAGTATACAGTATATGGCCCATATCTGATTGCCAGAACGGGGCACCTCATTTTCTCCAACTGGAAGACTGTAGCTGGGAAGAGTTTGAATGGAGCAGTACTCCAGCATGCGCCCTGCTACTCCGCTCAGTCTATAGCACAGAAACAGCCAATAGTTGGCCTCCATTGTCAAGTTTCCGATTGCATTTAACTTTGTATTACGCTTCTTACTTATCATTTGCGTTGAATTCGCTGTGGGTTTTCGCACACTGTAACCCTGAAGGCATGTTTCATAATCTTTGTTGAATAATTAAGTTGAATTACAAACTGAGCAATGTTGAGCAATCCGTATGCAATAACTAATCTGGAAATAGTGAAAGATCTTATTTATATTTCATACATACCTTCTGCTTGAATTCCTCCCTCTTTAGTATGTAACTGGAGTACCCGCTGCAGGCTTTAGAGAGAATACAGTGCATGAATATACGATTAGGAATAACTACAAGAAACTGTGTGTTTTTCTTATTCTGGAGCTCCCAAAAACGGTGCTCATGCTCTCTAGCTTCATCGGAGAATTGCTTGCTTTTCTCAATGGTACATCATTTTCACAACCTTACTGTATATTTAGGACAAAGATACAAATAATAAAGGAAATCGAATAGCTTTTACTAGAAATTTATCAATTAACTGGTATTTGTCGTGTTACTGTAAATCCAGAAAAAGAAAAAGACATGACCAGCACAATTTATACATTGAAATTGATCACATCCAAATGTATTTAATCCATGAAAATGCAGAAAAATGTGTATCCAGTACACAGAGCATAGGGTGGATGAAAGTTTGAACGGCAACGCGTTTCTGACCCAAACTGTTCTTTATTCACTGTTTCATTTGTGTTACTGTAAATCTCCTTTACTTAGGCTGCTAAACTGTTGTTAATATGATCAGGTAAACATTTAGTTCCGCATTCAAGTAGCTCGTAAATTAGCCGCATATTGAGAAAAAATGAGTCACGTCTCCATTATAGTCCGCTCCTGCGAATGCTGCTTCAATCACCAGGCGCCGCCATATTCCCGCCATGGGTAGTGCTGGTGATAGGGGAGGAGTCAGTGCCAGTGGCTCTGGTGGACGCAGGCTCTGCCCATCCACTAAGCTGACTTTCCCTGGGACTTGCTGTACCACTGGCTGACTGTGGTGGTGTGTGCCTTCCAGCTGAAGTTACCGCCTTTCAGCCATGGCCAATGGTAAGGCACCACACCCTTCTTATCCCTCCTTCTGTCTGCTGGTCACTGCCAGATATAGTCTTGTAATGTTACTGCTGTACCTCTGGTTCACACCCTGCTATTGAACTTTTCATCCCTGTGTTTTGACCTGTACCTGTTCACTGACGACTCTCCTGCCTGCTGTTTTTTATACTTTGCTGCCATCTCCGATTGGACCTTAGCCTACTTTCCTGACTACGCTCTTGCCTGCCGATTTGGTCCCTTTTTTATACCTCCTGGTTTTGATCCTGCCTGACGACTACTCTTCTCTGGATTGCAGCCTTTCCATAGGCAGAGACCTTCTGGACCTTGTTGTAATTCCAGATCCCTGTATAGGGGTTAAAGGGTTTCAAGGTTCTTGGGATCCTGCTGAGTAGGCAGCTTACCTCTAGACTGTCCATGACAGCCATCCTGAGTCTGTGGTCCTGGGCAGACGTCAGAAAATAACAATAAAGATATCCTTACAAAAACTATATAATAATTTAGTCAGTAGGACACATCCCGCACATATGACTAGTTGTACGAGTCATAAATGACTGGTATTGAGCACATGTCAAATTTCTCTGCAAATACAAGATGTTCATTAACACTTTGTTCTGAAAAGAAATAACTATTTCTGTTTCATAGAAAAAGTCCAATTATTACATTACTGTGCATTGATGATGCCCCAATAGAGAACCATTCATTGCTTTAAAGAGGTGGTCACCTACAATGCACAGTGGCTACATCGATTTAAAGCTGTGAAAGAAATCTTTTTCCAAATACCTTCTGTTTCCAGTTATGCCTGTGAGCGGCGGCTGTCGCTTTCTGCTCAGTTCCCATCACGTGACTTCTGAATGCAGTGGCCTCTGGTGTCCGGTGAGATCACATCAACATCCAGAATTCGTCCCCAGCGTCCCGCTCTATGCCTCCCATATCACTCTGATCATGCCCACACACAGGTTTCTCCTCCCACAGTTTCTCCTAGCTATTGCCCGCCGCACCTGCTCATTGGTTCTTGTTAAGAGCACTGCTCATTATACCTCAGGTCTCCGCTAGCTGCACCTGCACACTAACGCCATGAAGCTGATACTAGCCGCGCCTTCACACTAACGCCATGAAGCTGACACTAGCCACGCCAGCACACTAACGCCATGAAGCTGACACTAGCTGCACCTGCGCACCAACCCCATGAAGTTGACACTAGCGGCGCCTGCACACTAATGCCAATAAGCTGACACTAGCCGAGCCTGCACACTAACGCCAAGAAGCTGACACTAGCCGAGCCTGCACACTAACGCCATGAAGCTGACCCTAGCCGCACCTGCGCACCAACGCCATGAAGCTGACACTAGCTGCGCCTCCACACTAACGCCATGAAGCTGACACTAGCCGAGCTTGCACAGTAACGCCATGAAGCTGACTCTAGCCGAGCCTGCACACTAACGTCATGAAGCTAACACTAGCCGCACCTGCGCACCAACCCCATGAAGCTGACACTAGCCGCACCTCCACACTAACGCCAAGAAGCTGACACTAGCCGAGCCTGCACACTAACGTCATGAAGCTGACACTAGCCGCACCTGCAAACCAACGCCATTAAGCTGACACTAGCTGCGCCTTCACACTAACGCCATGAAGCTGACATTAGCCGAGCCTGCACACCAACGCCATGAAGCTGACACTAGCCGAGCCTGTAAACTAACTCCATGAAGCTGACACTAGCCGAGCCTGCACACTAACACCATGAAGCTGACACTAGCCGAGCCTGCACACTAACTCCATGAAGCTGGCACTAGCCGCACCTGCACACTAACGCCATGAAGCTGACACTAGCTGCGCCTTCACAATAACGCCATGAAGCTGACACTAGCCGAGCCTGCACACTAACGCCATGAAGATGACACTAGCCGAGCCTGCACACTAACTCCATGAAGCTGACACTAGCCGAGCCTGCACACTAACGCCATGAAGCTAACACTAGCCGCACCTGCGCACCAATGCCATGAAGCTAACACTAGCCGTGCTTGTGCACCAACTCCATGACGCTTACATGACGTAGCCACGCTCCCCGCAGCTGCGCATTACTCGGCGGATATACTGGGCATACGCACCCGGCCACAGCTTGCACTATTTAAACGCATAGTACGCTTACTATGATACACAAGCTGCTGTGAGGTAGCGTCGTCGGCTGCGCTGCAGAAGACACGGGATCCAGGCACCAAGGTTCACAGCACACGGTTTATTCCAAAGAAAAAGTCCACAATATTACATATGTGCCTTTCCGGCAGAGAACTCAGGGAGATGTGATCACCCCCTCACACCCGGCACACCTGCCCTTGTTCCTGAATCTATTTATCCCTCCCTTCAGCCTGTAGGGAAAACAGCATTAACCCTATAGTGGATTATCATGGAGTGAGCACAACCGGGGCGAGACATACCGGCCGTCATAGATAACCCCGGTCACAGTCTCACATACCCCCCCCCTCAGTTCAAGCGTGCGGGGTTGAACTCCTGCCATCAAACACGGGCCGCGGGACAAGGCATCGGCGTTGCCCTGCAACCTACCGGCCCGGTGTTCAACCGTAAACCGGAAGTTCTGCAGAGAAAGGAACCACCGGGTAACCCGGGCATTCCGTTCCTTGGCGGACCTCATCCAGACCAGTGGAGAGTGATCCGTCACCAAGCGAAACTGCCGTCCCAGCAGGTAATAGCGTAGGGACTCCAAGGCCCACTTGATCGCCAGACACTCCTTCTCCACTACGCTATAATTCCGCTCGGGAGGGGTGAGCTTCCTACTTAAGAAGGTGACGGGGTGTTCCACCCCCTGAACCACCTGAGACAGCACTGCCCCCAGGCCGACCTCCGAGGCGTCAGTCTGTACTATGAACTCTTTCCGGAAATCAGGGTTTACAAGAACGGGCTGTCCGCACAGGACCCCCTTCAGGGCCCGGAAGGAGTCCTCGGCCCGCGGAGTCCAGTGCACCATGACGGACTTCTTGCCTTTGAGAAGGTCCGTCAAGGGGGCTGATAGTCCCGCAAAATCTTTCACAAACCTCCTGTAGTACCCCACGATACCCAGGAAGGCCCTAACCTGCTTCGTGGTCAGGGGTCTAGGCCACTTCTGGATCGCCTCCACTTTGTTAATTTGGGGCTTAATCACTCCTTGGCCTATTACGTAGCCCAAGTAGCGGGCTTCCGTGAGTCCCAACGCACATTTCTTGGGATTGGCTGTCAATCCGGCTGTTCGAAGCGCGTCCACCACCGCTTGTACCTGTTCCCAGTGGGTCTGCCAATCGGAGCTGTAAATAATGATGTCATCAAGGTACGCTGAAGCATACGCCTGGTGGGGTTCCAGCACTAAGTCCATCAACCTCTGGAACGTGGCCGGAGCGCCATGTAACCCAAAAGGCAAGACAACATAGTGGAAGAGACCCTCCGGCGTAACAAAAGCGGTTTTCTCCTTGGCGGACTCCGTTAGTGGCACCTGCCAGTACCCCTTGGTCAGGTCGAGCGTGGTAAAGTATCGCGCCTGTCCCAGCCTATCAATCAGCTCATCCACCCGGGGCATGGGGTAGAGATCGAACTTGGATATTTCGTTCAATCTCCTAAAGTCGTTGCAGAACCTTAAGGAGCCATCGGGTTTTGGTATTAGGACAATCGGACTAGCCCATTCACTCCGGGATTTTTCGATGACCCCCAGGCGTAACATTGACTTTACTTCCTCTGATATGGCTTGTCGTCGAGCCTCCGGTACCCGGTATGACTTCAGGCGTACCTTCAGGTGGGGCTCGGTGACAATATCATGTCGTAGCAGACTGGTCCTACCGGGCAGCTCGGAGAAGACATCGGGGTTCTGCTGAACCAACCGTCTGGCCTCTCGCCTCTGTGTCTTGGTGAGGGCTTCTCCAATCCTTACTTCCGGTTCGTCCTCTCCGGAGGTCGCTGGAGCCGGATGTGAATGACCCGAAGAGGAGGGAGGTGGGGAAAAAACAGCCATCAGGTTTTCCCGTTCCTGCCAAGGTTTTAATAGGTTGACATGGTATATTTGTTCAGGTTTCCGCCTACCGGGCTGCAATACTTTGTAGTTAACCACCCCGACTCTTTCCTTTATCTCGTAGGGGCCTTGCCACTGAGCCAGGAATTTACTCTCTGCCGTGGGAATCAATACCAACACCCGATCCCCGGGATTAAAGGTCCGCACGGTGGCTTGTCTATTGTAGCGGCCGCTTTGCGCGGCCTGAGCCTCCTGTAAATGCTCCTTCACAATTGGCATGACCGCGCTTATGCGGTTCTGCATACCCAAAATGTGTTCAATCACACTTTTATGGGGGGTGGGCTCCTGCTCCCAGGTTTCTTTTGCCAGGTCCAACAATCCCCGGGGATGTCGCCCGTATAACAATTCAAAAGGCGAAAACCCCGTGGATGCCTGTGGCACCTCTCGTATGGCAAACATCAAATAGGGAAGCATCATATCCCAGTCTTTCCCGTCTTTGGAAATCACCCTTTTGAGCATGGTTTTCAGGGTTTTATTGAATCGTTCCACTAAACCATCCGTCTGAGGATGATACACAGACGTACGCAACTGCTTGATCTGGAGTAGCCGGCATAGCTCTTTGGTCACTTTAAACATGAATGGGGTCCCCTGATCCGTAAGGATCTCCTTGGGCAACCCCACCCGGCAGAACACAGCAAACAACTCCCGAGCTATAAGCTTGGCTGCAGTATGTCTGAGAGGTATCGCCTCTGGATACCGGGTGGCATAGTCAACGATCACTAGGATATGCTGGTGCCCTCGAGCAGACTTTACGAGGGGCCCCACCAGATCCATCCCTATCCGTTCAAAAGGGACTTCTATAATGGGTAACGGTACCAACGGACTGCGAAAGTGGGTCAGGGGTGCGGTAAGCTGACACTCCGGGCAGGTTTCGCAGAACCGTTTTACCTCCCCAAAGACCCCGGGCCAATAGAACCTTTGCAATATTCGCTCCTGCGTTTTCTTGACCCCTAGGTGACCACTCATCAGGTGTTTATGAGCCAAGTCGAGGACCCGCCGACGATGCGGCTGGGGCACCACCAACTGCTCTACCCCCACGCCCCGTATTTCATCTACCCGGTAGAGTAAATCCTGCTTAAGAGCGAAATGGGGGTACCCTACCTGGGCACCGGGCAGCTGTGCCACCCCGTCAATTACTGTCACCCGACTCCGGGCATGTATTAATGTAGGGTCCTGGAGTTGGGCTGTCCCAAACGTATCCGGGGACGCCTCCAACTCCGGGATGGGCTCGACCGTCTCAGCCTCTCCTGCCAATACCTCTAGGGGCGACCTATCAGGTTCACATCCTGTCCCTATCATGGGGACCCCTACGGCAGGCGTCCCGGATTCAGGATTGTAGGGCTCAGGTCCCGGACTGACCAATATCTGAGGGGACTTAGGAGGTCCCTTCCATAAAGTCCAAAAATAGGGCAGATCCCTTCCTAGGATCACATCATAGGGAAGAGTATTAATAAGTCCCACCTCATGTTGCACCTGACCGCAAGGTGCTGTGATGGTGACTATCCCCGCGGGATAGTCTCGGCGGTCCCCATGTATGCAAACCACCCCCACGGTACGTCCGGTGGCCTTTACTTTAGCCCTTAGGGTTGATCGCACAAGGGTCACTAAGCTTCCGGAATCCAACAAGCCTGTAACCGGACATCCATTCACCTGAATTTGGCACAAGTGGGGCTCAGTCTCTGGGTAGACCAGGTCAGCGGTACACACCACCTGAGCATACATTGAACCCCGCCGGGTAACCCCACAATCCATGGGCTCCGTGGTGAGTGGACACTGGGCTTCCATATGTCCCACCCGCTGGCACCGCCAACATCTAATAGGGAAGGACACCCCCTTGACGAGTTGTCGTTTAGGGTACATAGTTTTCCGGACCTCAGGGACGGAGGGTGCAGCTTCAGACGGGACAGTAGCGGACTCCCGCACCGGTGTCAGCGGTGGGTCCTTGGCCCTAGGCTTGGAGGGGCTGGACCGCCGGGCGGTACGCAAAGTCTCAGTGTCCCGTATCAAGTCCTGCGTAGCCACATGCCGCTCTACCAGGGACACTAATTGGTCCAGGGTACTCGGGTCACCCTGTCCGACCCACCGTTGAATGGTGACGGGTAAAGTGCGCACAAAACGATCCACTACTACCCTTTCCACCATTTGCGCCGGGCTCAGAGTGTCAGGCTGCAACCACTTTTTTACAAGATGTAACAAGTCATAGGCCTGGGAGCGTACGGGTTTGGCTTCCTCAAAGAACCACTGATTTACCCGCTGAGCCCGTACATAGGTATTCACCCCCAACCGAGCCAGTATTTCGGCTTTCAGGGTCACATAAGCAATGGCGTCCTCGGTACAGAGGTCCAGGTATGCTTTTTGGGGTTCCCCCGTCAGATAAGGTGACAATACCTCAGCCCACTGCGGGGTCGGCAGCTTTTCCCGCTCGGCCACCCGTTCAAACACCGCCAGGAACGCTTCCACATCATCACCCGGGGTCATCTTTTGCAACGCTTGTCTCACCGCTTTCCGGACGCTGCCGTCATCACCCGATCCCGGGGTTGTTGCTGCCGGTCCGGCACGGATCGACTTGGCCAGGAGAACCATCTGTTCTTGGTGCCTTTTTTCCTGCAATTGCAAGGCTTGCTGCTGACGTGCATTGGTCTGCTCCATCTGTTCTTGGTGCACTTGCAAGGATTGCTGCTGACGTGCATTGGCCTGATCCATCTGTTCTTGGAATTTTTTTTCCTGCATTTGCAAGGATTGGAGCAGGTGTGCATTGGTCTGTTGCTGCTGTGCATTAGCCTGAGCCAAATGCTTTAGTATGTCCTCCATGGCGTCGCCGGGTTTGGGCTGTAGTATAGCCGCTCGAATCCAGGACATGTGCTACTGGGTCACCAGGAATGGATGCTACACCTCACCGGCTGTCATGCCCGCCGATTCTCCACCATATGTGAGGTAGCGTCGTCGGCTGCGCTGCAGAAGACACGGGATCCAGGCACCAAGGTTCACAGCACACGGTTTATTCCAAAGAAAAAGTCCACAATATTACATATGTGCCTTTCCGGCAGAGAACTCAGGGAGATGTGATCACCCCCTCACACCCGGCACACCTGCCCTTGTTCCTGAATCTATTTATCCCTCCCTTCAGCCTGTAGGGAAAACAGCATTAACCCTATAGTGGATTATCATGGAGTGAGCACAACCGGGGCGAGACATACCGGCCGTCATAGATAACCCCGGTCACAGTCTCACACTGCCTTTGGGCTGACACGCACACTTACCCTCATGACTCCGTTCTGAACCTCAAGGTTATCCTGCTGGTGTTCCTACTTGTTATCTTTACTACCTATATATCTGCTTCCTCCATGCTATGCCTCACATTGCTTTGTGGTGTACCTCTTATATGCTACAATAGCATTACTGAACCTATGTTATCTCTATTGCTTACTTTCAGTGGGACTTATTCCTCAGCCCCACCAGACTTTCACACAAGTACTTAAGCCTTGCTATACTCTAGCACTAAGTCTGGAACTGTAAACTTCAACCTCCCTCTTCTCACTTAAGGGTTTAACCCTTACCTCATTCCTATTCTTCTCATACTATTAAAACATTTTTTTGTTTTTTTTATGTTATTTAGCATTTCTTTTGTTATTTATCATTTGATTGTTATTTCCTTGACTACTTTTGTATATACTGTATAAAGACTTTGTATATAGCTTTCTGTCCATGTTTCCATTTGTGTTTTCTCTTTGCTGTACTTTATCTTTATATATATTTTATTTTAATTTGTCCAGCGACCATTTGACAAAGCCCTAGGAGGGTCGAAACGTTGTGCAAGACGTGTCGCTCATAGTATTCTACTCATTTCTATGAAAAATAAATATTTTCTTTTGTATCATATTCATTGAGAGTGCGGAGAATTTTTTTGATTGTTGTAACATCCAGAATTCAACGTTGACCTGGCATAACTGAGGCGGGACCCAGTCTCACTGAGTGATTGGGCTGTTCAAAAAGTTTGACCGTATGTCACAGCCCAGCATTTCGTGGTCTCTCTCATTCACTGTTTTCCTTAACAGAGCAAAAGTTGTGACGTGCGGTGAAATTCTGCGCACAGCCCAGTCACTGAGTAAGACTGGTTTCCCGTCTCAGTGATGCTGAGTCACCTTCCAATTCCGGAAGTTGACTTGACATCACCAGACAACAGAGGCTGCTGCAGCCCGAGTCATGTGATGGAGACTGAGCAGAAAGCGATAGCACCACTCACAGGCACAAATGGTAACAGAAGGTATTTGGAAAAAGACTTCTTACATAGCTTGAAATCGATCTAGCCACTATACATTGTAGTGGACCACCTATTTAACGTGATAGAATAAAAGTGTGAAGGCTCCTCACACGCTATATCTTTTATAGATCTTTTGGTAACACAAAATCTGACTTTCGATCTCTACTATTAAATGTAAACCTCTGTAGGATTTCCCTTTGTCGAAGAACTGTATTGTTAGCTTGTAAAGCTAAGAAAATTGCCCAAAATATCAAAGAATGGTGGAATATACACAATAGGCACTAATAAGTCTTTATATTTTTGGTAGCAATGTTCAATATCATAAGGGTGGCCCATTTTGACCTTTGTCTGTGACGTGATATCTTTTTTATGTTGCTGGTAAGCAAAACTTTCCTTAAATTCCTTTTTATCTTTGCTGTAGATCACAAATGTCCCTTTCCATCAGGACTTTTTGGTCTCTTTCCTACCATGGGACTTGCTGTGGTCTCACAAGACAATGGGCACCGGCCAACTGACCTATGTGTGGGATAAAGTAATTAACGCTTGACACTTTTTCTAGGATCACTAAGCTTTATGATGTATGATGAGAAACATGCTGTTGTTTTCCTGAAAAATAGTTGTAATAATTACCGACACCCATGGCTGGTGTGAAAAGTGATTATTGTGTTTTCTCCATTGTGCTTTTCCCCTTAAAACAGAATTCTACAACAGATGGACATGCAGACAAATTCTATTTGTTTGATATCAATTGTATATTTACTGATTCCACATTTACAGCAGTCACCAGGAAAGAGGAAAGTCTTGGAAATATAATCCACAACTAATTTACTTAAAACACCACTGAGTGCTACTTTAAAGGGGTATGCTCAGCTCCAAGATCCTATCCCAATATGTAGTAGGCGTAATAAGAATAATATTAGCAAATACCTCCAATTAGAAATGTAATATAGTTCTCCTGATTAGTTATATCGCTTACCTCATGTGCAGGGCATTGCAGCTATGGTATCCATGGTTACGTCCACTCATAGTGACAGTTAGTTAGTTGCTCAAGGTCATAACCATAGATATTTAAGCTGTAATGCCCTGGGCATGGCTATGTCAGGAGAACCATTTCTACTCGTAAGTATTTGCTAATATTATTATTACACCTACTACATATTGGGATAGGATCTTGAAGATGAGACTATACCTTTAAATATTTGGGGGTGCTAAACTCTGAACTCCGCCGATCAGCTGTTCCCGATGCCACCGCCATTCCGGAACTACTGAGTTGTGGAGATATGCAGCTCCGTCAACTGTATAGTGGCCATGACTGACTACTGCATAGCCACCCTCTATTTGAATCTATAGGTACCTGGCTGTGCCACCTATTCTGCTGATGGATCTTTGTTGAACAGCTCTGAAACTGAGCAGTTCCGACTGGTGGTGGCACTGGGAAAAAGTGATCAGTGGGGCTGCTGAATGTTGCAGACATTGATATAGTCTATACTAAAGGCCCCGTTACACGCAACAACGTATCTAACGATATATCACCGGGGTCACAGATTCCATGACACACATCCGGCATCGTTAGTGACGTCGTTGCGTGTGACAGCAACTAGCGGCCGTTAACGATAGAAAATACTCACCAAATTGTCCATCGTTGACACATTGTCCATTTTCAAAAAATCTTTCATTGTTGAGGACGCAGGTGGTTCGTCGTTCCTGAGGCAGCACACATCGCTACGTGTGACATCCCGGGAACGACGAACTACAGCTTACCTGCGGCCGCCGGCAATGAGGAAGGAAGGAGGTGGGCGGGATGTTACGGCCACTCATCTGCGCCCCTCCGCTTCTATTGGGAGGCCGCTTAGTGACGCTGCTGTGACGCCGCATGAACCGCCCCCTTAGAAAGGATGCGGTTCACCGGCAATAGAGACGTCGCTATGCAGGTAAGTCCGTGTGACGGCTCCTAACTATATTGTGCGCCATGGGCAGCGATTTGCCGTGACGCACAAACGACAGGGGCGAGTACGCTCACTAGCGATATCGCTAGCGATATCGCTACTTGTAAAGCTCCCTTAAGATTAGGTCATCAATATTAAAGTCCTGGATAACTCCTTTAAAGTCAACCATGTCTTAGTTTCAATATAGGTCTTAGAAGATTATGGAGTTGCAATCACAGTTACCTGACTTGAACCCCATAGCAAAACTTTTGGTGTCATTTCAGAATGTAAATTTAAGATTATTAGTAATCCAGAGGCCATTGCATGGTCAAGATTCTGTAGGAATTCTGACGGAAGCGGGTCTCTGGCGAGGAATCACATTTGCATTAGGTGATAGCAGTCAAAGGAGCTCTACTAAGTGCCATATTTTGCCACAAAAAAAACTAAAAATAATTCCCTGATTAGCGTAGGGTTAATTTAACTATAAACCTGATTTGCCCAAAGGCAACTAGAGGTACCCTACCAAAAGATCATTAAAATATAACTTTTATTTCACATTTTCAAAAGACAAAAAAGGGTAGGATATTAATTTTATTAGTTCCTCATATAGATTAGCATATCAGTGGGCCATGGAACAACTGATTATATTGTATTTCTATATATTCCTATATAATGACGTCCTACCCTTATATCTACTAATTAAAATTCCCAGCTATTAGCCCACCCGACATGTTTCGCCATGACTGGCTTCATCAAGGACTAAAGGGGGCTTTACACGCTGCGACATCGCTACCGATATATCGTCGGGGTCACGTCGTTAGTGACGCACATCCGGCGCCATTAGCGACATCGCAGCGTGTGACACCTAGGAGCGATGATCAACGATCGCAAAAACGTCAAAAATCGTTGATCGTTGACATGTCGCTCCTTTTTATAATATCGTTGGTGGTGCATGCCGCTGGTTGTTCGTTGTTCCTGCGGCATCACACATCGCTATGTGTGACACCACAGGAACGACGAACATCTCCTTACCTGCGTCCACCAGCAATGAGGAAGGAAAGAGGTGGGCGGCATGTTCCGGCCGCTCATCTCCGCCCGTCCTCTGCTATTGGGCGGCCGCTTAGTGACGCCGCACTGACGTTGCTATGATGCCAAACGCACCTCCTCCTTGAAGGAGGGATTTTTCGGCGGTCACAGTGACATCGCTGAAAAGGTATGTGCATGTGATGCTGCCGTAGCGGTAATTTTCGCTACGGCAGCGATCATCAAATGTCGCACAAACGACGGGGGCGGGTGCTATCACGCACGACATCGCTAGCTATCGCTAGCGATATAGTAGCGTGTAAAACACCCTTAAGGCTGTAGTAAACCAAGAGCAAGGCAGTTGGAGCTTTTAAAGGTTTGGTTGGGATTCATCACAAGGTCATCAAATCTCTCCATCATTAACAAAGGGTAGTATACTGTATATACAATCATTGGAGAGCCATCAATCAATTATTCTGAAAAACTATAGGTTCAGAATCCATCACTCACATAGGGAAAAGACCCATTGGTCATAGTGACCCCCAGAGGGAAAGTCATTACACAATATAACAGGTGAGAGCAAGTAAAGGTGCTCTATTAAGTGCCATATCAGAAAAGGAACAAAGGGAACACAATGTGAAAGTACCTGGTGGTCTAGTGGGAAAAAAATTATATGAGCCAATTGGCCACTCACCTATTGGGGTTGTGCCACCCTGCGCAACCCCAGTTAAGGCTTGTTAGTGTAGATGTGGATGCTGGAGGATCTGGACTCCGCTGGCTTCTGTTGCCACCGACTGTAGGAAACTTCCAGGTTGTACCACGTGATACCACCTTATGAAGATAATTTATCTTCATAAATATCGGGGACAGCTCCGAGTGCCGTGGCTTTATAAACCAGGTCACCACCTACTTAGAGCTGTCCGCGACTCTTTACGCTACCGAGAAGGCGAAGGTAGCCTTCGTCCAGTCCCTGCTCACAGGCAGAGCGCTGAAGTGGTCCACTCCGTTGTGGGAGCGCGGAGATCGGGTGGTGAATAACTTAGCAGCCTATCTTGGGGCCATGAGAATGGTGTTCCTCGGGCCTCAAGTCACCCACGACTCCGCGCTGCGCCTCCTACGACTTCGGCAAGGGTCCGCTTTAGTCGGGGACTTTGCCGTACACTTTAGGACACTTGCCGCAGAGCTGGACTGGCCGGATAAGGTCCTTGTCCCTGTGTTCTGGGAGGGCCTGGCAGGGTTCGTCAAAGACGCACTGGCCACGCATGAGGTGCCTGCTACTTTAGAGTCCTTGATTGTGGTTGCCTCTCGCATAGAGATCCGCCAGGCGGAGCGGAGGCTCGAAGTCTCTTCAGCACCCACATCCTCTAAGCCTAAAAAGCGTCTGGCTCCCGTCTTCCACCAGACAGGTCTCCCAGCCAGCTCTGTAGGCGACTCCGTGGAGTCAATGGAGGTGTCCAAAGCGGTCTCCTCTACCCCAGGTTCTCAGTCTGGTGTCATCTGCTTTTCCTGTGGGCAGAGGGGACACATAGCTACCCGATGTCCCAAACCGTCGGGAAAAGACAGCGTCTAGTTTCTATCAGAGGGGGGACTCTAGACGCTACCTCTCCCTCTAGGTTGACTATCAGCGCCCAGTTGCAGTTCGGCACTACTCTCTTCTCTGCCCTGGCTTGCTTGGACTCAGGCGCTGAAGGCAATTTCATCTCGACTTCCCTGGCAACCCGATACTCAGTTCCCCTGGTTCTGTTGCCCAAGCCACTCAGGGTCCGGGTAGTCGACGGGTCCATACTACTCGATCCTATCACCCAGATCACTATCCCTCTCAGGATGGATGTACCACCGGGACACCATGAGCAGGTGTCCTTCCTGGTGCTTCCAGGGGGGACGGATGAGATCCTACTGGGCCTTCCCTGGTTGAGACAGCATGCTCCTATACTCAACTGGGCAACAGGGGAGATCTCATCCTGGGCAGGATCCTGTAGAGAGCACCTCGTGACTACCGAACCACCCACTACCATTAGGTCGGTTGGGCCCTCAGAGAATACAGGGGGGCCGGGTTACACCTTATGAGGCCTACAGGGATGTCTTCTCAAAAAGGGCCGCAGATACTCTTCCTCCCCACGGCCATATGATTGCCGAATAGACCTGAAGCCAGGCTCCGAGCCCCCTAGGGGCAGAGTGTATCCACTCTCTGCTCCAGAGACGGAGGCTATGTCCAAATATATTCAGGACAGCCTGGCGAAGGGGTTCATTCGCAAGTCTATTTCACCGGCTGGTGCAGGGTTCTTTTTTGTGCAGAAGAAGGAAGGGGTTCTGCGCCCCTGTATCGATTACAGGGGATTAAATGCAATCACGATCAAGAACAAATACCCTTTGCCCCTCATTACTGAGCTATTTGATCGATTCCGCGGGGCAAAGGTCTTCACAAAGCTGGATCTACGCGGGGCGTATAATTTAGTGCGAGTCCGAAAGGGCGATGAGTGGAAGACCGCCTTTAACACCAGGGACAGTCACTACGAGTATCTAGTAATGCCCTTCGGACTCTGCAATGCCCCCGCCGTATTTCAAGACTTTGTGAATGACATTTTCCGGGATTTGTATCTTTCCGTGGTTGCATACCTGGATGACATTCTTATCTTCTCACCCGATCTTACCACCCATCGGAGGGATGTCATCCGAGTACTTAAGAGGCTCCGCACCCATTCGCTATATGCTAAGCTGGAAAAGTGCGTTTTTGAACGGGAATCCTTGCCGTTCCTGGGGTACATTGTGTCCAGTCAGGGGTTAGCAATGGATCCGGGGAAGTTGGAGACAGTGATGAACTGGCCTGAGCCCCGCTCGCTGAAGGCGATCCAGCGATTCTTGGGGTTTATCAATTATTATCGCCAGTTCATTCCCAACTTCTCGACGGTGGCAGCACCCATCATTGCCCTTACCCGCAAGGGCGCTAATCCCAAAGCATGGACACGAGAAACGGTAGAGGCATTTCACACTCTCAAAACTCACTTCTCCAGAGCTCCCATCCTTCATCGTCCAGACATCTCCAAACCCTTCCTACTGGAGGTAGACGCCTCTTCGGTCGGTGCAGGTGCAGTCCTGTACCAGAAAAACGAATGAGGAAGGAAGCATCCTTGTTTCTTTTTCTCCAAGACCTTTTCTCCGGCCGAGAGGAACTACTCCATAGGGGATAGGGAGTTACTGGCGATGAAACTAGCATTCCAGGAATGGCGGCATCTCCTGGAGGGTGCGAAGCATCCATTTGAGGTATTTTCTGACCACAAAAACCTCACATACCTCCAGACAGCACAACGCCTGAACCCAAGGCAGGCCCGATGGTCTTTATTCTTCTCCCGGTTCCGCTTTATTATCCGCCACCTGGCCGGTGAGAAGAACGTACGGGCCGATGCCTTGTCACGTTGTATGGTTGTGTTGGAGGAGGACGAGGAGGAGCCTCGTCTTATACTACCCCCGGACAGCTTGAGGATGGTCACTCCCACTTCTTTGGACCAGGTGCCACCTGGCAAAACCCTCGTTCCCCCTGAACTACGGAACGAGGTGCTATCGTGGGCCCATGCCTCCAAGGTCGGGGGTCACTTTGGGGTCAAAAGGACCTACAGGAATATGTGGGAGCCTGTATGTCGTGTGCTCGGAATAAGCCGTCCCGGCAGAGACCGGCAGGTCTTCTTCACCCACTGCCAGTGCCGGATCGTCCCTGGGAAGTGGTAGGGATGGACTTCCTGGGAGATCTGCCCAAGTCAGCAGGGCACAAGGTCGTATGGGTCATCACGGACCACTTCTCTGAAATGGTCCACTTGGTGCCTCTTCCACGACTCCCGACGTCACGTGCTCTCGCCACCTTGTTCATTCGGCATGTATTTAGGTTGCATGGCATGCCTGACAAGGTGGTGAGCGACCGAGGTCCCCAGTTCGCGTCTCGCTTCTGGAGAGAGCTCTGTAAGCTCCTGCAGATAGAGCTGAACATCTCCTCCGCATACCATCCCGAGACCAATGGACTAGTGGAGAGGACTAATCAAACCTTGGTAACTTACCTCCGCCATTTTATCTCCGCGCATCATGACAACTGTGCTAACCTCCTTCCTTGGGCCGAATTTGCCATTAACAATTCGGTCCATGAATCCTCTGGCCAGACTCCGTTCCTACTCAATAACGGACAACATCCCAGAATCCCGGTTCCGATGCCCATTACGTCACCCGATACTAGAGTGGAGGATTGGGCGACCAAGGCCCGGGAGATCTGGGATGACACCCAAGAGGCTCTTAAGAGGGCTAAAGACCGGATGGTGACAACGGCTGATGTCCGCCGTCGCCCTGCACCATCCTTCGCCCCTGGGGACCTAGTATGGCTGTCCTCTAAGAATGTTAACCTACGGGTACAGGCAGCCAAATTCGCCCCTAGGTATCTGGGTCCGTTTAAGGTACTACAGCAGGTAAACCCGGTGGCATACCGACTCCAGCTCCCTCCACGCTGGGCTATAGCTAACACCTTTCACGTGTCCCTCCTGAAACCCGTACGACTTAATAAATTCTCGGGGTCCCAGCCGGCTCAAACAGACTCCCCGTCCGACGACCCTGAGGTGGCAAAACTTGTGGAGACAAAAGTCATACAGGGCAAGAGGTACTACCTCGTGGAGTGGGCCGGTCGTGGTCCGGAGCATAGATCCTGGGAGTTGGAGGATCATATCCGCGCCCCAGGGTTGATAGCGGCCTTCGAGCACAGGCAGGGGGGGGGGGCCTAGACGGGGGGGGTAATGTTACACCTTGTGGCTCTCCTGTGGCAAGGAATGAGACAGTCTCCTTGCCTGCCACGAGCGCTCCTGCTCAGCAGCGCCGAAGGTCTGCCAGACTGCGCAGAGTGCAGGAGAAACCTCCTCAGAGAGGCAGCACGAGGGTGACACCTAGTGGTACTCCTGTTGCAAGAGATGAGGCGGTCTCCCATTCCTTGCCTGCCGTAGCTCCTCCTGCTCAGCAGCCTCGAAGGTCTGTGAGGTTGCGCAATGTGCAGAGGTTTGCTGTTCAGGGAAGCAGTGAGACTCCCGTTATCTCTACACATTATGAGACCGAGGATCCCGCCTCTATTTCCCAGAGGCAGGAGGGTGAGCATTTGCTATGCTTGGTGGATCCTGATTCGCCCACTGACGTCACACGGCTTGATGACAAGGCTGGGGACGTGGTGAATCCTGACTGGCCAGGCTGGGATGTCGTGGATCCTGATTGGGTCAAGTCCGTCATCTCCGCCTCGCGCCCGCCCTTGGCTGGAGCTACACCTCCTTAAAAGCTCCTCCTGCCATCATGGCGGCGCGCGACCGTCCTTCTATGTTTGGATGTCTGGCAGCGTGCTGCCACGCCACTGCTCAGGCATTATCGTCTTCTGTGGGCTTGGCCCTTGCTGCTTAGGCAGCACCTGGTTTGCAGGCCGTGTCCCTGCCTTGCTGCTCCGGCAGTAGCTCCTTTGACAGGCCGTGTTCCTGTTCCAGGTGAGCTCCTCGAGTCTCCACCGGACTCACCTGGTTATTGAAAGCACACGTGCGTGGGCACCTCTGTGCTACCCTCGTGCCATATTCTCGTGACTTCCACTGGCACACGTGCGTGGGCACCTCTGTGCTTCCCCGTGCAACAGGTACACCGAGCCGTGTGATCCCTGCCATACAACCCTGACGGGTTAGGGCAGACCGGTGTACATAGATCGTCTGTGACATTCCAGACGATTGCTAGCAGCAACCCGCTCACTCTTCACCCACCATAGCAGCGGTCCCTTACACCGCACAGTGGACCTTGACCGGCGGAAGCTGTCCATTCTCCATCTTGGCACGCTTCCCCGGGTCCCCCTCGTAACAAGTCATTAAAAGAATTGGTACATCTGTAGGAGACCGGAGATCGTTTCAGAAGAACCACGTAGGGTTCTGAACAATGTCTTTCAGATTTTGTCCTTAAACCACCATATTAAAGTCACCTGTATAACAATAAGCGGATTCTATTTTTATTATTATCAGTTCAGGAAATTCCATAACTACCTGTATATCGACTAAATGAAACAGTGGGTGTTTAGTCCGAGCTCAAGGGGTTATTCTGTGAAGAATCAAAGGAACATTGATTCATTTTGAAGCATTTCTCTCTGATATCTTACGTCACTGCCTTAGCTGCAAGGTCACCCTGCCCGTTATGTAATCTTCTGCCGAATTACAGTACCTAGCGTCTTCCAGTACATCAATAAAAAGATGAATGGTCTCTTTGTACTGTATATAAAGTGCTTGTTTTACCATTTGTAGTAACAATATTCGCTTACAGCATAAAGTAAATCTTTAGAATTAAGAAATAACACAAGAATTAACAATGTCAGGGAAATGTTCCATCAGAATGTCGAGCTCGTCTTCTGGCTATATTCAGGGGCACTCATTTTTCATTACCTAAAGTTTATTTATATTGTTGCTCACATATCATTACAAATCTCTTCTCCATCTTTGAATTTATGACATGGATGAAATGTTTGCATGAAATCCATTTTCTGTTAGCTAAGTGTTTTATGGAAACAATAAAAACCTGCCTAGGTAAGGTACTTAACATGTATCTGACAACATTATTTTTTACAGTCCACCCGGTAGACTCCATTAGCGTTGAGCGTTGATGGGATATAGAGGTGTGCTGGCATTAGCTACTGATTATTAAAGAGCTATCTGTAATTAATATCTTTAAGTAACGATGACTTGGCTGAAAATGAAGACTCAACAAAAGTTGTGGTTTATAATGTTAAATCTCGTAAAAGAACCTTAATAAACAAATATGTGTGATTTATTATATATGACGCATCAAAAAGGATGGAGTAAAAATATATGTTAAAGTACCGTATTTTCCGGATTATTATAAAAAGCACTTTTTCCCCCCTAAACTGGGGGAGGTAAAATGGGGGTGCGTCTTACAATCCGGATATGATTTATCGGGGTGGTGGTGGTAGAGCAAGGTCATAGGAGTCAGGGTCGGCGATACTAAGGTCTCATAGGAGCAGTGGAGCGGCTCAAGAGGGTCACAGGACAGGGTGTTTCAGCGGCTGGTGCATTGATCTGACTGCAGGCTCAATTGAATCACCGACAGTTGACGCGATAGACTTCAAGAAAATGACCGTAAAGGTGGCACATGCGCAGATTGGCGCAATGGAATTGATGAAAATGGTCATGGAGTCATATCTGCGCACATACGCATCTGCGGCCATTTTCTTGAAGTTCATTTTGTCAGCTGCAGGTGAGCCTGCAGTCAGATCAATTGCACCCGCCACCGAGACACCCGTCCTGTGACCCTTCTGAGTCGCTCCACTGCAGTGACACCCCGGCAACCTGCCGGTAGATCAATAACACCCACTGTGACACCCCGCAGCCCGCCGGTAGATCAAAGGCGCCCACCGCCACTGTGACAGCCCCGAGTCTGCAGTATTGCTGACACTCCTAATCCACATCACCCCCTCCGCTGAGCTCGCAGCATCGCTGACCCTTCTACCTGTGACCTTCCTGAGCTGCTCCACCACCGCTACTCCCCCCTGGAGAGCGGTAGGATTAAGACACACTAGGATTAGAAGACGGACCCTCATTTTAATATTAAAAATTATTTTTTCCTATTTTCCTCCTTTAAATTTAGGGTGCGTCTTATAATCAGGTGCGTCTTATAAGATGAAAAATTCGGTAAGCTAAACCTGTGGGATCTCCAGGCACAAATGAAAACTTGAAAACTTTACAATAAAAAATTACTTAAAACTTGAATGGCCATTGTAATTTCATTAAACTTTGCAAAAATCAATAGTTCCATCGAATATGAGAAACTTTGTAATATTTCTTATCAGAGATATTCTTCTTTCTCCACTTTCTCCGTCAGCCACTTCTTCTCCGCTACCTTTCCTTCTGAGCTCAACATTTACTCTCAAATACAACAAATAGGAAAATGTCGAACTTATCACACCAAAGGAATAATGGTTTCACAGTGATCACCTAAGAGAGTGCCAGATTCGGCTCAAACATAGTCAAGAAGGGGATAATGAACCATTACCATTCTGGTAAAATAAAAAACTTTATTCAGAAATCCATATAAATGGTGAATCCATAAGATATCACGAAACCTTACGTGTTTTCAGCGCTATCAGCGCCATTAGTCGTAGGCTAAAAACAACAAATACGGAGTAGCCCTGTCACAGGTGTCTCCCGTCCTTGAGAGACTTGTCACAGCCCTGGGATTTAAGCTTCATTGCTCTGTGATTTTAAACGTATTTGCTTTCTCTTGGTGCAACAAGGGTTAATTACATATTTTTTGCTAGTAGCTCCTGGTTAGTTCATTTCAGCTGCAGCTGGTTTGTGACGACTCCCATCTTCTTTAAATAGTCACATGATCCATCACATGTTGCTGGTTATATATTGCATTCTGAATTAGCCACTATGGAGGAAGGAAGTCTCTAGGAGCTGCCAATAATCTCCCGCTAAAATCTTGTTTCTGGAGTTTTGCTGTTAGCAGCCCTTTTAGTTGGCTGCAATAGAAGTTTGTGTATATCCGTCTTGTCTATCTTCCTTCTTCATGTTGTATTACATCAGTGGTGACATCTAGTGTACTCACGGACCTTTGCACTAGTTTAAGTGAGTGGAGGGACAGCGAAAGACTAAGCACGGGACGGTAGCGAGGGGAAGGACTCGTTAAGGACGTTAGGGAGTGCAGGGTACAGAAATAGGATACTGTCACATGGTGACCCATATTCCCTCTCCCTACCATTCGGGGCTTCTTACCCTGGTTTCCATCCACCATTGAACCTTTATGTAGAGCCATGCACCAGGCATGACAAACCGTTTATACACACAAGATCCAATGACAAAAAGATACAAATTAACCATTGAAAAACCTTGATACAAAAAAACAGTTCAATTATAAAATAAACAAAAGTACAAATATACAAAAAAATACAAAGCTAAATTAAACTTTGCATAAAAATCAATGCTACAAGCAAATATGAGAAACTTTGTAATATTCTTTCTCTAGTTTCTCCATGAGCGAGTTCTTTTCCCTAACGTTTTTTTCTCAACTCAACATGCACTCTGAAATACTACCAAAAACTATCTTGGCCAACAGAAGAGGGGCTGCCAGTTCACTGAGGTGTCAGATTACAGCCGCCTGTTTCAATTTATGTGAAGGAGGTAAAAAAAAAATGTTTAAAACAACTGAGAGTCCTCAGTGGTTGATACCTTTTAATGGCTAATTAACTGAAAAGATGGTAATAATAGCAAGCTTTTGAGACTACTCAGGTCTCTTCATCAGGCTCAGTATAATACAAAATCTAAAGAGTCACATATTTATACACAACAGGACATAGAATAGTGCAGTAAATAAAACGAGTTATGTGAAGCAGAGCGATTGGTATGACAAGGGGACAAACTATTGTGGCCGTCAAAATCAGTATGGCAAGGGGACAAACTATTGTGGCTGTAAAGGAAAGAGGAGCAGAGTGATAAGCTGATAAGCAGAGAAAGACTCACAACCACACACCATGCTGCTGCATTTTAGCAAGTGTTGTATCTTACCGAGAGCTGGATTAACAGCCAGACTACTTACTACTGCTGTTTGATGGCCTGCATACTTCTGATGCTTTTGTCTGTATTTGCTTTGAATGGGAGACATCTCATTAATGTATCACCACCTACAACTGAAAATTAGAGATAGAGCCTACCAAAAGAAAAACGTGGAAACTGTAGGAAAAAATCCATATAATGGCCCGAAATAGTGTTATTCTTTTGTGCACATATGGAAACTAAGGGGCACTTTGCACACTTGCGATGCTTGTGATTCCGAGCGCGATAGTCCCTGCCCCCGTCGTAGCTGCAATATCTTAATGATAGTTGGCGTAGCGAACATTATCGCTACGCCAGCTTCACATGCACTCACCTGCCCTGCGACGTTGCTCTGGCCGGCGACCCGCCTCCTTATTAAGGAGGCGGGTCGTGCGGCGTCATAGCGACGTCACACGGCAGGCGGCCAATAGAAGCGGAGGGGCGGAGATGAGCGGGACGTAAACATCCCGCCCACCTCCTTCCTTCTGCATAGCTGGCGTGAGCCGCAGGACGCAGGTAGGAGATGTTCCTTGCTCCTGCGGCTTCACACACAGCGATGTGTGATGCCGCAGGAACGAGGAACTACATCGTAACATCGGTCATTTCTAAATTATGGAAATGACAGATGCTGCACCGATGATACGATTACGACGATTTTGCGCTCGTTAATCGTATCAAAAAGGCTTTACACGCTACGATATCGTCTGCAACGCCGGATGTGCGTCACTTTCAATTTGACCCCACCGACATCGCACTTGCAAAGTGCCCCTTATTCTCACCAGTCACCTGAAATGACAGTCCTGCTTTCAAGGCTAATTTCCCAGATAAAACTCTCACAGAAACTTAACAAAAGCACCAGCTCTATGCACCTTTTATCTGAATTTGAAATGGATGATGAATGCAGCTCTCAAAGGGATTCTCTCACCAGGTTTCTGCTACCTCATCTGAGAGTAGCATTATGTAGGAAAAGAGACCCTGATTCCAATGATGTATCACTTAATTTACTGGGTGTAGCAGTTGTGACAAAATCAGATGTTTTTAGATGTAGCATGTAACAGAGCTCAGAAATTTAACTCCGACCACCACACATCTCTTTATACATTTTCTATTGACAGTGAGCTGCTTATTAGAGAAGGAGGTGTGGTTAGAAATGGAATCAGTCGTGGCAGTGATAATCTCCTGGTGATAAAACATTCATGACATTGAAACAACAGCACACAGCCTAATAGTGACACATCCCTAAAATCAGTGTCTAAGCTCCTACCTCATGCTATCCTCAGATTACATAGCAAAAAGCTGCTGACAGATTTCCTTTAATCCTATAATAGGGCATATGAACGTTTTAAAGAGGGGTCCCTCTCTATAATGCAGTTAAGAAAAATACTCTTTATAAGTAGCTCTCTTTCTGCTCAACATGGAGCTCTCCTGATATGTGGGAGGAGGACCTATTGGTATTAGCTGAACATCTATTGAAGAGTTTTGAAAGGGATTATCTCTGAATAGATAACGTTTTTAAACCATTAGTAGTTATGGACGAAGGACCTTAAAAGTCCACATCCTCACGTGATACTTATTACCTGTTCACTGATCGCGGTCCCAGAGCTAGCAAGGAACTACGGGTAACTATCTGGATTCGGACATCCACATAATTAAAAAGTAAAAAGCAAAGGAAAAAGAAAGAAAATAGGAATAAAGCAGGCGCATTATACTTACCGGGTCTCCTGCACGGCTGTAACACTACTTCTGAGGCCGCTCATTACCCTCATGCATATGCACTGCTTCCCCCGCCCATCAGCCGTCCCAGTGTCTTTGATTGGTTGCAGTCAGACAACGCCTCCACCCTGTGTGACTGTGTTTGACTGCTTGGAATCACAGACGCAGTATGTATCTCTATAGTGTAAAAATAAATAAATTGGCGTAGGATCCCTATTATGACGCCCAGCACAGATAAAGCATACGGCTACAGGTTGCAGCCCCCAGCCGTGTGTTTGTCTTGGCTGTGTATTAAAATAAGAGGAACCGCATCTGGATTTTTTAAATTATTTATGTTCTGTATCTGCACGCTGTGACTTCAGTATGTGTATAGCAGAGCTGGGACCTCTTCCTTAAAGTAGCATTGAAATGTAACACAAACCAGTGCCTTCAAGTACTGGCTCCAATGCCAGCCAGTGGCTATATGCTGAGCTGCTGAGATTTTCACTATATACTGCAGCCCTGTGATGCTGAAACATATATAGTATAAGTGATCGGACAATCACAGGTTCAAGTCAACTGTGGAGACTAAATAACAAAATAAGAAGGGGAAACAACAGCGTTATTAGATCTAATGTAAAGCAACAAAAATAAATGTTAAAAAGCTTGCCCACCCTCCCTTGGAAGTGATCTGCTTATGGTTGGCTGCAAGTGGGAGGAGACTCAAACTGCCAATCAGTGACTGGATCCAGGGTTCGGATCAAGCTCAAGCCTGTTGAGCAAGGCTCATTTTCTTCCGGCGAACCGAGCCTCGATGGATCCGCTCATCTCTACTGGTAATCAATAAACCTTTAACTCATCATGCAAAAATCAAGCCCTCAAACTGATCAATAAATGGAAAACTAAAAATGTTACAAGTCTCATAAAATGTTGACAAAAAACATAAATTTTAATACAAAATATCTATTTTTTTTTATTCTCCATGTAAATGAAAAAAATCTAAGCAAGTTTGGTATAAATGTAATCATACTGACCTGGAGAATCATGATCTAGAGTCATTTTTTATCATGGAATATATGCTGTAAAAAGAAAAATGTGACAGAATTGCATTTTTTCATAATTATAACGTACCTTGAATTTTTTTTCCTGTTTTCCAGTACATTATAGTTATTTATAATAGTAAAATGAGTGATCTTATTCAAAACTATGACTTGTCTTGCAAAGAACATGTCTTCGCATGGCTATGTTGCTATAGAAACTAAAAAGTTATGGCTCTTGGAAGACGAGGGAGAAAATGCAAAAGTTCCAAATGGACTGCAGAGACAAGGAGTTAATTATAAAACACTCCATATTTTTCAGGAAATAAGAGAATCACTATCCCATATTGACAAAACAATGATAATTCTTAGTTAAAGGGAATCTGTCACAATACTAATGTTATCTTTAAATAGGGCTTTAAGGTACCGTCACACATAACGCGATCGCTAGCGAGATCGCTGCTGAGTCACGGTTTCTGTAGCGATCCCGTTAGCAATCTCATTATGTGTGACATCTACCAGCGATCAGGCCCCTCCTGTGAGATCTCTAGTCGTTGCAGAATGGTCCAGGCCATTTTCTTCAAAGGCGATGTCCTGCTGGGCAGGACGCATCACTGTGTTTGACACTGTGTGACAGGGTCACAGTGACTGCTGCGATCGTTATACAGGTCGCTACTGCGACCTGTATTGTTCCTGCATCGCTGATAAGATCTGACTGTGTGACATCT
This sequence comes from Anomaloglossus baeobatrachus, assembly GCF_048569485.1. Taxonomy (NCBI): domain Eukaryota; kingdom Metazoa; phylum Chordata; class Amphibia; order Anura; family Aromobatidae; genus Anomaloglossus; species Anomaloglossus baeobatrachus. The sequence continues at coordinate 82,331,907 of NC_134356.1, read as the reverse complement.
CACCAGCGACCTCCCAGCGACTTACCTGCGATCCCTATCAGGTCGCATCGTTTTCGGGATCGCTGGTAAGTCGTTGTGTGTGACTGGGCCTTAAGAAGACCTTTCAGGATCAGTAAGTTTTTTTGTTCTACGTTATCCTGTTCTCTTCTTGTAAGCGCTGTAGATTTAAGTGTGACATAGCAACTAGTCAAGCATATGTAAATGCAAACTGCATATTCCCTGCTCCCTCCTCCTACCTTATAGTACTGGTATCAGTGAAAGTAAATCTGAACTGAATTTCCACTGCTGCCCTCACCCATACATAGTGAATTCACTGGGAGGTGTGAATATGGAAATTGTGTTTACATACACTTGACTAGCATGCAGGAGACACTGAATTCTTAAGGCCCCGTCACACTAAGCAACATCGCTAGCAACATCGCTGGTAACGAACAACTTTTGTGACGTTGCTAGCGATGTTGCTGTGTGTGACATCCAGCAACAACCTGGCCCCTGCTGTGAGGTCGTTGGTTGTTGCTGAATGTCCTGGGCCATTTTTTAGTTGTTGCTGTCCCGCTGTGAAGCACAGATCGCTGTGTGTGACAGCGAGACAGCAACAACTAAATGTGCAGGCAGCAGGAGCCGGCTTCTGCTGAGGCTGGTAACCAATGTAAACATCGGGTAACCAAGAAGCCCTGTCCTTGGTTACCCGATATTTACCTTTGATACCAGCCTCCTCCACTCTCACTGTCAGTGCCGGCTCCTGCTCTGTGCACATGTAGCTGCAGCACACATCAGGTAATTAACCCGATGTGTGCTGTAACTAGGAGAGCAAGGAGCCAGCACTAAGCAGTGTGCGCTGCTCCCTGCTCTGTGCACATTTAGCTGCAGCACACATCAGGTAATTAACCCGATGTGTGCTGTAACTAGGAGAGCAAGGAGCCAGCGCTAAGCATTGTGCGCTGCTCCCTGCTCTGTGCACATTTAGCTGCAGCACACATCGGGTTAATTAACCTGATGTGTGCTGTAACTAGGAGACTGGGGGCTGGTCACTGGTTGCTGGTGAGCTCACCAGCAACTCGTGTAGCCACGCTCCAGCGATCCCTGCCAGGTCAGGTTGCTGGTGGGATCGCTGGAGCGTCGCAGTGTGACAGCTCACCAGCAACCTCCTAGCAACTTACCAGCGATCCCTATCGTTGTTGGGATCGCTGGTAAGTTGCTTAGTGTGACTGGACCTTAAGAGCACGATAACAGGATAAGGTAGAACAATAAAACTTAGTGATACTGAAAGTCTCCTTAAAGGCCCAGTCACACACAGTGACTTACCAGCGATCCCGACAACGATACGACCTGATAAGGATCACTGGTAAGTCGCTGGAAGGTCGCTGGTGAGATGTCACACAATCAGACCTTACCAACGACGCAGTAACGATCAGCGACCTGTATAACAATCTCGGCGGCGGTGGGACCCTGTTAGGAGGTCGTTGGTAGGCGTCAAACACTGCGATGCGTTCTGCCCAGCAGGACATTGCCTTTGAAGAAAATGGTCCGGACTAGTGATCTCACAGCAATGGCCTGATCGCTGGTAGGTGTCACACATAACAAGATCGCTGGCGAGATCATTGCTGCATCACAGAAATGGTGACTCCGCAACGATCTCGTTAGTGATCTCGTTGTGTGTGACGGCGCCTTAAGCCCTATTTAAATATAACATTAGTAATGTACTAGAAAATCACCTGACAGATTCCCTTTAACATTTTTGTTATATGGAATGGTCAGAGTTTCCCATATTATAAGCCTTATACAACCAGAAGTCTTAAAAATGAACTGACTTACTTGAGTAGTCCACTTACATGAGAAGATAATCAGCAAACAAACATCTCCCGATTATTGGCCTATGTAAATATGTTTGTCAGTGGATTAAATCATTTAAAAGAGATCATTGATATGAGTAGCTCATTACCTCGTCAATGGGAGATGTTCTTCCGTTAACATGATACCTCATGGGGACCGAATGGTTATATCTGTCCATATAACTGTTCGGTAAAAAAGCGCCGATGGCTTTCCATATAGTCAATCAACACTCGTAAATGTTCTATCGAAGGGTCGAAATAGCACATCTAAAGCCTGATGACAGGAAACAATAAATTCTGCATTATTCTAAATGTTAGATTCATTATATCCATAGCAGACACTAGAATAGAAGGCATAATTAGTGGCCATCCTTTCCCGTGTAATTACTTTGTAGAAATGATTAGGAAGACATATAATTTCCTGTTTGCTTGCAATTTGTTTTATATGCCCATCATCAAATTTTGATGGACCTTGAATACATTGTTAACGTAAAATCCCAAGTTCCGTAATGCTGTAAATTTGGTTTAATTATTAGCATATAATCCTAAACATTTGTTCTGAGAGATCATTACTAGTAGAAAATGTCTTTGCACTGATTTGGCAGATTAATTTACATTGTACTATACAGGCAATAAGTCTATGGTACTCCGTATAATACTGGTAATAAAAAAGTCTAAGAAACTCCATTTCCACAATAATCTTCAGCAATATATTCTTAGGCACAGCTGAATAACGATTCCTGTAATGACATATTCGAGGTAATTAGTGCCTTTCTTGCTTATTGGGCTTGTCACTTATTAACTTTAACTAAAATAAATAACAAAAAAAGAACATAAAGTGGACCTGCATTAAAGAAGTATGGTAGCGTAATTGACACAAATGATATCATTAATCTCACAAAGGCAAAAGCGTGACAAAAGAGATTTTTTTCCTATAGCAGTTTTATTCGACCAGAAGATTTACTTTAATGGTAGCAGTTAAGATATTTTACCACTGATTACAAAAAAAGAAAATTGTCTCTCCAGTAAAGGAGACAAACTCTAGCACAGCGCCACCTATTGGAAGTAGCGATCCTAAAAGTCACAAGTGGATTTTTGACAATCCTTTGCAATATGACTCAGGATATATAAGCCAGATCAGAATCCCAATTTGCAGACACGGTGTTTCGGGGTGCTTGCCCCTCGTCAGTGCAAAGTATGGGGGTGTCTGATCTGGCTCATGAGAAAGCTATGTGGGGACCACGGGGGAACACTATTCTCCTTAAGGAGACTTTGCAAGCCAGTCTGGCTGCCAGGTAAGGGGACTTATAGCTGCAATGCCCCTAAAATTCCACGGGGGAACACTATTCTCCTTAAGGAGACTTTGCAAGCCAGTCTGGCTGCCAGGTAAGGGGACTTATAGCTGCAATGCCCCTCTGGGAAATATTCAAATTGTCTCTCCAGTAAAGGAGACAAACTCTAGCACAGCGCCACCTATTGGAAGTAGCGATCCTAAAAGTCACAAGTGGATTTTTGACAATCCTTTGCAATATGACTCAGGATATATAAGCCAGATCAGAATCCCAATTTGCAGACACGGTGTTTCGGGGTGCTTGCCCCTCGTCAGTGCAAAGTATGGGGGTGTCTGATCTGGCTCATGAGAAAGCTATGTGGGGACCACGGGGGAACACTATTCTCCTTAAGGAGACTTTGCAAGCCAGTCTGGCTGCCAGGTAAGGGGACTTATAGCTGCAATGCCCCTAAAATTCCACGGGGGAACACTATTCTCCTTAAGGAGACTTTGCAAGCCAGTCTGGCTGCCAGGTAAGGGGACTTATAGCTGCAATGCCCCTCTGGGAAATATTCAAATTGTCTCTCCAGTAAAGGAGACAAACTCTAGCACAGCGCCACCTATTGGAAGTAGCGATCCTAAAAGTCACAAGTGGATTTTTGACAATCCTTTGCAATATGACTCAGGATATATAAGCCAGATCAGAATCCCAATTTGCAGACACGGTGTTTCGGGGTGCTTGCCCCTCGTCAGTGCAAAGTATGGGGGTGTCTGATCTGGCTCATGAGAAAGCTATGTGGGGACCACGGGGGAACACTATTCTCCTTAAGGAGACTTTGCAAGCAGTGTTCCCCCGTGGTCCCCACATAGCTTTCTCATGAGCCAGATCAGACACCCCCATACTTTGCACTGACGAGGGGCAAGCACCCCGAAACACCGTGTCTGCAAATTGGGATTCTGATCTGGCTTATATATCCTGAGTCATATTGCAAAGGATTGTCAAAAATCCACTTGTGACTTTTAGGATCGCTACTTCCAATAGGTGGCGCTGTGCTAGAGTTTGTCTCCTTTACTGGAGAGACAATTTGAATATTTCCCAGAGGGGCATTGCAGCTATAAGTCCCCTTACCTGGCAGCCAGACTGGCTTGCAAAGTCTCCTTAAGGAGAATAGTGTTCCCCCGTGGAATTTTAGGGGCATTGCAGCTATAAGTCCCCTTACCTGGCAGCCAGACTGGCTTGCAAAGTCTCCTTAAGGAGAATAGTGTTCCCCCGTGGTCCCCACATAGCTTTCTCATGAGCCAGATCAGACACCCCCATACTTTGCACTGACGAGGGGCAAGCACCCCGAAACACCGTGTCTGCAAATTGGGATTCTGATCTGGCTTATATATCCTGAGTCATATTGCAAAGGATTGTCAAAAATCCACTTGTGACTTTTAGGATCGCTACTTCCAATAGGTGGCGCTGTGCTAGAGTTTGTCTCCTTTACTGGAGAGACAATTTGAATATTTCCCAGAGGGGCATTGCAGCTATAAGTCCCCTTACCTGGCAGCCAGACTGGCTTGCAAAGTCTCCTTAAGGAGAATAGTGTTCCCCCGTGGAATTTTAGGGGCATTGCAGCTATAAGTCCCCTTACCTGGCAGCCAGACTGGCTTGCAAAGTCTCCTTAAGGAGAATAGTGTTCCCCCGTGGTCCCCACATAGCTTTCTCATGAGCCAGATCAGACACCCCCATACTTTGCACTGACGAGGGGCAAGCACCCCGAAACACCGTGTCTGCAAATTGGGATTCTGATCTGGCTTATATATCCTGAGTCATATTGCAAAGGATTGTCAAAAATCCACTTGTGACTTTTAGGATCGCTACTTCCAATAGGTGGCGCTGTGCTAGAGTTTGTCTCCTTTACTGGAGAGACAATTTGAATATTTCCCAGAGGGGCATTGCAGCTATAAGTCCCCTTACCTGGCAGCCAGACTGGCTTGCAAAGTCTCCTTAAGGAGAATAGTGTTCCCCCGTGGAATTTTAGGGGCATTGCAGCTATAAGTCCCCTTACCTGGCAGCCAGACTGGCTTGCAAAGTCTCCTTAAGGAGAATAGTGTTCCCCCGTGGTCCCCACATAGCTTTCTCATGAGCCAGATCAGACACCCCCATACTTTGCACTGACGAGGGGCAAGCACCCCGAAACACCGTGTCTGCAAATTGGGATTCTGATCTGGCTTATATATCCTGAGTCATATTGCAAAGGATTGTCAAAAATCCACTTGTGACTTTTAGGATCGCTACTTCCAATAGGTGGCGCTGTGCTAGAGTTTGTCTCCTTTACTGGAGAGACAATTTGAATATTTCCCAGAGGGGCATTGCAGCTATAAGTCCCCTTACCTGGCAGCCAGACTGGCTTGCAAAGTCTCCTTAAGGAGAATAGTGTTCCCCCGTGGAATTTTAGGGGCATTGCAGCTATAAGTCCCCTTACCTGGCAGCCAGACTGGCTTGCAAAGTCTCCTTAAGGAGAATAGTGTTCCCCCGTGGTCTACAAAAAAAGAGTAATTTCATACATGTTCTCATATATTCTTCATAATCTCAAATGTAATTTAGTAGTTCTTGGAATAAAAGTACATTTACAATATAGGATCTGCCAGTGGGACATAGAGGACCATTTTGGAATTCCCATTATTCGGAGTGTTCTCTTTTTGTTAACTAATTTGGGTTTCATATATGGGTTCATATACGTAGATCATTTATCTAATATATAAAGCTGAGTGTATGTATGTGTGGGTATGTATGTCCGCTAAAGGAATCCGCCCCGTCGCATTTTCAATCACAAAATTTTGCACAGACGCCTCATGTGACCCAGGGAACTTTGACAGGAAAATTTAACCCCGCACTTTACAGTTACACTCCAAAACTCCTGTCTCCATTAAAGTCAATAGAAATAGGAGTTACAGCTTATTAATAGCAGCTATGAGTGGTTACTATAGTATCAAAATAAATTGTTAGTATAAGAAGCTTATGTGTGAGGTAATATGATGTCGGTGGAGAGACGGATAGATAGAGACAGAAAGAGACAGAGAGACATAAGCACAGACAGAGACTGACAAAGAGAGACAGTCAAAAAGACAGAGAGACAGGGAAAGAGATAGACAGAGGGGGAAAAGAGACAAAGGGGAAAAGAGACAGAGGGGGAAAAGAGACAGATGGAAAATAGACAGAGGGAGAAAAGAGACAGATGGGGAAAAGAGACAGACGGGGAAGAGACAGACGGGGAAGAGACAGACGGGGAAAAAGACAGAGGGGGAAAGAGAGGGGAAAGAGACAGAGGGGGAAAGAGACAGAGGAGGAAAAGAGACAGAGGGGGAAAGAAACAGAGGGGGAAAGAGACAGAGCGGGAAAAGAGACAGAGGGGGAAAAGAGACAGAGGGGAAAAGAGACAGAGGGGGAAAGAGAGAGGGGTTAAAGAGATAGAGGGGGAAAAGAGACAGAGGGGGAAAAGAGACAGATGGGGAAAGAGACAGAGGGGGAAAGAGACAGACCTGGAATGGGACAGACAGACACAGAGATAGACATACAGAGAGACTGATACAGAGACAGACAGAGAGATATACACAGACAGACAGATATGGATAGAGATTGACACACAGACAGACAGGGAAAGAGACAGACACACAGACAGAGCCACACACACAGACAGAAACAGACACACAGACAGAAAGAGATAGACAAACAGACTGGGAGAGAGACAAAGAGACAGTTACTATCCCAGTCAATGCCCGGGTACTACAGCTAGTCTATTATATAAAGTTCTGTGTATGTATGTCTGTGTGTGTGTGTGTGTGTGTGCGTGTGTGTGTGTGTGTATGTCTGATAAAGGAATCCACTTCATTGCATGTACAATCATGAAATTTTGCAAAGACATCCCATTTGACTCAGGGAATGTCTTAGACTATGTTTTGAGGGGAAATTTTAACCCTGTGCTTTACAGTTATTCGCCAAAAACCTGCCTCCATTACAGTCAATGGAGCAGAGACCCACAATGCAGCCAGAACGTCAGAAGAATGCACAGCCACGCCCTTGGAATGTTGGCATGTCACAATGCAGCCAGGGAAAGAGACAGTGACAGACAGACAGGGAAAGGGACAGATAAACACAAACAGACACAGACAAAGAGACAGGGAAAGAGACAGACAGACAGACAGACAGGGAAAGAGACAGACAGACAAAGACAGGCAAAGACAGACCGACAAAGAGACAGACAAAGAGACAGACGGAAAGAGACAGACAGGGAAAGAGACAGAGACAGACAGGGAAAGAGAGAGACGGAGAGACAGGGAAAGAGACAGACAGGGAAAGAGACAGCGGGAAAGACAAGGAAAGAGATAGAGAGACAGGTAAGGAAAGAGATAGAGAAACAGATAGGGAAAGAGACAGAGACAGACAGGGAAAGAGACAGACGGGGAAAGAGACAGATAGAAAAAGAGATAGAGAGAGACAGACAGAGAGAGAAACAGACAGACAGAGAGACAGACAGAGACTGGGAGAAAAACAGAGACAGTTACTATCCCGGGCAACGCCGGGTGCTACAACTAGTAGGTTTATAAATATAAGGTTTGTATAATATAGCAACCATGATAAAATAAGAAAAAGACTGATGACACATCATACCTTTCTAATGTGAAAAGATGCAAACTGAGCATGAAACATAGTAACAAAATGGAGACAGTTGCATTCTGTAGTGCTAAGATACAGTATGTGGAACAATGAATATGGGAATATACACATGCATTACTGCTATGAAAAGCGTAAAAATTGAGATACTTAACACACAAAAAATTGCCAGTTTTATGTGAGCCCAACAGGCAAGGCAACCTCTTTTTGTTGGGTCCCTGCTTACTTTAGTAGAGGGCGCCTTGCTGTTTGCTGTGGAGCTCACATAAAAATGGCCATTTTGGGGACTAATTATCTCAATTTTTACATGTTTTTCATAGCAGTAATGCATGTCTGTATTTCCATATTCATTGTTACACAGATCTTAGCGCTACAACTTTTCTTCTTTTTGTAACCATGATAAAATGTTATAAAGTTGTGTCTTCATATTTGGAATTTTTTTCTATCAATACATTATTCTGATTGTATATTTGTATATTCTGTATTTAGGATGTAACACTTTTACTCCTTTGTGACACCATATAGTTTTAAAGCCACTGGTTCCAAAAACATTTATCTTGGTCTCATCACTACCGAGTGTAGAGTTCTAGTAGGCTTCATATTGTTCATCATAGCAAATTATAGGTGGCCTTTTTTGTGTATGGGCTTCTTTTGCAGATGACACCCATGCTTGTCATTCCTCTGCAGCACTGTATTGTGTCATGGGAAACATCCTAGACTGGCATTCTTCTTCTTTAGCTAACTGCAGTGAACTTTGTGTTTTTGTGTTCTCTATCATGGTCAGCCTGGACTTCTCGGTGGTTGCATTTGCATCTTTGTTACATTTTTGTGTCACTTTTGCTGCAGTACCCTGAAAAGCAAAGCTTTGCTGATCTTCTTGTAGCCTTTACCTTTCATATGTAAACAATTGTAACATTATTTGTGACATTTCTCTTCCATGTGGTGCCATTGGTGACAGGATGAAATGTGAAGGGGTTTTCTTAACATTAATAATTGTGACATTTCTCTTCCATGTGGTGCCACTGGTGACAGCTTGAAATGGGAAGGGGTTTTATTTCTTAAATAATGCTTTTTTTATAGTCACATGTCTGCTGGCCACCAGAATAATGAATAATTAAACTTACCTGTGGTTTAATTCTTGTTAATTAGTAGTTTTTAAACTTTTGCTTTGCTGCTAAGTAGTGATTTGTGAGCACTACTATGGTAGGGGGCTTGGTACACGTAACAAGCAGTTTTATGTTTGGATGGGCACGACTCAAGTACCCGAGTATAATGGAACTCAATGGGGAACGCGAGCATTTTTATGGAAGATTTCCTGAATAAATGCTCAAGTTCTCCATTGACTTCCAATATACTCAGTTACTTGAGTCGCGCCCATCCGTGCATTAAACTGCTTGTTACGAGTACCGACCACCCAACCATAGTAGTGTTCGCTCATCACTACTGCTAAGACTTTAAGTGGTGTGTACTCTTTTTTGCAACATGGACTTGATTAAATTTGTTAACACCATTTCTTTTTTGTGTGTGCAAAATAACAAATCTTGTTTGCATTCAGCGGCCCTCATTTATGGCAGGTTTTTGTACTATGGTATCTAATTAAAATGTCAATTATAAAAGGAAACTGACAAATCTATATAGTTACTCTATATTGTAAGATGGCGACCAGCTACATTAATGTCTGGTGTGCACCTGATGTGATGTGAACCTGAAAGTCCATACTTGTACTTATAGTGCCAAAAGCTTTGGCTAAAGCATTTAATAGGGCCAGGTTCATAGGTAGCTGGAGAGATGGGTGGGTCTGGCTACCTACATATACCACCCATGGGTGTGTCTGATGTGTCACATGATACAGGTAAAATGGAGTCTGTGTTTGACATGTGTGGAGACTGCAGCCTGTATGGAGAGTGCTGGGCTGAAAGAAGGAGCCTCTGCTAGAAGTGTGTGGACTGACAGAAGTCAGTGTGAGAGAAACAGCCTGTGAGAGGGAGTGAAGAGGTTGCTGAACTCTCGATCGAGGTATAAAGCCTATGAAGGGACCCCTGGGAGAATAGAGCGTTTGCTTCCTCTGACCGGGGTCAGTGTATGGGGGGCTGCAATGCCCTGGAAAGAAACCTTTGGAGAAGGTAAAAATCATGAAAGCCATGTGTGAATACTGGCCGGGGTCAGTGGGATACTAATGTGAAGGACTATCCAATTCTATGTGAGTGATATCACAGTTAAACTGACTGCAATACCGTGTATGTTCCTTTACGCTGGAAGAGGCTTTGTAATTATGTTCCTGGAGAGAGGTTTATAGCATATTTAATAAACTTGCTGGACTTTAACACTAGAAGTCCCAGAGAAGGGTCATTTCACATTTCTACCTTTGGAACCCAGAGAAGGGTCGAATGACCTGAAGGATTTTAGCCAACATCCTATAATCACCGTCTTTTGTTCTGTAATTAAGGCCATTACTGTCGCACCACAGGAGGTTGTTGTTTTCCATTGAGTTTAGCCATTTAGTTTCTAGCTAGTTCTATTCAGTTTGGACTAAGGGTCATTTGACCCTCTTTCAGGACTTCAGGGGGAGCTCGAAATTTCTGGGACTTCTAGTGTTAAAAGAGACAGTGTACCTGAGTCTACCTCGCATCACAGCAAAGTATGTTTGTACATATATATATATATATATATATATATATATATATATATATAGTACAGACCAAACGTTTTGGATACACCTTCTCATTCAAACAGTTTTCTTTATTTTCATGAAAAGTGTAGATTCACATTGAAGGCTTCAAAACTATGAATTAACACATGTGGAATGAAATACTTAACAAATAAGTGTGAAACAACTGAAAATATGTCGTATATTCTAGGCTCTTCAAAGTAGCCACCTTTTGCTTTGATTATTACTTTGCACACTCTTGGCATTCTCTTGATGAGCTTCAAGAGGTAGCCACCGGAAATGGTTTTCCAACAGTCTTGAAGAGTTCCCAGAGATGCTTATCACTTGTTGGCCCTTTTGCTTTCACTCTGCGGTCCAGCTCACCCCAAACCATCTCGATTGGGTTCAGGTCTGGTGACACTTTTTTGTTAAGTATTTCATTCCACATGTGTTAATTCATAGTTTTGATGCCTTCAATGTGAATCTACAATTTTCAGAGTCATGAAAATAAAGAAAACTCTTTGAATGAGAAGTTGTGTCCAAACTTTTGGTCTGTACTGTATATATAGATAGATAGATTGATAGATAGATAGATAGATAGATAGATATTTATATATACAGGGTGGGCTATTTATATGGATGCACCTAAATAAAATGGGAATGGTTGGTGATATCAACTTCCTGTTTGTGGCTCATTAGTATATGGAAGGGGGGAAACTTTTCAACATGGGTGGTGACCATGGCGGCCATTTTTAAGTCGGATATTTTGGATCCAACTTTACTTTTTCCAATGGAAAGAGGGTCATGTAGCACATCAAACTTATGGAGAATTTTACAAGAAAAACAATGGTGGGCTTTGTTTTAACGGAACTTTATTCATTCATTAGGTATTTACAATATTATGACCAAATATAAAATGTGTTCAAAGTTCTGCCCATTGTGTTGGATTGTTAATGCAACCCTCTTCTCCCTCTCTTGACACACTGATAGCAGCACCACAAAAGAAATGCTAGCACAGGCTTCCAGTATTCATTGTTTCAGATGCTGCACATCTTGTATCTTCACAGCATAGATAATTGCCTTCAGTTGACCTCAAAGACAAAAGTCTAAGGGGGTCATATTGGGAGACCTTGGTGGCCATTCAACTGGTCCACGATGACCAATCCACTTTCCAGTACACTGTTCATGTAGGAATGCTCGGACCTGACACCCATAATGTGATGGTGCACCATCACATTATGGGCGTCAGTTTGATGTGTTACATGACCCTCTTCCAATTGGAAAATAAAGTTGGATACAAAATGACCGACTTCAAAATGGCCACCATGGTCACCACCCACTCATCTTGAATAGTTTCTCCCCACCCATATACTAATTAGCCACAAACAAGAAGTTGATATCACTAACCATTCCCATTTTATTTAGGCATATCCACATAAATGGCCCACTCTGTATACAGTATGTGTAAAATAATATATATAGATATATATATATATATATATATGTATAAATAAAGATATATATATATATATATATATATATATACAGTATATATATAGATATATATATATATATATATATATATATATATATATATATATATATATATATATATATATATATATATAGATAGATAGATAGATAGATAGATACATAGGTGTATACATATACAGAGTGGACCATTTACACACACATATATATATATATATATATATATACATATATATATATGAATATATATATGAATATATATATATATATATATATATATATATATATATATATATATATATCATTATTTCAGAGACCTATAGGCCAGGCACTATTTGGTCAGTGCTGTATGTTTTTGCAAAAAAAAGGAATAGCTAATTTCTTTTTATGACAAATTAGAAAAATAAAAACCCTATGCTTAGTAATGAGTAGGAGACCTAATTCTCTATGGCTTAGGTACATATTAATGTAACTGAAGGTTTGATATATAGCTTTTCTTTCTAAAGTGACAGTGATTCCTGTATTTCGTTAGCTTATATTCTGTACAATGCTCATGGGAGATACATGTTTTCATTGTAGATGCCCAGCTGGTATGGAGACTTACAGGCAATGCTCCATGGGAAAAAGTATGCAAATGAGTTCTTATTTTACAAATTTAGATACACTAAAATGTCTGAAATTCCCCAATTAAAGAAATCTCAAATCAGTAACTAAGGAATGAATCTGCTTTACAAAGTTTCTGAGCCATTCTGGGAATCAATCACAGACATTGTTAATGGACCATACAGCAATTATGTGACCTATATTTATAATATGTAAGGCACTGGTTAGGGAATAGCTAAAATTAGCAATCACAGTATTACACTGTATATAGTGTGTGATACCGATACATGAGATCCTGCACAGTTTTATCTCTACAGTCACATTACACTCTACTTTGTTCTCTAAAAAACAATTGTTGGTCAAAAATGGCCAAACCAATGCCATACAGAAAATAGAGTTGCTGACGGTACATATTGAAGGCATAATCAACAAAAAATACATAGTGTAATATACAATCTGAACTTTGATCATATTAGATGGGGAAAATGAACAAGAAAAAGAGCATCTCATGTAACTGATGGTATTAGAGTGTCTATGCTTAAAAGGGAATCTGTCAGTAGGTTTTTACTTTGTAAGCTGAAACCAGCATACTACAAGGGTTTACACAGATAATTCAGGGATGCCTGTCTTGTTAAGGTCCGATGTGTTGTTTATTTGCTATATTTGATTAAGCAGCAGGACCTTTATCATTGCTCGGACTACAAAGTCACGTGCACAGCAGTCCGGCACCCCCTGTCCTCTGATTGACATCTAACTGTGAAGGTACAATCTCTATACAGAGCCTGTTGTGGGTGGGGACAGCTCTCCCAGCTCTGCTACATGGCTAAATCTAAAATTTCTGATTGTGTCAGAATGGCTGCACCCAGTCATCTAAGTGATACATCATTGGATTCAGAATCTCTTTCCCTACAACATGCTGCTCTCAGATGAGGTAGCAAAATCTGCTGGTAGATTCCCTTTAATAATGCATTCTCTGTATCCTTAATTGTTCAGACAAAATGTTACGACATTTGAGGATAGTTGTTAAAGAGAACCTTACACATGATACATGCTGTTCAGCCTGCAAGTAGCATGAATCACAGCCTGACTGAAAGATTGTAGCCAGGTTTATTTTTCTATCAAAAACTCCAGGATTCAGAAAATGGGGACCATAGCCAGAAATTAGAATAATCCATTTACACCTTATGGGAGGAACCTGTCAATCATCATCAGCAGCATTGGGAAAAATGGACCAGGGGCTCTAAAGTATATGTAAAGTATATCTCCTATAATACTCCACAGCATTACAGAGAAAAATATATTGTGAAGGCAGGCTCTCGTTCATGCTGCACCCGTTTTGGGCAGCATAAGTAGGGTGACAGGTTCCCTCTGTAATGCTCACCTGATAAGGTAGGTTTTGTAAACCAATTATATGTGTCATGATCTAGGACCAATATTCCCCGCTCCAGAGTTTCCCAGACCCGGCTTGGTCATGTCAGGGGTTAACTCCCATCAGCCTCTCTCTTGTTTGAGGAGACACTATATCTGGTCGCTGCACCTGCATTCCTGTGCTGGTTATAGTTTTGCTCTGCAGCCTGTGACTAGCTCTGGTGAGAATTTCTGTTTGATCTGACTCCTTGTTACCGTGCCCTGACCTGCACCCTCCCCCGTTTGTCCGTCTGTCCCAGTCTCTGACTTCCCACTTCTGTCAGTTGTTTTCCCATCCTGGTTCATCCTTCTAATGTTTGTGTCTCCTCACCCTCCAAACTTGTCTTCTGTTCCCTGTGCCCTTTGTGTTTTCCTCTGCATACCTGATCTCCCGGCATCTATCTCCGGTTCTGTTTTCTGACCTGATTTTAATCCTCCTTTTGCAGTAACTTGACTTTCCTGGCTTTAGACCCTGACTGCTTGACTACTCTATTGCCTCCTGCTGGTTTACCTGTGAACTGCCTGCTAGAGGTGTGTGGACTGACAGGAGTCAGTGTGAGAGAAACAGCCCGTTAGAGTATAACAGCAGAGTAGTGGAGACTCAAGGTAACACTATACTCTGCTGTACTTTAGCCTCCTTTCTGTTATAATGTTACCTTGAGTCTCCTTCACTACTCTGCTGCCACCTAGTGGGAAATATGATGTACTCCATCTTGCCAGCCCTTTGTACAGTGTTACAATAGGGTTTTGCAGCAAGGATCAAACATATTCTAACATTGAAAAAATGAAGATGGAAATGCTTCACTATTTACAGAATGAGTTCCAGTGCAATAAATAGTCTTAAGCAGAACTGGGTATGCTGGATGGCACCTTGGGGCAATGTGGAACAGTAGAGCTTGATATTTTGGATAGCACTTGGAGCATGGAATTGCATAGCTGGATATTTCAGAACACTCACATGAACCAATTCAACATAACTCTGAGGAACTATATACCTGTTTCTGGCAGAAGACTCATTTGCATCAATGTAGCAAAGTGCAGTGGTGTGAATTCCAAACTACTTGAATACTCAGGCTGCGAGCCACTACCTGAGCTGCAGAAAGAGCTTGACATAAGAAGTACACCCCAAAATCACCATGGTAGAGGAAGCAGAGGGATCTGAATTTCAGAGGAGGAAGACTGAGATATCCCTGCCTGAAATATGTAAAAGTTGCTGTTTTGCATGGTTTTGTTTTTCACATGGCCTCCTAATCTGGATAGAATGTGAAGACTATGGAGAATACATTTTTGGGAAATCATTTTAAAAATTATTTTTAGAGATACTCATAAATACAGGAAATTATTTTCCATATACAAAATGAACAACTCGCATAAATATTCCATTTACTTTCTAATCATATGTTCCATTAGGAATTATTTACACATTATACAACATGAATGTAAATGAGGAATTTTTCAATACTTTCCTAACAGATCACATAAACTGTATAATAATGTAATTAGCAAGTGATAATTTGTACCTATGTATAAAATCATGATCCAATCACATGGGAATATGAGCATTATTTCATGGAAATATTCGTTGATATGGAAATGGCTTCTAACATTCAGAACAGGTCTGGACAGATCTCAGGAGTCTGGAGGCCGGTAATAGATGTGAAGCATGGCACAAGAACATTATGCAGGACATGCTTTTAAAATAGTTAAGAAAGACTTTTACAGAAATAAAGATATAGCCTCATCTGGCTTCATGGCATGGCATCTGAGTGCTTGAGGTGGACCCACCATCAGCCTAAACCCATTCAAGTATGAAAGTCACTGCGGCTTTGAAATGGATCGATAGAGGTTAGTATAAATATATGGGTCGGTGTGCAGCGGCCGTAGCAGGAGACATTACTCTCAGGGTTTATTCTTTTTTAAAACATTCCATATTTTCTTAACCGTAATGTAACAATTTTTCTTCTTGACTTGATTTCAGTTGAATAGTTATTATGGTCACGTAGCATACAGTTAGGTCCAGAAATATTTGGACAATGACACAATTTTCGCGAGTTGGGCTCTGCTTGCCACCACATTGGATTTGAAATGAAACCTCTACAACAGAATTCAAGTGCAGATTGTAACGTTTAATTTGAAGGTTTGAACAAAAATATCTGATAGAAATTGTAGGAATTGTACACATTTCTTTACAAACACTCCACATTTTAGGAGGTCAAAAGTAATTGGACAAATAAACCAAACCCAAAAAAAATTTTTTTTTTTCAATATTTTGTTGCGAATACATTGGAGGCAATCACTGCCTTAAGTCTGGGAACCATGGACATCATCAAACGCTGGGTTTCCTCCTTCTTAATGCTTTGCCAGGCCTTTACAGCCGCAGCCTTCAGGTCTTGCTTGTTTGTGCGTCTTTCCGTCTTAAGTCTGGATTTGAGCAAGTGAAATGCATGTTCAATTGGGTTAAGATCTGGTGATTGACTTGGCCATTGCAGAATGTTCCACTTTTTTGCACTCATGAACTCCTGGGTAGCTTTGGCTGTATGCTTGGGGTCATTGTCCATCTGTACTATGAAGCGCTGTCCGATCAACTTTGCGGCATTTGGCTGAATCTGGGCTGAAAGTATATCCCGGTACACTTCAGAATTCATCCGGCTACTCTTGTCTGCTGTTATGTCATCAATAAACACAAGTGACCCAGTGCCATTGAAAGCCATGCATGCCCATGCCATCACGTTGCCTCCACCATGTTTTACAGAGGATGTGGTGTGCCTTGGATCATGTGCCGTTCCCTTTCTTCTCCAAACTTTTTTCTTCCCATCATTCTGGTACAGGTTGATCTTGGTCTCATCTGTCCATAGAATACTTTTCCAGAACTGAGCTGGCTTCATGAGGTGTTTTTCAGCAAATTTAACTCTGGCCTGTCCATTTTTGGAATTGATGAATGGTTTGCATCTAGATGTGAACCCTTTGTATTTACTTTCATGGAGTCTTCTCTTTACTGTTGACTTAGAGACAGATACACCTACTTCACTGAGAGTGTTCTGGACTTCAGTTGATGTTGTGTACGGGTTCTTCTTCACCAAAGAAAGTATGCGGCGATCATCCACCACTGTTGTCATCCGTGGACGCCCAGGCCTTTTTGAGTTCCCAAGCTCACCAGTCAATTCCTTTTTTCTCAGAATGTACCCGACTGTTGATTTTGCTACTCCAAGCATGTCTGCTATCTCTCTGATGGATTTTTTCTTTTTTTTCAGCCTCAGGATGTTCTGCTTCACCTCAATTGAGAGTTCCTTAGACCGCATGTTGTCTGGTCACAGAAACAGCTTCCAAATGCAAAACCACACACCTGTAATCAACCCGAGACCTTTTAACTACTTCATTGATTACAGGTTAACGAGGGAGACACCTTCAGATTTAATTGCAGCCCTTAGAGTCCCTTGTCCAATTACTTTTGGTCCCTTGAAAAAGAGGAGGCTATGCATTACAGAGCTATGATTCCTAAACCCTTTCTCCGATTTGGATGTGAAAACTCTCATATTGCAGCTGGGAGTGTGCACTTTCAGCCCATATTATATATATAATTGTATTTCTGAACATGTTTTTGTAAACAGCTAAAATAACAAAACTTGAGTCACTGTCCAAATATTTCTGGACCTAACTGTATGTGTAATTGGTACTATGTCATCAGAGATGTTAGAGGGAATCTATCAGTAAGATCAATCCCACCACCCAAACTTCATAGATGCCCATGTAGGTCTTTGAAATGTAAATCCATTGATAGCCCACAGTTTGCAACCCACCAACCTATGGTGTATCAAAACGCAAAGCAAGTTGGTAGAACTGAATAACAAATTCCATGCAAACAATTGGTATATTTGTTGGTCCATATAAAGAAGAGGCCACCTGTTAACATGGAAGAATATATATATATATATATATATATATATATATATATATATTATATATGTATATATATATATATATATATATATATATATATATATATATATATATATATATATATATATATATATATATATATTTTGCATGGAATTTGCTATTGAGTGCTACCAACTTTCTTTTTTTATCTATCTATTTATAAATTTATACTTTATTTTTTCTTTTCCTATATATGTACAGTATATGTTTTCAAATCTTCCATCCTTCCATTCTTCCTTTGCTACTTTGTCCCTTCCTTCTTCCTCCCTACCTTATTCCTTCTTAACATGCTCCCTATTTTATTTCCATCTGACTTTCTTCATCATTTCTTCAGTATGTTCCTAGAGTTCTCCCTCTAACCTGCAATGCTTCCATGCTCCTTCCCTACCTAACTTCCTTCCTCCTTCGCTCTTTACCCCCTCCACACTCCACCCCTTTCTATCCTTCTTTTTTCCCTATGTTCATTAAGTCCTTCTCTCTCTCTGCCTCCTACCCTAACTTCCTTCTTCCCTCTATATTCCTTCCCTTCCACCTTTCCTTTCTACTCTCCTTGTACATTTATTTCTTCTTTCTCTCCCTTCTTTCTCTTTCTCTTTTCTCACTCATTCTTTCTTTTTTCTCTTTCACCTTCCTTCTTCCTCCATATGTTCTTGAATTCCTCCCTCTCCTACCCTGCCTCCTTCCTTCTTCCCTACCTAATTTACCTAATTTATTTCCTTTACTTTACTTCCTCCCTATATTCCACAATTCCTCCCTCTCCTACCCTGCCTCCTTTTTTTTCTCCCTACCTAATTTACTTCCTCCACTATATTTCCTCCCTATATTCCTCAATTCCTCCCTCTCCCACCCTGCCTCCTTCCTTCATCACCACCTAATTTACTTCCTCTACTTTACTTCCTCTCTATATTCCACAATTCCTCCCTCTCCTACCCTACTTCCTTCCTTTCTCCCTATCTAATTTACTTCCTCCACTATACTTCCTCCCTATATTCCTCAATTCCTCCCTCTCCCACCCTGCCTCCTTCCTTCTTCCCTACCTAATTTACTTCCTCTACTTTACTTCCTCCCTATATTCCACAATTCCTCCCTCTCCTACCCTACTTCCTTCCTTTCTCCCTATCTAATTTATTTCCTCCACTATACTTCCTCCCTATATTCCTCAATTCCTCCCTCTCCCACCTGCCTCCTTCCTTTCTTCCTACCTAATTTACCTCCTCCCTCCACATGCTCAATTCCTCCCTCTCTCCTTTCTCCATCCATCCTTAACTGCCTTTCTTCTTCTTGGCCTGCATATTTTCCCCCTGTTCCATTTTTTCTTTCCTAACTTCCCCAATCCTTCTTCCTTTATATCCTCATGCAGGACCAAGGACTCCAGTTATGACACCACATAGCTATAGACTCTGTCGCAAGAACATTATTTCCTATTATGGAAAAAACCAAGATGGTGGCTTTCTGCTCAAGTTTTAGCTTTTCTTTGCTGACTCTCATACATTTGCGACTGCACTAAAGTATTAATATTGCATGTCTATAAAGTGGGTTATGCATTTGTTTAGATGGCCTTGTTGGGAACAATACCCTTCTAAACACTTGAGCGTTTTACATACCAAGTGTCACATATAAAATTATTTTTCACGGAAGTTATAAAACTTTGAGTGAATTTTACAAAAATGAAAATACATTGTTTTGTTCAACTTCATAGAAGTAAATTATCCCCCATTCTGAGTTGGTTAACAATTTAAGTAGACCACCACTGGGTTCCTCTTTCCATCTGTAGCAATGATTTTCCAATCAAACATTGCAGGTGTCTACCTGCCGAGTCAGCATTTCCTTTACGAGAATGACAGACGTAGCCTAAATTATGTTAAAGGAAAACATTAACAGAGATTTTCTGCATGAAATGTAAAATTCAGATCCTGAAAAAGGAAAGCATAACGTTCAAGGTTTTTTTTAATGGAATTCTTCGTATGTTCATCGATTTATTCTTAGTGAAAGCCACTAAAAAATGTATTACCATCATTGAAAGTCATGAACATCCACCCTTAAAAATGCATTAGGTTTATTCATCCCTGGTGTGATGCCAAACACCCAGGTGTAACGAGACGCTAAACCACTAGGAGTCACTAGATGCACTACTGGAGGAGATCTGAGATGTAGTCGAACAAGCCAGTGTCAGCAGCCGGGAGATCATGTCAGTAACAGAGACAAAGAGAGAAGCCAATGGTCTGTTAACCAGGAAGTCACGTCAAGTATTAGGAAAAGAGCGGAGCTGAGGTTTGGGTACGAGCTGAGGTCGGTAGCAAGAAGACACATTGGGTACACGGGAGAGCGAAGCCAGGGTCAGGAAACAAGCCGAAGGTCAGGGAGGCAGGGAGTCAAGTCTGAGTAGGGAGGAGACGGTGAACTAGGTAGCGGGACAAAATCAGATAAGTCACTTACGGGAACCAGAGATGTATACTGCTAAACGGGAACTATCACTGATGGCGTTCCAAGTGAAATAGCTCCCAGATAAAGCAACAAAATCACCCGGAGCGAGACTCCAAAGAACAGGTTCCATCTTTACTACACAGAACTAGACTGAGAATGACGAGTTCAACGGTGGAAAATATGGCCCAGTATAAGCTCTTCAGGAGAGCAGAGCACTGCTAATCAGAATCATGACACCTAGCATATCCACAGATTGTCTTAAATGTCTAATAGATGCAGATCCAACCTCTGACTACTAACTGGTGAGGTGGTTGTGCGCACCTCTCACCATTCTCTTATGGGATTTATACAGTCAAACTTACTTGAATTTTTTTGAGACTTCAATAGAACGAAATGCTTCACGTGGATAAAAACTAGTGATGAGCGAGCGTCCTCACTGCAGCTTGTTATTTGATCAAGCCTCGAGCATCTTAGTTTGGAAATGCTTGAGTTTGCCATTATCTTACATTATACTCAGTACTTGAGTCGCATCGGAAGAACCCGAAACTTGATCGAGTAATGAGCAGTGTCAAGCACGCTTGCCCATAACTAATAGAAATCTCTTTAGCCAAAAGTGGTAGCAGCACAGTTTCCTAACAATTAGTTTACGGAAAGACACACTGATGACTGGCACTCTGGTTAGTTTGAAGGTAAACGCAGAGTCCTCTGACTTGCTGGAAGTTCATGACATACATTTTTGTTATGTATAGTAATAACCTACATGTAATAAGTCAAAAATAGAAATTTTGAGTTGCATGGGTTTAAAGTGAACCCGTCACCAGGTCAAAAGTGTCCAGTTGTTGCTCTTTTTTTTTATTCTGGTTGCTTTTCTACATATGCATGTTTTATATTTTATCAAATGGGTTATAAGGTTTTGAAGATATGGTTCACTTTATCCAGTGCTAATTTTTATGGGGTGTGGCTCATAGGGTAATTATGCAGAACAGTCTAAAGTCACACCCCAGTGAGTCTTGTGAGCAACGTCCCACTTTATGAAGACCATAACGATCAGCACTAAAGAAAAAGGCCCAAACTCGGTCAATGTATGGCATAATGGCATACTCAAGCGAGCAGAGGGAGTAAATTAAAAGCAAAAGCTGTCAACTTTTGTCCCGGTCCTCATTGAAAATTAGTTATACTGTTTCTTTTTTTTCCCAGAAACAGTGCTACTCTTGTCAATAGGTAACACATGATATTTCACCTTCAATCCATAAACGTAATGAGCTTAGAAAAAAAGCATGCATATTTTTTCCATGTCCTATGACTCCATAAAATGAGTTTTGCAACATAAATAAAACTGTCAGCTTCAGCCCCCATGATCAGGAATGAAATGTCATCCAATATGTCATAAGTAGAGTGCTGACTTATACAGATCCAATGCTGGGGGAATTTTCTCACTGCAGGTTATCTGGAGAGCAGAAATAGAGTGTGGCTGCGTAGTAATTAACAGGTACTTGTCAATGTTGGATAACCATCTTGGCCAGCAAATATGTCCCTGTATGTCTGCACTGGCACATAGGTTTTAACGCAGGGGTGTTCATGCCTTCACTTTTGACGTATGCTCTACACTGCAAGCAATATGGAGCGAGGTAAACCCATATTTTAAGTTTTTTGTATTATACTTACAATTTTGAAGAATTCATGGATATATCCATGATCGGGGAGCATATTCACCTCTATAAGGCAGCTTGGAGCCCACAGGAGTGCAATATCTCCCTTAATTATGGATACATCATATTCATGTTTGGTATGTATAGAGTGCTTGAAGGATGAGGGCCATATAGTTTCTCTAGGAGATGCCTGGGGGAAAATATGACCGACAGCAGAAATGAGGGCCAAAACTGGATTATAATTGAATCTAATCAGCCGTCCCTCTCTTACTTCAGTGAAAGGGATGCATCAGGGGTCTGAGGAGACCCTTAATAACATCTCATCTACCAAATATCAGTGTCAGATCCCAGGACGAGCAACGATTATTGCAAATCAATATTTATTTCCAATAGTGTTCTCCCCTGCCTCAGGTGATCACGGATCCAATTCATAATATGTATTTGTATTTTATCCTTTTTATTTTATACTGTTATTATATTATATCTCTTTTTATCATTTCATCTTTTGTAACCTTTTTGAGCAATTTTAAAATTTGTATATAAAATTTAAAATGTAATAAGATAGTACCTTGCTGCTCTAAACGTAACCCCAACCCTGATAAGGGCAAGGATAGCTTTGTTGTGTTACCCTGTGTTTGACAAAGTGCAAGAAGAGTAGCTATCGGGCATTTGGGAAAGTTGGGCGGCATTTGTGCTAGTGTGTGACTCAGTGCAAGCACCTCGTGTGCCTAGCAAAACAGCGAGTGAGGGCAGCGAAAACTGCAGTGAGGATGTGAGGACTTGCTATAGGGTGCGCTTATCTCATTGTCAGCCTATTGTGATAGGTGAGTGGACAAGTGAGTGTGGGAAGTGGAGTCCCCCTTTACAGTTGAATCCAAGGCATGTGTATACTGAGCAAGGGGTGTTCGTGACAAATTGGTGACATTGTTCACAACACAAGATATATTGGATGTTCCATTCCTGTTAATTAAAATCCTCAGTGACCAGTTGACCAAAGAATGGGACAGTGTTGCTTCCAGTCATGGTGGAGACCACCAAAACAGCGTACGTTGTAGCTATGGGGTTTAGGGCCAGTTAGAAGTTTGTTACGTTATTCCATCATAGCATTATTTCACTTGAAGGGGGTTTTCTTGGAATGAGTTTCTTCAGCCTATAGGCATTAGGTTGAAATAATGGAAAGAGCAGTTACTTACCTTCTGCTGCTCCAGCTACACTTGTCCTACGTCTCTGTTTTCAGGTCGCAGTGGGGACATCACTGGTGCATCCTCCAGTCACGGCCAAAAGTGTTGGCACCTTTGAAATTGTTCCAGAAAATGAATTATTTATCCCAGAAATTAATTTAAATTACAAGTTTTCTCATACACATGATTATTTTCTTTTTGTTTATTGGAACAACACAAAAAAATTAGAAATAATTTCTATAGGACATAATTTCACACAATACTGCAAAAACGGGCTGGACAAATTTGTTTGCACCTTTCCAAAATTGTGTGTGAACAACTTTGTTTCAACATGTGATGCTCGTTCAAACTCATTTTTGGCAAGTAACAGGTGTGGGCAATATGAAAATCACACCTGAAACTGGATAAAGAAGTTAACTCAATCTTTGTAGTGTGTTTCTCTGTATTCCCCCTGGTCCTTAGTATTGTCTTTGGAAGGAATAAGTCATGTGCCAGTCCTTTATATTGACCACACATGTATTTATACATATAAATGAGATCTCCTCTGAGACGTCTTTTTTCTAAGCTAAACATATCTAACTTTTTCAACCTGTCATCATACGGGAGGCCTTCATTCCTTGTAGTAGTCTAGTTGCCACCGTTGAACTGACTCTAACTTCTGAATGTCGTTTTTAAAATGTGGAGCCCAAAACTGGATCCCATATTCCAGATGTGGCCTTACAAGTGATTTATAGAGGGGTAACAATACGTTGGGATCACGGGATCTAATCTCTCTGTTTATACACCCTAGAATCTTGTTTGCTTTAGCAGCTGCTGCCTGACATTGAGTGCTGCTGCTCAGCTTATTTGTAATGAGAATACCCAAGTCCTTCTGTTCTGTAGTCCTGAGTTTACTTCCATTTAATGTATACGCAATTATAGGATTACTTCGTCCTAGGTGCATTACTTTACATTTATCAACATTAAATCTCATTTGCCAAGTATCTGCCCATTCTGACATCTTATCCAGATCGTTTTGTAATATTGTACTATCAATGTCAGTTTCTAATATCCTACATAGTTTGGTGTCTGCAGCAAAGACTGACACTTTACTATCAATGCCATCCACAAGGTCATTAATAGATTAAAAAGAATCGGTCCTAGCACAGATCCCTGCGGTCCCCACTGCTGACTATGGCCCATTTAGAGAATGTACCATTTATGACTACTCTTTGTTTCCTATCTTTTAGCCAATTCCTTACCCAGTTGCATATAGTTTCCCCTAGTCCTTGCTTCTGGAGCTTTAGTATAAGGCTATTATGTGGTACAGTATCAAATGACTTTACAAAGTCCAAATAAATCCCATCAGCTGCATTACCAATATCCAGATTTGCACTTACCCCTTCATAGAACCCTAACATGTTGGTTAGACAAGACTTATCTTTTATTAATTCATTCTGGCTGTCAGTTATTATACTATATATAATATATATATATATTTCTAATATATTGTTGCATGTCATTTCTTAAAATGCCCTCAAAACGTTGCACACCACTGATGTCAGATGGTAGTTGCCTGGATCCACCCTCTCACCTTTCTTAAATATCGGTACCAACTCAGCAATCCTTCAATCTTGAGGTACCTGTCAGGGCCAGGCGGTCGGGCAGACCCAGGAGGTGGATCCACTGGGCCGAACTCTAAGATGGTGGTAAGGAGTCCGGTAGCTGAAGCACTATGGGCAGTAGAACAGTCCGTGCCAGTGAGTGTAACGAAGGAGTCCCTGGGACCGCGGAGTCACAGATGGTAGTCCGGGTGACGTAGCTCAGGTTCGGAAGCCGAGGTGATGTCAGGCGGGGTCCGGAACCTTTGGAGCGAGATGACGGGTCACCGCAGGGATCCGAGATGGTACGGACTGTCAGATGGCAGACGGACAGCGTGCGGGGTTCGGGATTCAGCAGGACCGGATGGCGAGGCAGGATCAGCTCTAGAAGAGAGATACGTGAGTATGGCACGAAGACACAAGGAGACCTGACTCCTAGCTTGGAAAACACGAAGATCAGGCCCCGCCCTCTTGGACAATACACCCCTTTATACCCTGTACCTGTTTAGCCTCATTTCCTGTTAATGGACGCTGGCCCTTTAAGAAAGGGTCAGTGACCGCGCGCGCGCCCTAATGCGCATGCGCGCAGCCCGGGTGCCAGAAGCCAGGGAAGGAGGCTGAGAAGAGGACGCAGGGGAGCCGGCCAGGGCCTGGGAAGCCGTCGGGCGCCGCGATCGGAGACCAGGGGGCCTGGGAAGGACGGGCACCGGAGCCAAGGACCCGGGGAACGTGGCAGGTGAGCCGGGGAGCGGGGCTGAGGACCCGGGGAGCGGAGCGGAGGACCCGGGGAGGGGAGCCAAGGACCCGGGGAGCGTGACAGTACCCCCTCCCCCGCGCCCCCCTCCCCGCAACCGGGACATGAAGGCACGGATTAGAGGAGTGCCCACGTTCTCCCTGGGCTCCCAGGACCTATCCTCAGGACCATACCCCTCCCAGTCCACCAGGAAGAACTGTCGGCCTCGAACAGTCTTCATGGCCACGATATCCCTTACCGCATAGATGTCGTCATCGGCAATAGGTGGAGGAGCCGGACTGGCAGCAGCGGAGAAGGGACCAAGGACAACCGGCTTGAGCAGGGAGACGTGGAATGAGTTGGGTATCCTCATCGTGGCCGGGAGCTGTAGCTTGTAGGAGACCTCATTGATCTTGCAGAGGACCTTAAACGGCCCGATGTAGCGAGGGCCCAGCTTGTAGGAAGGTATCTTCAATCGGATGTACTGGGAAGCAAGCCAGACCAGGTCACCAGGAGAGAAACACGGAGGGTCCAGACGCCTCTTGTCAGCGTGTTTCTTCATCCGCTGGGAAGCGCGTCCAAGGGACGCCTTGACAGAGTCCCAAATGGTAGCGAAGTCACGGGCTACAGTATCAGCCGCAGGGACATCCGAAGAAGGGGATATAGGCAATGGAACGGAGGGCTGAAGTCCGTAAACGACATGGAAGGGAGATTTGGAGGACGACTCACTGATGTGGTGGTTATGTGAGAATTCAGCCCAAGGCAGAAGCGTGGACCAGTCGTCGTGATGGGTGTTGACATAGTGACGTAAGAAGGACGTCAAGATTTGATTGACCCTCTCCACTTGGCCATTAGACTGAGGATGGTATGCGGAAGAAAAGTCCAGAGTTACTCCCAGATGTTTGCAGAGCGCCCTCCAGAAGCGGGAGGTGAACTGAGTTCCTCTGTCGGACACGATGTGGGATGGAAAGCCATGCAAGCGGAAGATGTGATGGATATAGGCTTCCGCGAGTTCCTGAGCAGAGGGCAGTCCAGCCATGGGGATGAAGTGAGCCATTTTGGAGAACCGGTCCACCACGACCCATATGACTGTGTGTCCAGAGGATAATGGCAAGTCCGTAATAAAATCCATCGCTATGTGTTGCCACGGAACTGAGGGTATAGGCAGAGGCAGAAGACGGCCATAGGGCAGGTGTTTGGGCGTCTTGTTTCTGGCACAAGAGGAGCAGGCAGAGACAAAAGCAGCGACGTCCGTGCGAAGGGATGGCCACCAGTAATGGCGTACAATCGCACCCCATGTTCTCTTCTGGCCTGCATGACCGGCTGTTTTTGAGGCATGACCCCAGTGTAACACTTTTTGCCTGTCAGTCTCAGAGACATAGGTCTTTCCGGGCGGTATCTGGGCCAGGGTGACAGGGGCCACCGAAATGATCTTGCTAGGAGAGATGATGGGTTGGGTAGTCTCTTCCTCCTGCTCCATGGGCATGAAAGACCTAGACAAAGCATCAGCGCGTACGTTCTTGTCCGCGGGTCGGAAATGGAGCTGGAAGTCAAACCTGGCAAAGAATAGGGACCACCTGGCTTGCCGTGGGTTCAGTCGCTGAGCGGACCGCAGGTATTCTAGGTTCTTGTGGTCCGTGTAGATAATCACGGGGTACACTGCTCCTTCCAGGAGGTAGCGCCACTCCTCCAGAGCCAGTTTGACCGCCAATAGTTCTCGGTCACCGATGGTGTAATTACGTTCAGGCGCTGAGAAGCTCTTGGAGAAGAAACCGCACGTCACCATCTTGCCGGAGGAGGACTTCTGCATGAGCACTGCTCCGGCTCCCGAGGAGGAGGCATCCACCTCCAAGGTGAACTGGCGGTTTAACTCCGGACGGTGGAGTACAGGAGCGGAGGCAAATGCTCGCTTCAGTGAGCAAAACGCGGCGTCGGCCGCAGGTGACCAGTCCTTTGGATTAGCCTCCTTTTTGGTCAAAGCGGAGAGAGGAGCAGTCAGGGCAGAGAAGTGAGGGATAAACTGGCGGTAGTAGTTGGCGAATCCCAGGAACCGTTGGATTGCCTTCAGTCCAGAAGGGGGAGGCCAGTTGAGTATGGAGGAGACCTTCTTTGGATCCATCTGCAGTCCAGTGCCCGAGATGATGTATCCCAGGAAAGGGAGAGAAGACTGCTCAAAGACACACTTCTCATATTTGGCGTAGAGACGATTCTCTCTCAGTCTTTGTAAAACCAGCTGTACGTTCTCTCTGTGGGTCTGGAGGTCCGGAGAGAAGATAAGGATGTCATCCAGATAAACTACTACACAGATGTAGAGGAGGTCCCGGAATATGTCGTTCACCAATTCTTGGAAGACTGCTGGTGCGTTACACAGGCCGAAGGGCATCACGCAGTATTCATAATGCCCATCGCGAGTATTAAACGCGGTCTTCCATTCGTCCCCAGAGCGGATACGAACTAGGTTGTAGGCACCCCGAAGATCCAGCTTGGTGAACACACGGGCTCCTCTGAGCCGGTCGAACAATTCGGGGATGAGCGGCAGAGGGTACTTGTTTTTTACGGTGATCTGATTCAGACCCCGGTAGTCGATGCATGGGCGTAGGTCACCCTCTTTCTTCTTAACGAAGAAGAAGCCTGCTCCCGCAGGAGAGGAGGATCTCCGGATGAATCCCTTTGCCAGGCTTTCTGTGATGTAGGTGGACATGGCCCTGGTTTCGGCTGGAGACAACGGATATATCCGTCCTCGAGGCGGTGTTGTTCCTGGGAGCAGGTCGATGGCACAATCGTAGGGACGGTGTGGCGGAAGTACCTCAGACTCCTTCTTGTCAAAAACGTCTGCGAAGGACCAATAGGCCGAAGGCAGTTCCGGCAGGTTCTCTGGAACCGGAGGTCGTCGGACGGGTTGTATGGACTTCAGACACTTCTCATGACAAGCAGGACCCCATCGGGTGATTTCGCCAGTACCCCAGCTGACTGATGGTTCGTGTGTCCGCAACCAGGGAAGTCCCAGCAGGATTTGATGGGACATGTGTGGAAGGACGTAGAGAGCGATGTTCTCGGTGTGCAGGGCACCGATACGCAGTTCGACCGGACTGGTGACCCAGGAGATGGTATCAGAGAGGGGTCTCCCATCCACAGAGGCAATCACTAGGGGCTTCTCGAGTGGAGTAACAGGCAGCTGGTACTTGTCCACCGTGGCCTGCTGGATGAAATTGCCTGCTGCTCCAGAGTCGAGGTATGCCTCAGCCGTGAAGCGCGTCTCTCCCGTTGACACTTGCACAGTCCACATAACCGGGTCTGAGAGAGTCCCAGCACCTAGGGTGGCCTCTCCTACCAACCCTAGGCTTTGGAGTTTCCCGACCTTTCCGGACAGGAGCGTAGGAGGTGTGTGTCCTCTCCGCAGTAAAAGCAGAGACCCTTGGCGAGCCGCTCTGCTCGACGTTGTTCAGACTGTCGTACTCGGTCGATCTGCATGGGCTCGTGGACGGGAATCCCAGCTGTTGATGACTGAGATACGGAGGGCTTCTGTGGAGGAGAGGAATGCCGTACCGGACGTCTCTCACGAGACAGCTCTTTGGAGCGCTCCTGAAAACGTATGTCCACTCGAGTTGCTAGGGCAATCAGGGCATCTAGGGTGGAGGGCACGTCACGACCCGCCAACTCATCTTTGATGCGACTCGAGAGTCCTTCCCAGAAGGCGGCTGTTAGGGCCTCATTATTCCACCCGAGTTCTGAAGCCAAAGTGCGGAAACGGATGGCGTATTGGCCCACCGTCAGTGTTCCTTGACGTAAGCGGAGGAGGGATGAAGCAGACGCAGAGGCGCGTCCCGGCTCGTCAAAGGTGCTGCGAAAGGCCTGCAGGAACTCTTGAAGATCCTTGGTCATAGGGTCCTCCTTCTCCCACAATGGGTTCATCCACGCCAGTGCCTCGCCCTCCAGGTGAGACATGATGAAGGCGACCTTGGCTTGGTCGGAGGCAAACAGATGTGGCAGCTGCGTGAAATGGAGGGAGCATTGGTTTATAAACCCCCTGCAGGACTTGGGATCTCCGGCGTACCGGGGTGGTGAGGCCAAACGCAGTCTGGAAGTATCCGAAGAAGCAGCCACGGGAGCGGGGGACGTGGCTTGACTAGTGGCGGCTTGGGATGTCGAAGACGTGACTGCCGCTTGTAGCGTGGTCAGGCGGGTGTCCACGGAAGTCATAAAGTTCAGCATGCGGGTCTGGACTTCACGCTGGCGTTGGAGTTCCTCTTGCAAGGCTGCTAGTGCTGCAGCGGGATCCATGGCCTGATCTTACTGTCAGGGCCAGGCGGTCGGGCAGACCCAGGAGGTGGATCCACTGGGCCGAACTCTAAGATGGTGGTAAGGAGTCCGGTAGCTGAAGCACTATGGGCAGTAGAACAGTCCGTGCCAGTGAGTGTAACGAAGGAGTCCCTGGGACCGCGGAGTCACAGATGGTAGTCCGGGTGACGTAGCTCAGGTTCGGAAGCCGAGGTGATGTCAGGCGGGGTCCGGAACCTTTGGAGCGAGATGACGGGTCACCGCAGGGATCCGAGATGGTACGGACTGTCAGATGGCAGACGGACAGCGTGCGGGGTTCGGGATTCAGCAGGACCGGATGGCGAGGCAGGATCAGCTCTAGAAGAGAGATACGTGAGTATGGCACGAAGACACAAGGAGACCTGACTCCTAGCTTGGAAAACACGAAGATCAGGCCCCGCCCTCTTGGACAATACACCCCTTTATACCCTGTACCTGTTTAGCCTCATTTCCTGTTAATGGACGCTGGCCCTTTAAGAAAGGGTCAGTGACCGCGCGCGCGCCCTAATGCGCATGCGCGCAGCCCGGGTGCCAGAAGCCAGGGAAGGAGGCTGAGAAGAGGACGCAGGGGAGCCGGCCAGGGCCTGGGAAGCCGTCGGGCGCCGCGATCGGAGACCAGGGGGCCTGGGAAGGACGGGCACCGGAGCCAAGGACCCGGGGAGCGTGGCAGGTGAGCCGGGGAGCGGGGCTGAGGACCCGGGGAGCGGAGCGGAGGACCCGGGGAGGGGAGCCAAGGACCCGGGGAGCGTGACAGTACCACTATGTTACAAGGGAGAGTTGGTTATAATTCCATCTTCAGAGCTCTTGATGTTCCTTTATCAAGGGAGCGTAATATAATCAAGAAGTTTACAACTCATTGCACTGTAGCTAATCTCCCTGGATGTGGACGGCAGAGAACAATTGATGAAAGGTTGCAATGTAGTATAGTTCGGGAGGTGGATATGCAGCCCAAATTAAGTTCCAAAGAAATTTAAGGTGTCCTTCAGGCTCAGGGTGCATCAGTGTCAGTACAAACTATCTGTCGACATTTGAATAAAATAAAATGCTATGGTAGGAGACCCAGGAGGACCCCACTAGTGTCACAGAGACATAAAAAAAATATAGTCTGCAGTTTTCCATATAGTACGTGAGTAAACCAAAATCCTTCTAGGAAAGTTTCTTGTGGACAAATGAGACCAAGATAGAGTTTTTTGGTGATCTAAGATAAATGTGGTTAGCTTCAGAATCTCTTTGCAATATGCTGCTCACAGATGAAGTAGGAAATCCTGGTGACATATTCCCTTTAAAGTCCCTTTTTAGTTGGATAACCTCTTTCAAACTTTGCACATCTATGTTAGGCATGAATATTAACAAAATATACATTATTAATAAACATAAAATGTAACACTATGCACTTTTCACTTTTTGCCTAGCTTTCTAGCCAAATATATTTAAAAGCCTTACACTGTAAACTTCTTTCCAGTTTCCTGCGGGTTTAAAATAGCTTTCTAGTTTGGTTGCCAAAACACGAGAGTTAAAATAAAATTAAATGGTGAATAAAATGGGATTGATCTCAGGGCGCTGTTGGAAATTAGCAAGTATGACACGAAGAAGTAATTATATTACTGATGAATGTGATCTGTGCCACAAAGTGCCCATGTATTTATATTAATTCACTAAAGAGGATGCAGGAATTTGGATTGTGTACATAGCTAGAGATTGTATTTGGCCAAGACTGAGGCTTTTGGCATAGTCAGTACCGCTGCAGAATTAAACTAGTTTTAGAAAATATGATTAAAAAAGTTTTTTCTATAACTCTTATGTGGTTAAAAATGCAAATTACTTGTAAAAACAAGCAACTTTGCAACTTACTTCTTCCTGTAAATCCTTTCCGTTCTCCAGAATGAAAGGGTTTTCAATTATATAGTTTGAAGCTCAATGCCTAGGGTATCAGCCACTTTGAGGTCTCAGAGTGGCCTATTCCGTAGGTAGGTAGCTCGCGACGCTAGCAAGCTTTATGCTTTAGTAAAACATAAAGGACCCATTGACCCGTGCTAAAACCATCAAAAATGAATATATTTTGAGTCCTCAAAACACCAATTTAGATTTACAAATGACTCAAAAAGAATGATCTAATCATAAATATGAAAAAAAAGTATATATATATATATATATATATATATATATATATATATATATATATATTTACACTCTCTGTGTTAGCAAGAAGAGTGTCTGATAGACACCTCTCCATTACTACCTCCCAGGCTTGATGCCAGATGACAATTCACAGCTGACATCGACCGCAAGAAATATTACCCTTATTACCAGCGCACCAGGGCAATTGGGAAGAGTCAGGGCGAGGCCCAAGAATTGGCCCAACTAAGGGATACACTAATTCTGGACCAGCTACAGGCTGCTGTTTAAAGGCTGGGAAGGGCCAAATAACCATGAGACTTGCCAACCTCATAATACCAGCCCACAGCTCGTTATTAAAAATGAGGGGACCCCATACTTTTTTTTTAATTATTTAATTTTTCACTTTCCAG
Source organism: Anomaloglossus baeobatrachus (assembly GCF_048569485.1). Classification (NCBI taxonomy): domain Eukaryota; kingdom Metazoa; phylum Chordata; class Amphibia; order Anura; family Aromobatidae; genus Anomaloglossus; species Anomaloglossus baeobatrachus. The sequence goes on along the minus strand of NC_134356.1, from coordinate 82,299,649 downwards.
CAGCGACCTGGGAGTCAGAGATGTATCCAAGAGTCTTTCCCATGTTGTTGCCATTCATTTTAGTGATTTTCCGGGCTCCCCAGCCCTCCTAGAGGGATCTGCCAGTAAAATGCTTGCGTTCCCCATATCTTCCATTATACTTGTTACTCAAATCAAGCCCGTATGAACATCAGACCCTCTCGATTCGAGTAACGAGCACCTAAGTGCTCTCTCTTCACTAATCTTTATATATATCTATATATCTGTATTTTTTTACTAGCGTATATATAGTATATACAGTTAAACCACCTTCAGTAAGTTGCCTACAGGAACTTTAGTTTGAGTTGTACAGATTGCGCACGTACAGTATTCACAATCTAAAGGCCGCTTTACATGCTGCGATATCGTTACTGATATCGCTAGCGTGCGCACCCACCCCCATCGGTTGAGCGACATGGGCAAATCACTGCCCGTGGCGCACAACATCTCTCAGAACCGTCACACTACTTACCTGTCTAGTGACGTCGCTGTGACCAGCAAACTGCCTCCTTTCTAAGGGGGCGGTTCGTTCGGCATCACAGCGACGTCACTAAGCGGCCGCCCAATAGAAGCGGAGGGGCAGAGATGAGCGGGACGTAACATCATGCCCACCTTCTTCCTTCCTCATTGCCGGCAGCCACAAGTAAGGAGAGGTTCCTCGTTCCTGCGGTGTCACACATAGCGATGTGTGCTGCCGCAGGAACGACGATCTACATCGTTACTGCAGCAGTAGCGATAATCGAGATTAGGGGTGGATGTCACCGATTAGCGATTTTGAACGTTTTTGCAACGATTCAAAATCGCTAATAGGTGTCACACGCAACGACATCGCTAACGCGGCCGGATGTGCGTCACAAATTCCGTGACCCCAACGAGATCGCTTTAGCAATGTCGTAGCATGTAAAGCGGCCTTTAGTGTGGACCACAATATCCAGTTTCCGTATGAGGCTGTTGAGTCTAGGTCAGAGGACCCATGGAAATGACAATCTGGACATCATGGTCCGTACTTGTACTGTGAGTGTCAGATGTGTGAAACCAACCTTACGCTCAGCTGAAATGTTGTTGACCCGATTTTCTAAACTGTGCATATCCAGTCTTATCTGTTAATTGGGAGTGTGATTAGAGTATTAGAGTTGAGCGGACTGCTAATAATCCGGGTCCGGCGGATCCACGGCGGGTTGACAAAGAAGTCCGGATCCAATCCGGAATCCGGCCCTATATATGTCAATGGCTAGCGAAATCCGGGACACGAGAGAGAGAGAGAGAAAGAAAAAAAACGGATCCGGATCGTGCACCCAGAATCCCGCGTCCGGCTCGGACTCGGATCTGCCGCTCAAACCGCGCGGATCCGGATTTTGCCGATCCGGGTCCGCTCAACACTAAGTGTGATGCATTCAAGTAATTTTGTGCTTTTTTCTGCCAGCTTGAAAATGTATCAGTCTGAGAGCGTCTTGAAAATCATCAGTGTCATTGACATCTAAATTGTCTTTTTGATGAAGGAATAAATAAAGATATATCTGCACTTTCTTTGTTTAAAAGATCAAACGGAATTATTTAATTATACCACATGGCATATTCAACTCCTGGCTTTAAATTGTCACTTACGGCATTGACAGTTCTGGTGATTTCATATTCTTAGAGTCATGATAATTTGTTTTTAAAGGGGCAAAAAAGTACATTGAAAACAATATTTAAACACACGGCACTCACGAATCATAGGGAGCTCAACTAGGTGATTTAGTATAGAATTTGGTGTTCCAATGAAGATGCAAGTGCACTGGATTGTCCAGGTTTTTTTTGATACTACAATAAAAATGTGTAAAAAGAAAACTGGTTACATTTTGCTGATAGTTTTTTGTGATCTGGTATTGAAAAATACAAAAACAAAACAATTACTTACACTAGAACGCATCTTTTAGAATTTGAAATTCAATGTTACCATAGAAACAAAATAATGCAGAAACCAGGACATGTAAATATATGTAGTTCTTAATGCGATGGCAGCATTCAGGAGGCAGGGAGAGGGATAGCTTACCTCTCCCTGGCGATCGGGTTCCTGTATTGCTATCGTAGGGACCTGATCGCGGCCATGGCAACCGTGAGTCGTCATCATGATCACCCCGGGTTACTGAACTATGGAGAGCCTCACACACCAGATGACGCACTGTAGTGATGAAGCAGACGCAGGAAAAATCACAAAGAATTGAAAAGCTGCTTCTTTTCGCAGCACAAAAATTTGAAAGGAAAAAGAAGCAATATGAGCACAGCAGGTCAGGACTCTCATAGACTTTGCTGGGATGCATTTCTCTTTTCAGTATTGATTCAAATCCGCAAGAAAAAAAATGCATGAATAAATGTGATAAAAAAGCAACACATAGCCTTACTTCTGAATTAAATATACTCTGATTTGTCTGACGAAGCACATTATGTATCTCTAGCTCCATATCATTGGTGAAAACCTGCGTTGGGGTCCAAGAGGTAAAGGGGTCCATATCCACCTCCACAGAAAGTAGTTTCTGTCAAAAACACATTACTGGACAGCTGAGGGCACATAATGTGTTCTGCTCATGGGCCCTTTTCTGTCTGTGTCTGCAAGTGGTCTATGCTATCTACAGATGTAAATTTAGTAACAAAATTGACTCCATTTATTAATTCCCCGCATAAATACAATATACTTTGCAAACTGCTAATATACAGTATATACAGTGGGTGCAAAAAGTATTCAGACCCCTCTAAATTTTTCACTCTTTGTTTCATTCCAGATATTTGGTATATTAAAAAAAAATCATTTTTTTCTCATTAATGTACAATCTGCACTTCATCACCCATCTTGACAGAAAAAAACAGAAATGTAGACATTTTTGCTAATTTATTAAACAAGAAAAACTGAAATATCACACGGTCATAAGTATTCAGACCCTGTACTCAGTATTAAGGAGAAGCACCCTCGTTTTGAGCTAGTACAGCCATGAGTCTTCTTGGCAATGATGCAACAAGTTTTCACACCTGGATTTGGGGATCCTCTGCAATTCTTCCTTGCAGATCCTCTCCAGGTCCATCAGGTTGGATGGTGAACGTTGGTGGACAGCCATTTTCAGGTCTCTCCAGAGATGCTTATTGGGTTTAGGTCAGGGCTCTGGCTGGGCCAGTCAAGAATGATCACAGAGTTGTTCTGAAGCCACTCCTTTGTTATTTTAGCTGCGTGTTTAGGGTCATTGTCTTGTTGGAAGGTGAACCTTTGGCCAAGTCTGAGGTCCAGAGCGCTCTGGAAGAGGTTTTCTTCCAGGATATCTCTGTATTTGGCCGCATTCATCTTTCTTTCAATTGCAACCAATTGTATTGTCCCTGCAACTAAAAAACACCCCCATAGCATGATGCTGCCACCGCCATGTTTCACTGTTGGGATTGTATTGGACAGGTGATGAGCAGTGCCTGGATTTCTCCACACATACCCCTTAAAATTATCACCAAAAAGTTTTCTCTTCATCTCATCAGACCAGAGAATCTTATTTCTGGGAGTCCTTCATGTGTTTTTTTGAAAACTCTATGTGGGCTTTCATATGTCTTGCACTAAGGAGAAGCTGCCGTTGGGCCACTCTGCCATAAATGCCCAACTAGTGGAGAGCTGCAGTTATATTTACTATATTTTTTATAGAATTTGTGAAACTTTCTCCCATCTCCCTACTGCATCTCTGGAGCTCAGCCACAGTGATGTTGGGATTCTTCTTTACCTCTCTCACCAAGGATCTGCTCCCACGATTGCTCAGTTTGGCTGGACGGCCAGGTTTAGGAATAGTTCTGGTGGTCCCAAACGTCTTCCTTTTAAAGATTATGGAGGCCACTGTGCTCTTAGGAACCTTGAGTACTGCAGAAATTCTTTTGTAACCATGGCCAGATCTGTGCCTTGCCACAATTTGTCTTTGAGCTCCTTGGGCAGTTCCTTTGACCTCATGATTCTCATTTGGTCTGACATGCACTGTGAGCTGTGAGGTCTTAGATAGACAGGTGTGCGCCTTTCCAAATCAAGTCCTATCAGTTTAATTAAACACAGCTGAACTCCAATGAAGGAGTAGAACCATCTCAAGGAGGATCACAAGGAAATGGACAGCATGTGACTTAAATATGAGTGTCTGAGCAAAGGGTCTGAATAATTATTAAGGAAAAAAAAGGGTTTTCAGCTCACCAGTTTGTTGTAAATTTAGCTGGATGAAAGCTCCTGGACGGTGCTCAGTAGAACAAGGAAGACTGTAGACAATCAAAGTGAGGAGGTACTCCAGCACAAAACGTCCATGCAGACAGAAATTGTTAAAGATTAAAGATAATCTTTAATTCCTAATAGATAAAATACATAGTGAGGATACAATTACCTATGAGTGACGCGTTTCAGACGCTGGTTCTTTAGTCATAATTGGATTATGACTAAAGACCCAGCGTCTGAAACGCGTGAATCATAGGAAATTTTATCCTCACTATGTATTTTATCTATTAGGAATTAAAGATTTTTTTTAATCTTTAACAATTTCTGTCTGCATGGACGTTTTGTGCCAGAGTACCTCCTCACTTTGTCTGAATACTTATGACCATGGGATATTTCAGTTTTTCTTGTTTAATAAATTTGCAAAAATGTCTACATTTCTGTTTTTTTCTTTCAAGATGGGTGGAGAGTGTACATTATTGAGAAATTTAATTTTTTTGAATTTACCAAATGGCTGCAATGAAACAAAGTGAAAGATTTAAAGGGGTCTGAATACTTTCCATACCCACTCTATGTATGTGTAAATTGTCAATTATTCTGAATTATCATGTGGTCATGAATAGGCATATAAAGCTCACTTGTACAAGTTGACAACTAGGTTCGGATTATGCTATCCGAATACCGAGTACCATTCCGGTATTTGTCACAAATAAGGAACCTAATGCAATTCAATGGGGAACCTGAGCATTTTTCTGGGAAATCTTCAATCCTTGGCTTCTCCATTAACTTGCATTTGGTTCGTTATTCGTGATGAATACCAAAATAGTACTCGGTATTCGGGAAGTATAATTCAAACACAAAAATTTCACTATTCACCCATCTCTATTGACGACTAACATATTGATGATCTATGTTTGTGCCTAGATCATGTAGATGAGGTTAGTGTCCCTGAGTGTTCACCTCTTCTTGCTTCCTGGAACGCTCAGGTGTAAGCAATGTACATGATACTTCACCGGGTCCGACAGTTTATCTCCCAACTAATACTATAACATAAATTATAGTATTTTTCCAATTGGTTCCTCAGTAATTTTTTTCTGCTTGTTCCATTTTACAATGTATTGCCGTTTTGTGCTGGGAATGAGTGACTGAATTTAACGGTTTTATATTGCTCAGTGGTGAATTAAAGTGATTTTGGGGCATTGCTCCAATTGGTTCACACCAGTCTTTTATATCTAGTTGTTACAAATATTTGTCATCCATTTAGAAATAGTCTCTGCTAAACCTAATGCCTTTACACCCCACCCCATGACAAGTAATGAATGACCCCCCCCCCCTTATATCTCATATCCCCCAATTACAGATGGCTTAAAACCCCTATAAACAGTGCAAGGTAGTAATTAGTTAATACATTGCTATGCAAGTTGCCATTTGTGCGAAAAATGTAATAACATTTATATCTGTTCCACTAAGCAGATTAGTTTAATTCATCAACAGATTTTCACAGTCAAAACCAAATTTATTCATAGAGGTTTATTAATGCAGCAGATAATGTATTTTTTTTTAGAACCAAATGTTTTCAGTGGAATTACAGCATGACTGAAGGGAACATGACCGCGATTGCGGACTTGTGGGCAATATGTAATCCTCAACGCAAAGCGGGCATAGTACTAAATCTGTATTGTGACCAGTTACCCCGGGTTTGAAGTCTGAATGGGTCAAATACTCTATTAGGTTATTATTTGTTTAAAGGGGTATCCCAATGGAGTAGGTGTAATAATAATATTATTAGCAAATACCTACAATTAGAAAAGTAGTATAGTTCTCCTGATTCTCTATGTCTCTTACCTCATGTTCAGGGCATTGCAGGTCCTTAGGTATCATGGTTATGACCACGCTTACAGTCACAGTTAGTTGCTAGTGGTCATAACCATGGATACCTAAGATCCTGCAATGCCCTGCACATGAGGTAAGAGACATTTGTATATCTGTAACACCTGCCTGGATCTACAGGTTCAGACTGCTGTAATTGACAGGCTAGAGAAAAGCCGCTTACAAAGCAGGACACCGAGAACCTAAAACCCTTTAACCCCTATACAGGGATTTGGAATTACACAGGGCCCCAGAGATCACTACCTGTGGTAGGTTGCAGTCCAATGAGAGTAGTAGCCAGGCAGGGTCAAACCAGGAATTGCAGAATAGGGGCAGAATAAGGTAGGCAAGGACGTAGTCAGGAAACCAAGCAGAGGTCAAATCCGGATCAGGCAGCGAGGTACAAATACGGCAGGCAGGCGGGTAGTTAGAGAGCAGGCCGGGGTCAAAGCAGGAATCAATAATCAGAGCAGGGAGGAACCAGAGTCTAGCAGGAATACAATCTATATCTGGCAATTGCCAGCAGACAGAAGAGGGGATAAAAATGGTGTGGTGTCTTCCCATTGGCTGAAGCTGAATTGTGTCACGCTCAGCTGGAAGACACATGCCACCTACACTCAGCCAGTGGTACTGCAGGGACCAGGAAAACCCAGCCTAATGGATGAGCGGAGCCTGCGCCCACCAGAGCCACCGGCACCAACTCCTCCCCCATCACCAGCACAGTCCACAGCAGGAATACGGCAGCGCCTGGTGACTGAAGCAGAAGTCGCAGGATTGGACTCTGGTGAGGACATGACAATATCAGGAGAACTATACTACATTTCTAATTGGAGGTATTTGTTACTACTATTTATATTACACCTAATACATATTAGGATAGGATCTTAAAGATGGGAATATACCTACCTTTAAGTAGGGTGTTCTTCATTTTTAAGCACCCTTCCTGTTTTCCGAAGGGGCATCTGATTGCTTTTTTTCTGTAAATTCAGATATTTCTCTTTTGCTGAATCATCTATGTCATCACACAAAGAGAGGACAGAGCTCTCTTCTGTTTCTTGACAAGAGCAAAATTCGGAGTTGCCAGGATGACAAAAGAAATGGGGAAACTAGGATATCGGCAAAATGTGAAAAATAATGTATATTCAAGATGAGCAGTTGGATTGTCTTGTGTCCAGTCCTCTTTGTCAGCCAGTCTTCTATGCTTGGCATCATGAATTTGGCATCTTAGACTCCTCTTGCCGCTTACTAAGGCCCTCTACGTGTCATGAATGTCTTCTGTCCTTAGGATGTTTTTGACTGTTCTGGGATTTCTCACTTACCTTTGAGGTTCTGTATGTTAAATGTGTTTTGCTTTCCGTTGGTACTACATGGGTTAATGTCAGTTTTCCCTGCTAGCTGGTTTATTTACCTTATGTGCAGCCGGTTTGTGACCACTTCCATCTCCTCTCCTTCAAATAACAGAGAACAATAGAGGAAAATAGGGTTTTTTTGAGCCGCGCCAATGATCACTTCTAAGGTATTCAGATTAATGGATCTTTATTTTGCACAGGTCTACGCATTTCTGGAGTCTCAGCTCCCTTCCTCAGGACCATCAGGCATAAGAACACATCAAATCTCAATCAGTGATTTGATGTGTTCTTATGCCTGATGGTCCTGAGGAAGGGAGCTGAGACTCCAGAAACGCGTAGATCTGTGCAAAATAAAGATCCATTAATCTGAATGAAAAGAAAAGGATGATCCGGCACAAAATCTCCTTTGGTAAAAACATCCAAAATTTATTGAAACATCATTAAAAATCATTAAAAATCGCGTGAAGACCAAGTATCCACTCAGATGGAAAGCATGGAGGTCATGATAACTTTACGCGTTTCGGACAGTTATAAAAACAAAAAAAGTCCTTAATCATAAGTGTTTTTTGTTTTTTTTTGTTTTTACTTTTTTTGTTTTTATAACTGTCCGAAACGCGTAAAGTTATCATGACCTCCATGCTTTCCATCTGAGTGGATACTTGGTCTTCACGCTATTTTTAATGATGTTTCAATAAATTTTGGATGTTTTTACCAAAGGAGATTTTGTGCCGGATCATCCTTTTCTTTTCACTCCACGTTGCCTGTTACCGGTTGGGATAAACCGAAGGATCCTAGGCACCCGCTAGGCTGAACAGTCTGGGCAGCAGGTGAGCTGAAGTTTTCTTCCTATTTACCTCTCCATTAATCTGAATACCTTAGAAGTGATCATTGGCACGCACTCAAAAAAACCCTATTTTCCTCTATTGTTCTTTGTTATCTGCAGTCTGGGTTGCTGCTGCCTTGATCAAAACTTTCCATGCCTGCATAGTAGTTGTGACTTTCATAACTTCACTTGGTGAGTATTACTGCTCCCTGTCTCTACCCCGAGTGTTATTGGGGTAAAACCCTATTGTGCTTCTTCTCCACAGCTTTTTACTCATCTCCTTCAATTAGTAACATGATCCATCAGCTGACACCGGAAACGGAAAATTCATTCTGCTCTGAGCACCTAGGAGGCCGCACGTCTCTAGGAGCCGCTAGCATTCAGTTGTTGGAACCGAGTTTTTTGCCGTTTTCAAGTTTGTGATTTTGTTGCTGTTCCTCTGTCTACTTCTGTTGTGTTTATTATTACAGCAGTGGGACTAATGGTCTCGCCAGCCATCTCATTAGTAAAGGAGAGTTTAGGGCTATCGAGGGATTAGGTATCCTGCTCAGCGACGGGGTGAAAGAATCCGTATAAGGGTAGGATTCCACTTGCGAGAGACTTGAGCGTATCTTGCCTCGCATCTCCCGGGACGGCCTGCCTCTCTCCTGACAGGAGCGGGTCAGCTGCATCTATTTCTATGCAGCTGAGACGCTCCCGCCAAGAAAGAGACAGACCGTCCCAGGAGATGAGATGCGAAATATACTCGAGTCTCTCTGAAGTAGAATCCTACCCTATGGAACAGCCTCAGGTGAATGCATGAGGTGTCCCTGCTCCTCTCTCCCTAGCACCAGGGTTTTTGTCGGCGCTTGTTGGGGGTTCCCTGGGCCCTGGTGGAACCACGGCAATCATAGCTTGACACATCATCAAAAACAGAACCAGAGAATGATGCATATATGTATATATATGTAAATAATGCATACAGAACCATATGCATTTGTGCATATCTCTGCGTGCTGTGGAACATTGTAATAGCCAATGCACTTGATGTGGAAGGAAGGTGGTTTATTTCAAGATGTTTCAAAGTGTTCCTCACTTCTTCCGGAAAGTCACCAATTAACCCGAAGCATCGTCACGATGTGCATCATAGAACAATGTCATCATGTTGTTGCACATGTGGAAACAAACAGAAGAAAACAATATATGGCCCCTCTGCAATCCAATAGCTTATCCTAATGCACAAATCCACCTGCTTTGGAGGTAGAAGTTGGCCCCATTACCTCTAGGACCTCTGTATGGCTGCTCAGGTTGCACTAGAGTTGTCAACTTGACTTTTGTTTTTTTGGACGGCTTAATAAAAATAATACACAGACAGTATTTTTTTACTAACACATTGCAACATAATAAATATAATACTGATTATAAGTGATGCATGTCTACAGTCAGTTATTCTGAGAAGAAGACATCAGCTGCAGTCACTGTGAACTGCAAATATCATCAAAATAATCTGTAAAATTTCTTTAGCATAAAAAAAACTCACAGAAACCTTTAATTTTTTATGGACAGGTTAAAAAAGTGCCCTATTTTTACAGACTGCCTGCAGTGCCCTGTTTAATTTGCACCCATAGACTTGTATGGGTGAGTAGGAGGAGTAGAACCAAGAGAGACTTGCAGGCAGGGGAGGCAAAGGCAGATTGTGTCAGTTTTGTGCAACTCTTTTATCATTCAACTCCCTCACTCAGTGCTGGATTCACAGCTACATAGCTCAGTACTACTGTAAAATGACTTCTATCCTGCTGAGTGAAAACGAGGAACCAATCTTTCTGTGTGTACTATATATGTGGGAGAGGTCATACCAGCTATTCTTCACCCACTAGCTCAGAGGCAACTTAAAATTACATATAGCAGCTGCAGTAGGGAAAACTGGTGAAAAATGCAGTTTACAAGTGATATAATGGCCAGAAATTGCGTTATTCCTCATGTGCACACACATGACAGCTTATTGTGACATGATAGATGCACTTTAACCCTATGACGTATGGCATGGGTCGTCTCTCTGTCTTTGATGTGGACTCTCACTCCGTGCCCAAATCTTTCCCCGCAAATATCGGCTATCTAATGAGGAACATTTGCCTCTAACAGCTGCGAGTGGAGCAGCACTCCTGGCTGTTAACATGTTAAGTGCTTCTGTCAATTCTATAGCAGCAGTATTTTACGTGCGCCGTCAGGGGGGCATGCTGTTCTGATTCCTCATTGGTGCTCCGGCGTTGTGATCGGGGGATGATGAGCTGATGAGCTGTCATGACAGCCAGGGTTCAGTTGATGACCCCTGTGTCTGTCATCACAGTACTCCTATGAAAACCAGCCTGTGGCTGGCGATCATAGGAAACTGTGTTTTCGTCTATGTACATTCTGTGGCATTGCTGTATATAACACAAGTGATTAGACTATTGCAGGTTCAAGTCCCCTAAGGGGACTATTATATACAGTAAAGAGTAAAAAAAGTTTTAAAAAATATATTAGTTCAAATTACCCCCCTTACCATATTAATACCGGGGAAAGTGGGGGGTGCGTCTTATAGTCTGAATGTGGTTGCGGGGAATGAGGGTGCTGCGGTGTCGCGGGTCATCTGTGGCATGAGCAGGCTGTAGCATCCTGCCGTGACCACGTGGGCCCGCTCATTTGATATGCACGCCCATCCTTCCGCCCATCATCCCTCAGCGCTGAAGCCGGCGCTGACAGGTGGGCGGGATGATGGGCGGGGGGGTGCGCGTATAGTAAAGAGCCGGCCCGCATGATCACCCAAGGCAACTACAGCCTGGAGGGATCATGTGTGGCTATATTCACTGCTCCTCGCGCATCATCATCAGCGCGGGGGGAGGTGAATAAGTACACTCACCCGTCACCATTCCCCTGCAGCATTGCGATCTCCTCCTGTATGCCGGCCAGCTGATCTGTGTAGAAGCCGTGAGCACAGCGATAACGTCATCCCTGTGCTTACCGCTAGTCTCCACACAGGTCAGCTCACAGGCAGGCAGGAGGAGATTGCGATGCTGCAGGGGAACGGGGACGGCTCCACACTCCAGCGGCGCTGCTGCCGGCACTGACAGGAGGAGGAGCGATGCTGCATGGAGCGTGGAAAGGTGAGTATGAACGTTTATTTTTTTTTGTGTTCCACATGTAACAGGATGAGGGTATATAGCAGGATGAGGGTATATAGCAGTATGGCATCAGGGTAGATAGCAGGATGGGGGGTTATAGCAGGATGGATGGGGGTATATAGCAGGATGGGGGTATATAGCAGGATGGATGGGGTATATAGCAGGATGGATGGGGGTATATAGCAGTATGGATGGGGTATATAGCAGGATGGGGGTATATATCAGGATGAGGGTATATAGCATGATGGCGGTATATAGCAGGATGGATGGGGGTATATAGCAGGATGGGGGTATATAGCAGGATGGATGGGGTATATAGCAGGATGGATGGGGGTATATAGCAGTATGGATGGGGTATATAGCAGGATAGGGGTATATATCAGGATGAGGGTATATAGCAGGATGGCGGTATATAGCAGGATGGCAGTATATAGCAGGGAAAATCCCAAAATCAAATTTATAATGCAAATATCCAAAAAGTACAGGGGAGGGGCCTGACCTTTGATTCACCCTAAAACTCGCCCCTTCCTTGCCGCGGAGGTCGGCACCCTAGAGGCCTGCGCAGTTGGCGCCCCCGCTCAACGAAGACTATCCCTCCGGGCCCTGAATGACCCTAACAGATGAGGTGATAGTACTATGAGGAAAAATTTCCAATAATTGAACCAACAATTACACAGCACAACAATGATTTTGCTACTGAGGGTAAAACATGTGTTCTTTACTAATTTGAACATGCTGATTCCAAATATGAACTCAGAATTTGCACAGCATGTCCAGATTTTGAGTTATACTTAGAAAAGGCCATACGCCTATTCAGGCATTGTTGAAGGCATGCGGTTGGAATGAAAGAGACCTATGCTTCTATGCAGATCATTCTGAAATTGATTAAATATTCAGAACATCAATGGAACATTTGTGCTGACCTCAAAGTTGTTGCACTAGTCCTTGGTTTGCAGTTAGGTTACACTAAGCATATGTGCTTTCTGTGCCTATGGAACAGTCGAGATGACAACAACCATTATAAAATTAAACGGTGGCCCAATAGAGATGAACATAAGATTGGTAAGCAAAATGTTCAACACGAATCACTTGTCGATCCACTTAAAGTTTATCTTCCACCTCTTCACATTAAACTAGGACTAATGAAAAATTTTGTAGTAGCAATGGATCGTCAAGGGAATGGATTTAAGTATCTGAAGGAAAAGTTTAGTGCATTGAAAACTCAGGCCAAACTCAAAGCAGGAATCTTTATTGGTCCTGAAATCCACCAACTAATCCATGATGAAATCTTCAAGAAAGATCTCACCCCACTTGAACTAACTGCATGGGATGCATTTATAGTAGTAGTTCAAAACTTCATTGGAAACGAAAGAGCAGAAAACTATGCTGAACTAATAGACAATATGCTTCAAGCATACGAAATGCATGGTGTCCGAATGTCATTGAAAATGCATTTCCTACATTCACATCTTGACTTCTTTCCTCCAAATATGGGTAATGTCAGTGACGAACATGGTGAGAGATTCCACCAGGACATTTCTACTATGGAAAAAAGATACCCAGGTCGCTTTAACCCCAACATGATGGGCGATTACTGCTGGTTTTTGCAACGGGCCACTAGGACCACTCACAAGCGCAAAAGCAAGTGCCTGAAGCACTTTTAAAAGTACTCTGCTGAGTTCAAGGCGATTTCTTAAGCTACTATAAGTGATTTTTAAGTTTTTTGGTTTATTTACCTATACTTCTTTTTCAATAAAAATGATAATACATGTTGTGAAACTGTGGGACATAACGATTCTGTATCTTTATTAATTGCTTATTTTAATTTTCACAAAAATTGGAATAACTTAATATCCTGACGTGCTACAAAAAAACTAACTTCAGATTTGGATTCAGCGCATTCGATTTAGTATAGCGCACATGGTTTTTGCCAAGTAGCAGACAAAAAGTGTTTGTTGTGCTGTGTTATATCTCAAATATGCACAAAATATATATATATATATATATATATATATATATATATATATATAGCAGGATGGCAGTATATAGCAGGATGGCGGTATATAGCAAGATGGCAGTATATAGCAGGATGGCAGTATATAGCAAGATAAGTTCATATACCAGAATGGCACTATGTAGCAGGATGGTGGCTGTACCATGATGGCGGTATATAGCAGGATGGGAATATATACCAGGATGAGGGACATATATACAAGGATAAGGATCATATACAAGGCAGGAGGATCATTACCAGGATGGGGTACCTTAGTAGAGAATTTGGGGACATTACCCCCATAACAGTGTCAGCAGCAGATCCTCGCCCCATAACAATGTGTCATGACCACATTTTTTGCTTAAGATTTTATTTTCCTATTTTCCTCCTCTAAAACCAGTGTGCGTCTTATAGTCCGAAAAATACGGTAATTAAGAAGTAAAAAATACACATATTTGGTATCACTGCATTTGTGAATGTCCCATCTATCAAAGTGTAAAATAAGTTAATCCGATCAGTAAACAGCATAATGAGAAAAAAAATCAAAATGCCAAAATTGCAGTTTTTCAGCGTCCACAACAACAGAAAAAATGTAATAACAGGCAATCAAAACATCATATATGCTCCAAAATAATATCAAGAAAACATCAGTTCGGGGCGCAAAAACAACCCCTCACACCGCTTCATATCCCAAAAATTGAAAATGTTACGGATCCTGGAAAGTCGTGACACAAGCAAGAGTTAGTTTTTTCAAAATTCCGAATTTTTTTTTTACCACTTAAATAAAACAAATAAACATGTTTGTTATCTACATAATCGTTCTGACCTGGAGAATTATACTTCTAGATCAGTATTATGTTAAAATGAACTGGGGAAATAAAAAAAACAAGCAAAAAACAATTGTTAAATTTTCATTTTTTTCTATTTTGCTACACTTGGAATTATTTGCTCGCTTACTATTACATTATATGATAAAATGGTGTAATTCAAAAGTACAACTCATACTTTAAATAAACAAACCCTCATTGATGGAAAAATAAAAAAGTTATGGCTCTTGGAATAAGGGGAGGAAAAAACAAAAGCGCACAAATTAACAAAAATGGCAGGTCTTGAAAGGGTTAAAGGGAATCAGTCACCAGATTTGGTGGCTATAAGCTGCAGCCATAACCAGTGAACCCTTATATACAGCATTCTAGAATACTGTATATAAGAGCCCAGGCTGCATTGTATAATGTAAAAAACACTTTTATAATACTCACCTAGGGGGATAGTCCGGTCCGGTGTCTCCTCCCTCCGGTCCGGTGCCACCTTTCTGTGGCGATCGCCATCCTTTCTTCTGAGGCCTGTGTGCATGACGTGTCCTAAGTCATGCACACTAGCTGACATTGAGGTCCTGCGCCCACTTAGGGCAGATCAAAGTATTGTAGTGCACATGCACGAGTGGTCTTTAACCTTTCCTCTCGCATGCGCAGTACAGTACTTTGATCTACCATCAGCAGAGCAGATCAATGTTCACCTGCTCAGGACGTCACTGCCGGCTTGTGTGGATGACATAGACGCGTCATCCACAATGAGCTGGGAAGAAGAAGGACAGAGATTGCAGCAGAGAGGAGGTGCAGGACCGGAGAGCAGCGACACCCATCGGACCAGACTGCCCTCCTAGGTGAGTATTATAAAAGTGTTTTTTAAGTTATACAACACGGCCTGGGCTCTTATATACAGTATTCTAGAATGCTGTATATAAGGACTCAGTGGGGGTGGCCACAGCTTATAGGGGACAAATCTGGTAACAGGTTCCCTTTAACACAGCATAAGCCTTTGAATAACTCGACTTAGGTGTCAAATGACAGTTTTCGGCAAACATATTTTCTGCATCGTGATGTTGAGAAATGCAAAATTATCCAATTACTAACGGACAGAAAAATCTGATTTACACATCTTACAATTCATGTGTTAAATTATTTAATTTTTTTTTTTGTACATACCTTGCTTTAAAAATTAGGTTAGCATTAAACAGCTTGGATTACAGAATCATGCTGATTAAATTTGTGTTTTTACAGTTGAATGTTAAATGCGGAGCGGTTTTTAAGCGCCACGCCATATTGCGATACATGTTTTTGTTTCTGTGGATTTCAAAGAACACATGACATTGTGAAAGGACATTTAAGCATGTCTGGCATCATTTCACTCCTGAATAACATATCCCTGGGGAAGTGGTGATATATATTCATAATGTTCTGCGCGCTGCATTCTCCGCACCTGAAAAGAAATCCTGATAACCTTTTGTGGACATTAAACAAACGTTAGGGGAGTACATCTTTGTTATTGTGGCCATGTTTGAAGATTGCCTGGAAATATGCCAATCATTAAAATTTGAAGTCTACCAGTAGGACATTACTGATGATACAGAAAAAAAAAAAGCATTGCGATATTGCCAAACTCCTCCAGTTACTATAACAACCGCTTTCAGCAATGTTATTATTAGAACATATCAATATGGAATAAGAGACTAAAGCAAAATTAGTATTGTGCAAGGGAAGGGACATTTTGGATCGGTAATTGCGTTTTTTTGTTAAAGTGCAGAAGTTAATAACTAGCAGATTTCATAATCAATACCTTTTTAAAGGGGCCATGGTCATTTATGAAATGTTGAAAGAGAACCTGATGGCTGAGACATGCTGCCTGATCTACAGATTTCATCCGGTATGTTTGACTGTGAAACACTGCGGCATTTCAGAGAACAACCTACTTCAGCCGCATGGGGGACTAATCGGACAGGCAGATCCCTGGCGGCTTCTCCACACCCCGCTTACAATGACTGATGATTAGTGATGAGCATGCACAAAAGTGCTTGGGTGCTTGGTATTCAAATCGAGCATGTGGGACACACAGAAATACTCAACTCGAGTACCGAGCACAACAGGAGTCAATGGGTGAATCAAACATATTTTTCCCGAAGACGCGGGCTTTTACCTGTGCTGAAACAGCCCTCAGCCACCACAGTCCCCATCATCCGCATGCATTAGTCAGCAGATATCGCTTGGCAACCTCTGTTACATCTTCCCAGCCAACACAGGCTCCATCATCCACATGCAGCTGGCATCGCCCAGTAACTTCCATTTCATGTGTGCCATCCAAATGTTCCCCACTGGCCAAAGCAACTGTGCTGTTAGTTCCGCTTGAGTCCCCATTCCATAAAATAAATCTCTCTCTTTTCCAGAATGGGGACTCAAGCGGAATTAACCGCACAGTTACTTTGGGTGGGGGTACATTTGCATGGCATATACTTACCAGAAGTTGCTGGACAATGCCAGCTGCACGCGAACTATGGGGATTGTGTGTCGCGTCTCCACCAGAGACTGCGGCTGTGATTTCTGCTCTGGCCAGCAGGCTTCTCCGCATTTCCACGGTGAGCGGTAGCAGCGATAGAGGCGGAGTCAGTACTAGTAGCTCTGGTGAGTGCAAGTCTCCATCTATCCACCAAGCTTGGTAGGCCTGGGACTTGCAGTACCACTGGCTGACTGTGGTGGTGTGTGCCTTCCAGGTGAAGTTATCAGCTTCCAGCTCCCGCCTATTAGAAGGCACCACACCCTTCTTATACCTTCAGTTGTCTGCTGCTCCCTGCCAGATATAGTCTAGTTATTACTGCTTGTCTCTGGTTCACACCCTGCTCTGTATTATTGATCCCTGTGTTTTGACCTCTGCCTGCTCTATGACGACTCTCCTGCTTGCTTTTTTTGTACTTCGCTGCCATCTCCAGTGTGACCTTAGCCTGATCTACTGACTATTCTCTTGCATGTCGATTTCTTCCCCTTTTGTACCTCCTGGTTTAGACCCTGCCTGACGACTACTCTTCTCAGGATTTCAGCCTTCCATAGGCAGGGACCTCTTGGACTCTGTAGTAACTCCAGGTCCCTGTAAAGGGTTTCGGAGTTCTCAGGATCCTGCTGAGTACGCGGCTAGCCTAAAGTCTGGCCATGACAGCAATCCTGAGTCTGTGGTCCCGGGCAGACGTTACACTGTGGTGGCAGGAAAGACTGAATGGAGGTTGCCGGGAAATATCTGCTGCCTGCTGCAGTCAGATAATGGGAACTGTGATGGTTCAGGGCTGTGTCAGGGCAAGTAATAGACTGGGGACTCAAGCATTTAGCTTGGCTTTGATGAAACCAAAAAAGGTGTTTCTGCACATAGGGACTTATCAATAATTCATACAATATCCATCATGATTAGAAAAAATATCAAATTTTATTCAGTCATAATTGAAGTACAATATTATATTATTTTATTAAATGCTGGTATACACAGAATTTAAAAGAACCCTACCCCATAAAAACAAACAAAGAAACAACTGGTGCGTTGTGAAACAGTCATAGTATCAAAACATTCATATATCATACATACATATAAGTTCCTGGGTATAAGTAGGATACATTAACCATGACCCTCTGAATTATCTCAACCTTAATGGGGGTGATTTATCTTTAATATAAGGCAAATATTAGGTTGATAAAATATCTCTAAATGTTGGGATTTATCCTGTGTATTAACACAATCTCATTAATATTTGGAAAATCCCTTTACTTTTAACAGGAAGCCTTGTGCCCCTGTGTATTGGATTGAACTATATATATATACTGCCTTTGAACATTGTGTCTTGTTTCCCATAAATGATATATATATATCAATTTTGTCAACTAAAAAACAGCTTAATTCTATTATTTATTTCACCCATACGGTTATGAATTATAGATCTGGCCGCAATATGAAATGCAAACTGCAGGTTTAAGATTTAAACGTTTTGAGCTTAAGTGGCACTCTAATATAGCTGTGGGCAATCATTGGATGCGCCCTTGCCTACTTATACCCAGGAACTTATATGTATGTATGATATATGAATTTTTTGATACTATGACTGTTCCACAACGCACCAGTTGTTTCTTTGTTTGTTTTTATGGGGTAGGGTTCTTTTAAATTCTGTGTATACCAGCATTTAATAAAATAATATAATATTGTACTTCAATTATGACTGAATAAAATTTGATATTTTTTCTAATCATGATGGATATTGTATGAATTATTGATAAGTCCCTATGTGCAGAAACACCTTTTTTGGTTTCATATATGAGTAACATGGTGGAATCTGCGCTGCCTAAAGTTTAAACAGACATGGATCTTTGGTCCCTTTTTTTGGTTAATATTGGCTTTGAGGTGCTCTGAGTACCCCGATGCTCGATATGCTACCGAGCAGTGCCGAGTGTGCTCACTCATCACTACTGATATCCCTAACCCTAGATACACATGCAGATACTCAAGGGCAGTTGGCAAGACAAGCTACCAGTAAGCCGCCTTTCCTACTCATATTTTGTGCGGCTCAGTTCTTGGTGGTTTTTCAAGGTACGTTTAATTCTGAAAAACAGCATTTCAGAAGAATACATATATGAAACCAGTGCCTGATACATGCTGTCCAGACTTTCTGTTTTTATGGTGCTACCACCAATAAGCTGATCTCAATGTGTCTCAACACAAGTTCATAAAGCATGAGCTGGAGGCAGTGGAGATACCCGATAGCAAAAGCAATTGTCTAAATCTCCTGCAGCACCACCACTGGACGGATGAGGCATTACAAGAAAAACATGGCGCTGTCCAAGTAATGTATACTTAATGTACACTCTGGATAGTGGATGGAAATCCTGAATTGTGCCGCATCAGCTGCGTACATTATTACCGCTGCAATCAAAATTATTAACCCCCTAATTCTGGATTATTACCACAATTCACAAATGTTCTGCTCCTTTCAATATCCAATTAAATAAACACATATTAAATAGTTAAATACAACTAATATTAACAAGTGATTTCTCCAAATCAATCCAAAATTCCAGGGATACATTCAACAAGTACTATAATACCAAACTGATGGGGATTCTCAAAGTAAGTACAGCATTGTACTCTGTATTGTGAAATTTTGTTTCAGATTCCCTTTAAAGTGCTATTCCTCTCTCATAGATTTAGGGCTTATCTCCAGAATTTGCCATACATCTGCCATTGGTGCCACCAGTGGGACTTGCATCTGTTTTGAGGACCTCGGAACTGTCAGTTGAGTAGTCTTAATTGGGGATGAAACTGATGGGGAGGAGACACAGATTAGATATTAGAAAAAACTTTTTGACAGTGAGGGTGATCAACGAGTGGAACAGGCTGCCACGGGAGGTTGTGACTTCTCCTTCAATGGAAGTCTTTAAAAAGAGGTTGGACGGACATCTGTCTGGGATGATTTAGTGAATCCTGCTTTGAGCAGGGGGTTGGACTAGATGACTCAGGAGGTCCATTCCAACTCTACTATTGTATGATTCTAGGATTCTCAGTTAGGTGTATGGGAATTTCTGAACACACTCTACTGGCAGCAGCGGACGACAGGATCCCATTCCTGAGATAGATGCAGATCCGATTGTTGGGACCCTCATATACAATATATTTAACACTAGAAGTCCCAGAGAGGGGTCATTTGACATTTCTACCATTGGAACCCTATGGAGCTCAAAATTCCTGGGACTCCTAGTGTTAAAGAATATCCTGAAGACAAGCCATTCAAGGAATACCCCTTTAACATTTATTAACCTTTTTCAAATAGAGTATTTAAAGGTGGATCTACAAAAACAGTATTATTGGAGAGGTTTACCAAAACTGGTGCAATGAAATGTAGAGAATTTGCCTGTAGAAACCTATGAGATAACAATTCTCTTTACAATGGCCACTTGGGGTGTCCCATTTACCGTCTGCCTTAAAGTCTGGTTCCGTAACTGTATGAATGCAGATCTCTCGACATCATATACCTATGTTGGAAAATTATCATTTTGGCCACAAGTTGACATAGCCATCGACACTCTCAACAACCAGTTTTCACTTACTTAAGTATTCAGACTACTTGGTCTGGCTCGAGTTGTGAAATCATGAGGCTTCTAGATTTCCTACAAAGAGTGAAGCCCGGATCTGTTGTCACTGTTTGGCTACATGGCATGGTAGTCACAGGGTTTGAGTCAATTACAGCCACTGTATTCTGGCTCCGGTCTGAACAGGCAATCTGGTAGTTGTCTTCCTCCACCAACGCTGTGTATGATTATATAGGCACTTTAGGTAAACCTTGGTCTACAGCAGCTTCGAGCAGCCACCCAAACCAGGCAAACGATACCCCAAAACAGGCCACTACTTCTTTTTTACTTAGTCCAAAGTTTGATAATTCGTTTCTGAGTGTGAAAAAAGTGAAGGAGGAGAGCGGATTAAGATGGAAAGAACAAGGGGCTAATATTATCCGGAACACCATAAAATAAAAAATGTCTCCATTACACAGAATCACTTGTTGTCTATATTGTTTAGGAAATAGTTTTTTGCAATCTTATCCTGAGAGCTTAACAATACTTGCAATGGCCTGTCCGCGACAATCAGAATTCACTTTTCAGTTTAATATTGCGTTTTGGGGAATATAAGTTACTGGATATGATAGGAACTTTTTATTAATTTAGTCTTAAGGCTACTTTACATGCTGCGACATCGCTAGCGATCTCATTAGCGATGTGAAATTCTACATCGCAAGTGCGATCTTTTGAGAATGCACATAGGTCATTTTACGCATGTGCGATCTCGACAGATCGCACTTGCGATGTAGAATTTCACATCGCTAATGAGATCGCTAGCGATGTCGCAGCATGTAAAGTAGCCTTCAGTTTTCATTTTAGGGAATCTCTCCCAAGGTTTTTACAACTTCATCTCAGAGCAGGATAATGTAGGGGCAGAGACCCTGAATCCAGCAATGTGTCACTTACTGGTCTGCTTGCTGTGGTTTTGATAAAATCACTGTTTTGTCAGCTGGAGAATATCGAGAATATTGAGAACTAGTATACCTGCTGCAAGGTAGTTCACCATATTCATGGGCTCTGTATAACCCCATACCCTCCAAATGATTGGTAGCTTTCTGGCTATGCACAGTGTACACAGAAAGCTGCCAATCAGTGGTGTGGGCGGGGTTTTACAGAGCACAGCACACACAGAACTGGTAGTACTGCAGGAGATAACACTGTACTGTTATGAAAACTGCAACAAGGAGCCCAATAAGTGATATATTACTGGAAACCACGGTCTATGAATGTACAGATTCTTCATAGCTTTATGACACCAGTGCTTATAATTTTATATATATATATGTATATATATATATATATATATATATATATATATATATATATATACATATATATACTACAGTTCACAAGTTTGGGGTCACTCAGACAATTTTGTCTTTTCCATGAAAAATCATACTTTTATCTATCAAATAAGTTGCATAATGAATAGAAAATATAGTCCAGACATTGACGAGGTTATAAATAATGATTTTTACTTGAAATAATAGTTTTCTCCTTCAAACTTTGCTTTCGTCAAAGAATGGTCTCTTTGCAGAAATTCCAGCTTTGCAGACCTTTGACATTCTAGCTATTACTTTGATGAAGTAATCTGGAGATATTTCACCCCATGCTTGCGCTGTCCACAAGGTATGGCATGGTGCTGCAAAATGGAGTGATAGGCTTCCTTATTCAAAATCCCCTTTACCTTGTACAAATTTCCCACTTTACCAGCACCAAAGCAACCCCAGACCATCACATTACCTCCACCATGCTTGACAGATGGTGACAGGCACTCTTCCAGCATCTTTTCAGTTGTTCTGTGTCTCACAAATTGTGTTCTGTGTGATCCTAACACTTCACACTTCGATTCGTCTGTCCATAACTCTTTTTTCCACTCTTCCTCTGTCCAATGTCTGTGTTCTTTTGCCCACATTAATCTTTTCCTTTTATTAGCCAGTCTCAGATATGGATTTTTCTTTGCCACTCTGCCCTGAAGGCCAGCATACTGGATTCGCCTCTTCACTGTAGACGTTGACACCGGCGTTTTGCGGGTACTATTTAATGAAGCTGCCAGTTGAGGACCTGTGAGGCGTTGATTTCTCAAACTAGAGACTCTAATGTACTTGTCTTGTTCCTCAGTTGTGCAGTGGTTCCACTTCTCTTTTTACTCTGGTTAGAGCCTGTTTGTGCTCTCCTCTGTAGGGAGTAATACACACCGTTGTAGGAAATCTTCAGTTTCTTGGCAATTTCTTGCATGGAATATCCTTTATTTCTAAGAACAAAAATAGACTTTCGAGTTTCACATGAAAGTTTTCTTTTTCTGGCCATTTTGAGAGTTTAATGGAACCAAGAAATGTAATGCTCCAGATTCTCAACTAGCTCAAAGGAAGGTCAGTTTTATAGCTTCTCTAATCAGCAAAACTATTTTCAGCTGTGCTAACATACTTGCACAAGGGTTTTCAAGGAATTTCTAAACATTAATTTGCCTTTTAACACAGTTAGCAAACACAACGTACCATTAGAACACTGGAGTGGTGGTTGTTGGAAATGGGCCTCTATACACCTATATAGATATTGTATTAAATATCAGACCATTCCATTGCAGTTAGAATAGTCATTTACCACATTAACAATGTATAGAGTGTATCTCTGCTTAATTCAATGTTAGTTTCATTGAAAAAAAAGTGTGCTTTTCCTTCAAAAATAAGGAAATATCTAAGTGACCCTAAACTCTTAAACTGTAGCGTATATATATATATACTGGAACACTTGTTTATAGCGTTTTATGACATCCAGACCCTTCATGAGGATATTGACTTGTCTTACTTAAGCTGGACCAGCATTTCAATAGTCAGTGCCCCAAGACGTTAGATGATCACTGGGCTGTCATGTGGCCTTTCATCTGTTAAAACAATTGTCCAATTTGATCAAAACATGTCAATGTCAATTGAGCTTATATGGAGGGTCAGGCTGCCGGACTGACTGAATACGGTTGTAGCTTTCAGGCGTCTGTCACAGAAAGAAGAAACATTTTGTAGCACAAACTGATCTAACGAGTAAAACAATCTTAATATGTTTACAGCAATGCAATTTTAAAAAAAATGTGAACCTTAAAGGTAATCTGTCAGGAGGTTTTTGCTATTTAATCTTAAGGCAGCATTACATGAGGGCAGATAACCAAGGATGTGTCCTTGTAGTTTCAATACAATCAGTATTTTATCACCAGGAGATTATCACTACAATACTTACATGTAGAGCAGTCAGGCTAATCTGTGTAACTCCACCCCCACCACTGATTGGCAGCTGGCTGACAATTCACAGTGTACACAGGAAGCTGCCAGTCAGGACTGTGGGTGGGTTATAAACATCCTAACACTCAGCTCTGACACTTCGATATCAGACAAAAGAGGGATTCTACCAAACTCAAACCAAGCACCTCAGTAAGTGACACATCCCTGGAATCACGCCCTCTATCTCTACATCATGCTGATATCAGATTCCATAGCAAAAACCTGCTGACAGTTTCCTGTGAATGGAATCTTTCAGCAGGTTTTTGCTATATAATCTGAAGCCAGCATGCTGTAAAGGTCCAGTCACACATAACGAGATCGTGAACGAGATCGCTACTACGTCACAGTTCCCGGATCGTTGCTGAGTCGTTGGTGAAATCGTATGTGAGGTGTCACACACACCGACTTTAGGAACGAGCATCTGACCCGTATAACGATCTTGTAAATCGTCGGGACCCTGTCACACAACAGCTGTGGTAACAATTCCGATCTCGAATCACTCATCTAGGTCGTTAACGAAATTGTTAGCTAGGTGTCAAACATACAGATCCATCCTGCCCAGCAGGACTCCAACGAGCCAAAAATGGCTGTCACGCTGTACTCTAAGATGTACAATAGCAGTACAGCGCAGTAATGTGGGACTGAGAGGATTCCTGAAACTATCTGAGAATGTAGTTAGCTGGTAAACCACTAGGGGGCGTAAAAGTGGAGGAAACGTATGAGCAGGGAATTCCCTAGCAGAGGTAATACTAGTCAAGCCCACCAGAAGGCAGTAGAATCATCAGAAAGCCGTGTCACAACATGAGGTCTTGTAAGTACACAAGGGCAAAGTCTAAACGTAGTCAGAGGGAAGCAAATAGTCAGTAGCCGGGAAATCAGAGCCTAGAAGCGAGGGGGAGTGGGAGGACAAGACAGAATAAAGGTAAACAGATAAGGAACGAACAGGGAGACAGCGGGAGAGACACTGATGGAAACAGACAACAGAGGAGGTTAACAGGTCAGGTGAACACGGAGGTCAGGAGGGGGCAGGGCAGACAACAGGTCACTCAAGAGCAGAACACAGCAGAGCCAGAAATATCACTGGTGAAGTCCAAGAGAAACAGTGCCCTAATAAAGCAGCCTGACCTCCAGAACGAGGCAGAAAAGATTAACCCCTAACGTGACCTGCATCAGAAGTGAAACTAAAAAAAGGCTCAGCTCCAGCTGAGCCAGGAGTCAATCATGACAATGGCCCAGGCTGTTCAGCATCGACCAACGATTTCACAGCAGGGGGCAGATCGTTGGTACGTGTCAAACATGATGAGATCGCCAGTGAAGTCGTTGTTGCGTCACAGAAACTGTGACGTAGCAACGCTCTCGTTCACGATCTCGTTATGTGTGAAGTGGCCTTAAGAGTTAACATTCAGGTTACAGCCCTGCATCTCTTATCTCAAACTGTGCTTTTGTTTACCTGGAGACCTGGAGTGTTAGTATTAGCTTCCTAACTTTATCATTAGTCTGATTGAGGAGCTCATGAGATGAAGTCCGACTTCCCCCTCCCTTCTGGGATTAGCACCCTCTGTCTATGGACATGTGCACTGAAAGCCTGGCGTGGGCAGGGGCAGCTGTATGGACTCTGCTACATGCAAAAAATTAAATCTTTGACTATATCAAAACGACTGCAGGCAGTAATCTAAGTGATACATTGTTGGATTCAGAATCTCCCTGCCTACATCACTCCATTCTCAAATGAGGCATCAATAACCTACTGAAAGATTCCTTTTAATGTGTTCATTGAAATTTCTATAATCTGAAATGTATCATAGCATTAAATTCAACAGCCTGAAAATATGGCTTATAAAAGAAGACATGCAAGGTTAAGGGAAGTCAAAAGGGTAAGGTGCTCAAAAGAGTTCCTTATTCTGTTTGTCCGTCACCCTCATCAATATTAAATCCTGGCAAATCTCACCACTAGAAACTAGTCATTATATTATTCTATTTTCTATACTAAATATGTAAAAATATTGAAAAAAACATCCTTATTTTTATATTTTGTTAGATTCCACCACTTCACTTATCTCAATAGCTATATAGGCAAGTGATCATTACTGGCTATTTCCGGTCCTTTGTCACAGTGGTGGTCGCAGACGTATCCCGCTG
The DNA here is from genome assembly GCF_048569485.1 of Anomaloglossus baeobatrachus. Classification (NCBI taxonomy): domain Eukaryota; kingdom Metazoa; phylum Chordata; class Amphibia; order Anura; family Aromobatidae; genus Anomaloglossus; species Anomaloglossus baeobatrachus. Next base: position 82,273,937 of record NC_134356.1, on the reverse strand, counting down.
ATTATCTAATAGGAGAATATTTACATCTGTGCATTCTACAATTAATGGGCTACATAAAGTATCCCGCTGTGGTGGACATAGGCCGGCATGGCACCATTATACATCATCATTAAGATACTAATGCTAACATATAAATATAACTAATTTATTAAGATGTAGTGCTTATCTTAGTAGATGCATACTGCATAGACGTGAAGTCAAGAAATGTTTCTATGAATATTCCTGAGGACACATATCTTCCAGAATATTACAAGGTAAACTATTATTTTTGGGCTACCCATGAGACACCATCTTTTCTAGGATTTTGCTCTATTTCCCATTATACATGAGCACAGGATCTAAGGATAAGTAAATATCAGTGTCTTTCTCATCTCACAAAGTGACACCTTAGGCCCTGTACACATAATGCAGTTTTTGATGCTTTTTGTGGTGCAGTTTTTTTCCCCAAATCTGTATGTCTATTCTTCTACCAGAAATCAGAAATGCTGTTCACATGTTGCTTTTTTTTTTCCTTTCAGTTTTTTGGTGCAGAAAATTGTTGTTCCTTTTTTTGGTCCTTCCAGCCATTGAATTCACTAAAAAATACACCAAAAATGCAACAAAACAACATCAAAACTTGGTGCGTTTTTCAGCCTCAAGATGTGTTTTTGGTCCTGAAAATTTCTGCACCAAAAACTCTGCATGCGAGCATAGTCTTATACTTTGAAGTTACTGTGGAGCCCCCAGCCCAGGTGTAGCAGTGCATTACCTTCAGGGACTCGACGTGGGAGGGTCTGGTCACAGGTAGGTTGCTTCTTTAAAAATTTTGTGACGCCACTCTCGGTATTGCGGTCAGAGGACCGCCACTGCAGATTAGGGGACGCCTGGGGCTGATGTTGGATGCAGCTAGATGTAGTGGCCTCCCAAGAGTGACGCAGGCCCCAGGGCCCTGTGTAGGTGTGTGGAACCACAGGTCGCAGAATGACTCAGGCGCAGTTCAGTCAGTCTTTCAGGGTTTTTACTCACAATAGATGGCAGGGTGAGTACCCGGGCGTAGCTGGGATTAACCAGAGGAAACCAGGCACTCCGTCAGGCTGACTTTTGAGGGTGACTACCAACTCACCTTCTCTAGCCCTAGTGTTTTTGGAGTGACCCCGACTTGAAGTCCCTACAGGGTTCACCAAGGGAAGTTGCTGCTGCCTGTTCTCCCCTCTTTTCGGCCTGTTTGCTTGTAGCCTGGACCAGGTCACTCCGGCTGCTTGCCTCTTGTGAGCTATGAGCCCTCTCGTTGCTACGTGGCTGCGGACTCTGTGGTGTTGTGGTGGGGTCTGAAGTGCCCCCTCCGGCAGGTTTGGCAGGAGAAAACTGAATGAATCTCTGCACTGGGACCTGTTACCCTTACGGGCCTGGTACCTCCCTGGCAGTCCCCTTACTCAGCCACCGCTTGCCTCCAGCCTCGGGTGGTTTTCAGGTGTCACTCCCAGGTGACCGTTCTCCCCCGTCGGTAGCCACTGCACGTGCGCTGTCAGATTGTGCCAGACTCCAGGGTCTCCTGCATGCGTCTGCTCTCCCTGAGCTGCACTCACTAACTGGCTCACTACTCCCTCCCCTCTGTGCCTGCCTACGCAACTTAGCAACCAGGTTCTCTACCCACCCCTTGAGTGGAGATAGAGGCCACGCCCCCTCCTAGATTCCCCAGGGGTCCACCAAAGGTCCATGTGGGAGACCTGATTACTATGCGCCTGTGTAATCACACCTCGGTCAGCCTTCTGGATTACCTGTATTGTACTGCCCCCCAGCATGGGTGCAGTACTCAGTGGTGCCTGACCAGGTCAGGGGCGCCACATTACCAGATGAAAGAAGATGAGCTGTATTTTCAACTTTTAATTACCAGTATGCTATGACTCTAATATTAATATAATGTATTGGGCAATCACAAAAAATTACATTCCCTTAATAAAATTTACAAAGGTGAAAAAAAAAAAATTAATGTGGCACCATATGAGAAATACAAATTTCCAGTATTATATTTTAAGAGAATCTTAAAATGGCAATTGCAAGGAGCGCTGCCAGCAGTGGATCTTGATGATTGCATGTTAAATTGCATCCTGCGTGACAGAACATTCCACAGACAACCTAATCTCATTGATAGTAGTCATTATATGTAATTGCACAGATTTCTGCTTTTTGTTCTCATACTTGCTGCTGAATGAATCAAAATATTTTGAAAAATTTGTTTAAATTTTTCCATCACTTGCACATCAGTGACACGTCTATTGATCCTGTGATTTCCATAGTTCCACAGTTTTTCTTTCCTGATCATTCTATTTCAGTTTTGAGAAGTATAAATACACCACAACATATTTCCTATATATATATATATATATATATATATATATATATATATATATATATATTTATACTCCTCAATATTGAAATAGCGTCACCATGAAGGAAAAGAGACAAACTCTAGCACCACCTATTGGAAGTAGCAATCCCCACGTAACTTCTCATAAGCCAGATCAGACACCCATACTTTGCACGTGTCTGCAAATTGGGGTTCTGATCCGGCATAAATCCTAGGTCATATGAAAAGGCTTGTTAAAAGGCCACTTTTGACTTTTAGGATTGCTACTTCCAATAGGTGGCGCTAGAGTTTGTCTCCTTTCCTGGAGAGACAATTTAAATATTTCCCAGAGGGGCATTGCAGCTACAAGTCCCCTCACTGGCAGCCAGACTGGTTTGTCAGGTCTCCGTAAGGAGAATAGTGTTCCCCCCATGAAGGAAAAGTCATGAAATTATGGAAATCTTCAAAATATCTCTGTTTATTCATTTTCAAGTATGAGCACTATGAGTATTTGCAGAATTGCCACACTTAAGGGTACTGTACATTCTGCGATATCGCTAGCGAGCATACCCACCCCTGTTGGTTGTGCGCCACGGGCAAATTGCTGCCCGTGGCGCACATTGCTAACACCCGTCACACGTACTTACCTGCCTAGCGACGTCGCTCTGGCCGGCGATCCGCCTCCTTTCTAAGGGGGAGGTGCGTTCGGCGTCATAGCGACGTCACTAAGCGGCCGCCCAATTGAAGCGGAGGGGCGGAGATGAGCGGGACGTAACATCCTGCCCACCTCCTTCCTTCCTCATTGCCGGCGGTCGTAGGTAAGATGCTGTTCCTCGTTCCTGCGGTGTCACACATAGCGATGTGTGCTGCCGCAGGAACAACAAACAACCTCATTACTGCACATACAACGATTTTTGGTAAATGAACGACCTCCCCAAAACCAACGATTTTTAACGCTTTTGCGATCGTTGAAGGTCGCTCGTACGTGTCACACATAGCGATGTCGCTAACGACGCCGGATGTGCGTCACAAACACCGTGACCACAATGATAAATCGTTAGTGATATCGCAGCGTGTAAATGGCCTTTTACACGTCTTGGCTGCTTTCTACTTCCCAATATGTGCAACTACCTAGCTCATCAGAATCTAGGTCTATACCTGCATATTGCAGCTACATTTATTTTGTATTCCCCAACTCTTTCCTTTGATACCTACTTTTTCCTCAGTTATTCCTATATTTTATTTCATTGTCTTTCAAAACAGTGACAATGTAGTATTTTCTATAGGTACTGGTGCAGTATAGCTTTTGATACAATTGCCCTCTGCATTCCTTATCGCCATGATATCTCTTTAACGTTCTACAGTATTATTAAGCCTATATCAGGCATGTGCTATTACATTTCTCTCTAAAAATAGGCATGCAGATTTGTTTTACTCTGGCTAAACCCATTGATTTAAAAGGTATATTTCATGTTTGGTCTACATTTGTTCAGCAGATGATAGAGAAAAATATATTGTAAAAGAAAGGTTAGGCATGTTAAATTTCAACATGCCCAATCCTTTATTCGCAAGGTAGATTTGTCACCATCATGAGTGTGAGGCAATGTCTTCTGCTCGTTGAGTGGATGTCTACTTGGCTGAGTTGATGGGTTTTGATAGGTCTTCTGAAGACCTGTTCAATCATCAATAGGGTAGGCAGCACATCCCTAGGAAATAATGTAAATTGTAGAGTATTAGTTTCTTTGAAGCCAACAGCTGAGCCTCTGTAAAATGTATTATAAGTATCTCATATCCTCTGATCACTCGTGATGGTCAGAGTCGCAGATATCTCGGATCAACAGATCTAACCGGCTTTTAAAAATAAAACAGCTCTGGCCCAGAATTGATCCCGAATTGCTGGTCGGACATTGGTTCCCATATAAAAGTCTATGAGGACCAGATTCTGGCAGTTAAAAATGTTGGTAGAAGGGATAGGGTGATTGGAGCAAGTGCATTATACTTACCCATCTCCGGCGTTGCTTTATTTGCTTCTGGGGCCACTCATTCTACTTCCAGGGTTGCTCATTTACCTTCATACATATTCACTGCTTCCTCTGCCCACCGGCAGTACTGCCGTCTCTGATTGGTTGCAGTTAGATAGTTCTTTTGAACCCACGTGATCCAGACATTTACAGTCCGGGTTCACCCATCATAACTGATCACACTACAGTAAATACAGAAATACAGTGAAAAGCAAAAGGGTAACAATGCTTTGAACTTTTGACTTTTAGGCTCCATATCTCACCATTCGCTGTAGCTTTGAGTGTCAGACTACCTTAAAGACAATCATCTTGGTTATCTCATGCATAAATTCAACTTTCAATTATGTAGCATATGATTAGGTATACAGATTGTAGTCAAATGTTCAAAATATTGTTACCCTTTTGCTTGTCACTGAAAATGGTGCGACGGGTCGGGTATAACACGAAAATCGGGCGTGTAAGCAATCGTCACCCGACATAAATTAGAGATATCCATATAATGGGGTGGGCTTTCTTACAAGACTTCCCTAAAAGTCATATTAGTACTACACTACAACCAAAATTGAACAGCAATACGGTAGATTCCTTTAACTTTATACACGATACGTTGGTATTCCTTTTCAAGTTGATTCATCCCTGGATTTTTCAATACAATCTGTATACATTACTAAATAAATCGTTTAGACCTGACATATTTAATAGCTGTATTGTATAAACAGGATATTAGGATTGGTCCAACTGTTGAGTGAATGAGCTCATGGGTCTTAAGGGCACTTTACACGCAGCAATATCGCTATTGATATTGCTAGCGAGCATACCCACCCCTGTCGGTTGTGCGTCACGAGCAATTCGCTGCCCGTGGCACACAATATCGCTTACACCCGTCACACGGACTTACCTTCTCTGCAACGTCGCTGTGGCCGGCGAACCGCCTCCTTTCTAAGCGGGCGGTTCATGCGGCGTCACAGCGACGTCATATGGCAGCCGTCCAATAGAAGCGGAAGGGCGGAGATGAGCGGGCGGAACATCCCGCCCACCTCCTTCCTTCCTCATTGCCGGTGGACGCAGGTAAGGAGATGTTCCTCGCTCCTGCAGTGTCACACATAGCGATGTGTGATGCCACAGGAACGACAAACAACCAGCGGCATGCACCACCAACGATACTATGAAAAGAAGCGACGTGTCAACGATCAACGATTTTTGACGTTTTTGCGATTGTTGTTCGTCGCTCCTAGCTGTCACACGCTGCGATGTCACTAACACTAACGGCGCCGGATGTGCGTCACAAACACTGTGACCCCGACGATATATCGGTAGCGATGTCGCAGCGTGTAAAGCACCCTTAAGTGTATTTAGTCTGCCTTATTGTACCTGACTGACAGCTGTTTATATTGATACTGATATACTGCTTATACTCAGCTGTGTGAGATCTCAGCAGTAGGAGGAGGGACACTGAGGAGTTGGCAGTTAAACAAGGTGAGCTTGCTTTATGAAGGATTTTATAGCTTTTCGGTCCAGAATTTTCAGTGTACAATAGTTTATGTAGTGTAACCATTTCAGGTCAAAGAGATTATATATAGTAATGTATGCAGTTTGTATTGTGAAGTCTTGTGATATATCCTCTATAAAATGAACCCTGCATAGCTGGCTTGGACAGACACAAGGATTTGGTCTTTTCTTTATACAAAACACTAATATATTTGCGGTCAATGCTATTGGCTATAAAGCAACTGATGAGAAAGTGAACATTTCATTGCGTACCTATTTATGCCAGCAGAGAATAATAGGGAAGCAGACAGAAGGCTTCCTCGGAGAAAACAAGACGCTTTCTGACTAGCTGCCTACAAAAAGGAATATTGTCAGCTAAGGTAAAGTAATCTGGCAGCAGCAATGAATTAAAGTGGACCGAAGCACGTAGCAATGTGTATGAGGGAGGCTGATGATAAGAAGATTTATAGCACTTGAGAAATGATGAAGAGAAAGGATTAAGCATTACAATTTTTGGCTCTTGGAAATGCAGAAGAAAATTGGTAAATTTATGTGTTGCAGAAAACAAAAATCGACGGAATTTTCATAGAGAAAATTAGGGAAATGCAATGTTCATTCATTTCGGGATACCGAGCTGCAATATTAGGCCACATGGGGAGTGGACTACTGCGATCCTCGCATGACACTGGGCTCACGCTGACAGCACACTGGGAGCCGAGTGTCATGCGAGTGTCACTGCGACTGAGGTCCGATCATGTGATCGGACCTCAGCTGCGGATGGCGGGCCGGCACTGAGGAGGGGAGGGCCGGTGCTGAGGAGGGGAGGGCAGGCGCTGAGGAGGGGAGGGAGGAATTTATTTCCCTCTCTCCTCTGTTACCGGCTATTGCCATTCTCGCTCTGCACTCGCAGTACACCGGTGTAATGCGAATGCAGTGCTATTTTTCTCTCGCCTCATAGACTTGAATGGGTGCAAGAGATACTAGGATTACATTACAGTCGCAGCATGCTGCAATTGTTTTCTCGATCCAATTAGGGCTGAGAAAATAATCGCTCATGGGTGCTGACACATAGAGTAATATTGGTCCGAGTGGAATGCGATGTTTTATCGCATTCCACTCGCTCCGATTTTCATGCCGTGTGTCTTAAGCCTTAGACCCAACTCCTGCACAAGTTTGGTATCCATGTGTTACATTCACTGATGAGTAAAAGGGTAACAATGTGTTGAACTTTTGGCTTTCAGGTTCCATATCTCACCATCCACTACAGTAGGGGTGATGAACCTCCTGTGGACTTTTCGCAACTGCCAGTAAAGATTCCTGGGAACTGCAGTGTTCGGGCCGGCAGCCGCATTTTGCCGGATGCTGGCCATTTAAACCCCAACTTTTACAGCGAGCACACGCACACATTGGTCACTACTAGTGATGAGCGAGTACGCTTGTCACTACTCGGTACTTGCACGAGTATCACTGTACTCGGGCTACTCAGCGGGTACCGAGTAATCTTGCGATACTCATGCTGTACTCGTGGCCTTCATCCCTGCATGTTGGCGCTCTTTTGAGAGCCAGCCCTCATGCAGGGATTGGCTGGCAGACCACTGCAATGCCACAGCCTTGTTAGTTGTGGAATTGCAGTGATTGGCCGGCCCGCACAGCGTGACCGAGCCTTTATACCGGCGGGCACGCTGTGCTCTGCACACAGCCATCCAGACAGTCAGTGCAGGGAGAGTGTTGCTGCTTCAGGGAAAGGTTTGCGGCCTTTTATAGTTAGTTCCGGAGCAGGGCTGCAAACAGTGTGACCAGAAGTCCTTCTCAGGACTATTGAAATAAATAAACAATTAAAAAAAACCGGCGTGCGGTCCCCCCCAATTTTAATACCAGCCAGATAAAGCCATACGGCTGAAGGCTGGTATTCTCAGGATGGGGAGCTCCATGTTATGGGGAGCCCCCCAGCCTAGCAATATAAGTCAACAGCCGCCCAGAATGGCCGCATCCATTAGATGCGACTGTTCTGGGACTGTACCCGGCTCTTCCCGATTTGCCCTGGTGCGTTGGCAAATCGGGCTAATAAGGAGTTAATGGCAGCCCATAGCTGCCACTAAATCCTAGATTAATCATGTCAGGCATCTCCCCGAGATACCTTCCATGATTAATCTGTAAGTTTCAGTAAATAAACACACACACCCAAATAAATCCTTTATTAGAAATAAAAAACACAAACACATTCCCTGGTTCACCAATTTAATCAGCCCCAAAAAGCCCTCCATGTCCGGCATAATCCAGGATGGTCCAGCGTCGCTCCTTATTACCCCGATTTGCCAACGCACCAGGGCAAATCGGGAAGAGCCGGGTACAGTCCCAGAACAGTCGCATCTAATGGATGCGGCCATTCTGGGCGGCTGCTGACTTATATTGTTAGGCTGGGGGGCTCCCAATAACATGGAGCTCCCCATCCTGAGAATACCAGCCTTCAGCCGTATGGCTTTATCTGGCTGGTATTAAAATTGGGGGGGACCGCACGCCGTTTTTTTTAATTATTTATTTATTTATTTCAATGCACAGTATAGACACGCCCACTGGCTGCTGTGATTGTGTGCAGTGAGACACCTGTCACTCAGCGTGGGGGCGTGTCTCACTGCAACCAATCATAGGCGCCGGTGGGCAGGGAAATCAGGAAATACGAGATTGATTAATGAGTGAATGAGTGACCGGCTTTTCCAAAATAGCAAAAGCCGCCGGAGCAGTGTGGACGCCATGCAGCGCCGCGCCGGTGATCAGGGATCGGTGAGTATGAGAGAGGGGGGGAAACTTCAGTCACTAGGAGGATTAGCGGTCACCGGTGAATCCTTCACAGGTGACTGCTAATCAGTACTTGACACAGACAGAGCCGCGGTATGAGGATGAAGTCGGTGAAGTTCACCCGAGTTCATTCTCATAGCACAACTCTGTCTGCTGTCAGCCGACATTTATAAACGACATTGTGCATCACACACACGGACATTCCACACGGACATTCCACACGGTTTCTCCATGCTGCCAGGGGGTCATTTCATAAAATTACTCGGGTCTCCCATAGAATAACATTGGGCTCGGTGCTCGGGCCGAGTACACGAGCATCTTGGGATGCTCGGCCCGAGCCTCGAGCACCCGAGCTTTTTTGGTACTCGCTCATCACTAGTCACTACCAAATGTTGCAAGCGCATGCATTGAAGGATTGTGCCCTCATGTAGCTAGTAATAATGAGAAATGACAAAGGGAAAAATTATTGAACACGCTTACTGAAATTTAATTATCACTTCATACAAAAACCTTTGTTGGTGAGGACAGCTTCAGAACGCCTGCTATATGGAGGAACTAGGAAAAGGCATTGCTCAGGTGAGATTTTGGTCCATTTTTCCACACAGAAACTCTTCAAATTCTAAAGGGTCTGTGAGCTCCTTCTAACAACTCTGAACTTTAGTTTCTTCCATAAATTTTCTATGGGAATCAGGTCAGGTGATTGCCTGGGCCATTCTACCAGCTTTATTTTTTTCTCTAAAATCAATTGAGAGTTTCCTGATTCCAGGTCTTTCTGTAGCTCTCCACAGGTGGTCCTTGGCTCTTGGACAATGTTTCTGATAATTTTTACGCGTCAATCTGAAATCTATTGGGGGACACCTGGTCGTGGTTGGTTTATGGTGAAATTGTGTTCTTTTCACTTCCGGATTATGGCCCCAACAGGCTCACTGGAACCTTCAGTTGGTTAGAAATACTTCTGTTACCATACCATCAGTATGTTTTGCAACAATAGGATTGCTATGGTGTTGACAGCTCACTGGTTTTACCCATCATGAGCTATTTCTTGTGTGGCACCTTGATAATGACATACCTTTTTATAGGCCATCAGTTGAACTAGCTGATATTATTTTTCACTAAGTGGCAGGATTACTTTCTAATTACTGATAGATTTCAGCTGGTATCCTGACTTCCCATGTTTTTTTACACCTCAGCATGTGTTCAATACTTTTTCGCTGTGTCCTTTCTCATTATTACACATAACTTAATTTATATACATCTATGGTTCGATTTCGTTACCTATGTGGATTGGATGGGTTGTTACTAGTGATGGGTGAACAGTAAGGGGCACTTTGCACACTACGCCATCGCAGGTGCGATGTTGGAGGGGTCATGTCGAAAGTGACGCACTTCCGGTGTTGCACTCGACATCGTAGTGTATAAATCCTAGATGATACGATTAACGAGCGCAAAATCGTCGTAATCGTATCATCGGTGTAGTGTCTGGGAATTCCATAATTACGCGACTGCGACAGGTACGATGTTGTTCCTCGTTCCTACGGCAACAGCACACATCACTGTGTGTGAAGCCGCAGGAGCGAGGAACATCTCCTACCTGCGTCCTGCAGCCAACGCCGGCTATGCGGAAGGGCAGAGGTGGGCGGGATGTTTACGTCCCGCTCATCTCCGCCCCTATTGGCCGCCTGCCGTGTGACGTCGCTATGACGCCGCACGACCCGCCCCCTTAATAAGGAGGCGGGTCGCCGGCCAGATCGACGTCGCAAGGCAGGTGAGTCCATGTGAAGCTGCCGTAGCGATAATGTTCGCTACGGCTGCTATCACAAGATATCGCTGCTGCGATGGGGGTGGGGACTATTGTGCTCGGCATCGCAAGCATCGGCTTGCAATGTCGTTGTGGGCAAAGTGCCCCTAACTATTCATGTTCAGATAATGCTTGCTGAATACCGAAGACTATTCCAGTATTTGTCATGGAAAGAAAAGTGCTTGGGTTCCCCTTTGATTTGCATTAGGTTCATTATTCATGATGAATACTGGAATAGTACTTTGAGATTTATTACAATTAGTCCGAGCACGAATAGTTACTATTCACCCATCACTAGTTGTTACCAACATCTGTTGAGAATTTCATTTCAATGGCATCTTTAGAAATATATTTTCTTAGAAAATTGGAGACATGTTCAATACTTATTTCACGAACGGTATCACAATGTGAATAAGGACAGTGATGTCACGACTACTAATATTTGCCTGATTTGGCAGATTTGTAGGTATCACGCTCCTGACTTATTTGAATAATCAGGTGCACACAGGGTACTTTTTCAAGTGTTCTACACTTTTGTTTTTAGAATAACCCTTTTTACTTAAGTTAGTGTGGTGCTCCAACCAGAGATGTAATTTAAAGGTCCTATAACACCATCGATACTGGGTATTTTTGTGGCCTAAAGCTTATTGGTCTTAAGCCCTTGACCTTGCTTGTGACTGAAACCTATATTTACATTACTGAATCTCCCATAAAGAAAGAAGAACCCAAATGCGAGCACTCATGTATTACATTGTTAGCTCGTAATTGCTTCGTTAAAGGGAACCTGTCACCAGATTTGGCAACTATAAGCTTTGGCCACCAACAGTTATACAGCATTCCAGAATACTGTATATAAGAGCCCAGGCCACTCTCTGCAACGTAAAAACACTTTTTGAATACTCACCTAGGGGGTGGTCCGGTTCGTTGGGTGTCCCTACTCTCCGTTCTATCTCCTCCTCTCTGCGGTGATTGCCATCCTCCTTCTACGCAGCCCAGTATGGATGACGTGTCCTATGTCATCAACGTAGTCCTGCATTGTGGTTCTGCGTAGGCGCACTTTGATCTGCCCTGTACAGGGCAGATCAAAGTATTGTAGGGCGCATGCACGGGTGGTCTTTAACCTTTCCTCGCACCTGCGCATTACAGTATTTAGATCTGTCCTGACAAGGCAGATCAAAGTGCACCTGCGAAAGGACACAATCCTGGCCTGTATGGATGACGTAGGACACGTCGTCCATACTGGGCTAGATAAAAGGAGGACGACAATCGCCGCAGAAAGAAGGCGCCGGACCGGAGAGCAGCGACACCCATCGGACTGGACTGCCCCTTAGGTGAGTATTATAAAAGTGTGTTTTAGGTTCTACAGAGCGGCTTGGGCTCTTATATACAGGATTCTGTAATGCTGTGTATAAGGTCTCACTGGTGGTGGCCGCAGGTTATAGTTGCCAAATCTAGTGACAAGTTCCCTTTATGATTGGATACCTACATGAAGATTTCTATTTCCATGGACCAGACAAAACTTATCTCTGTGCATCCGAGGACACATAACTTATGATTTGTGCAAATACTTGAGTCAGTAGTTTAAGAAAAGTTTATATAATCAGTTTCATTTTAATCATCTCCTGCAGAAATGCAATTGTTTTACAAAGCTAATTCACCGTCTGCTTGCTTGTTTCTTCCATTCCGCATTTGTCTGAACTCAAATGGCAAATGAATTATTTTAATCAACAACTATATCAAGAGATTTCTGAAACCCACATCAATGCGGCACTTATCACACCATGAAAGCTTTATTTACATATTTCCCATACTTTGTAACATGATTATAGTATTCCAAAGTGTTACAGCAAAGATAGAAAGAACAGTGACTTTTATTTAAATGGAATGCGGTAAAATTGACATAAATTTATAGCGTGTTTCTACGGCAACAGACGAGGAAGGTTGTTGGTGAACGTTCTGATGAGATGTGTATTCGCTACTCGTGAAGTGTAATGTGTTATACAGAGTACTTAGGTAGAATATTCAATTATGCCCGTTTATTTCTTTTACATACCTATAGAAACATATGTTTGCTTAATACTACACAAGTGACTTATTCACACTAATGTGTAATTTCCTCTAACTGCTCCATGTTTTCATCTCGTCTCCATGATTGCAGCAGCCGCCTTTCCACCATTAATATTGAATTGCAATGACCACCTCGCGACATAAGTGTTTAATGCAATTCACAGAGTTGGTTATTCCTTTCACTGGTTTAACAATGACAACCATTTGCATTGGATAGGAAGAACCCATCATTTTTTGGATAAAAAAAATAAGCAAAATCTTTATTAGAAATTTAGATAAACCAGGACATTCCCAATATTGAGAAAATGAGACCTGTCCCACGCGTTTGGGGCTAATACATAATCCTTTTTCAAGGATCACTCTGATATACCATATTTCCGATACGCACTTTTTCCTCCTGAAAACTGAAGGTAAAATGGGGATGTGTCTTACAATCCGGATATACAATAGAATAAAGAGTTGCACACAAGTCACAATGTATATGAGAATGATGAAAAGCAAAACTGCTATGGGAATACTAGACTGAAAAATACAATGAACGATCTGAAAAAGTGAAAAAACATGAAAAATGGAATATGCATAACTGCAATGAATAATAGGAATATAAGAGATATTTATCCATTGTATTGAGCAATGCAAAAGAGCCCCAAAACCAACGCCAAGGTAATCTCTATTTTTGGGGTCCCTAACCTATGTGTAACCTCACCTGCAGTTAAAAAACTTGCTCTGTATGGGAAGCAAAGGACCAAGCTATATATGTGATGTGAAACAAATGGCTGTGGGTGGGGCAGGGTTCTCAGACAAAAATTGCATACTAACTAAAGAAAGTATGTCTAGAAGACCAATGGTGTGAATAGGGTGCAAGACTCAAAAAAACATAACTATACAATAGGATAAAGAGTTGTACACAAGTCACAATGTATATGTGAATAATGAAAAACAAAACTGCTATGGGAATACTAGACTGCAAAATACAATGAACTATCTGAAAAAGTGAAAAACATGAAAAATGGAATATGCAATCCAGATATGGCTTACTGAGGCGGCGGTGGTGCGGCAGGGTCATAGGAAGCAGGGTCGGTGATACTGAGGGCTCGGAGGAGCAGTGGAGTGGCTCAGGAGGGTCACAGGATGGGGTTTCTCAGCAGCAAGTGTATTGATCTGACTGCAGGCTCCATTGAATCTCCGGCGGTTGACGCAATGGACTTCAAGAAAATGGCCACGGAGTTCTGTCAGCGCATGTGAGGCCTCCATGTCTATTTTCTTGAAGTCCATTTTGTCAACTGCGGGGGATTCAACGGAGCCCGCAGTCAGATCAATTGCACCTGCCACCGAGACACCTTGTCCTGTGACCCTCCTGAGTCACACCACTACAGTGACACCCCTGCAGCCTGCCGGCAGATCAATGGCACCCGCTTCCGCGACACCCATGAGCCTGCAGTATCGCCAACCCTTTTGAGCTGCAACACCTTCTCTTCTGAGCCCGCAGCATCGCTGACCATGCCTCCTGTGACCTTTCTGAGCCTTCCTGAGCTGCTCCCCCACAGCTGCTCCCCCCTGGTGAGCATTAAGATTAAGACACACTAGAATTATAAGACAGACACACACCGGATTATAAAACGCACCCCAAAGTTATAGGAGGAAAATAGAAGAAAAGAATTTTTAATGTTAAATTTATAAAACAAAAAATACAGTAATCCTCTTTCTAAAGTATGCAAAATGATATAAAACAGGACACACCCTGAAGAAAATAAAGTGGAGAAATGATTACTATGGCTACGAAAGGATTAATAATCCTTTAATAATTTCACATTTTTGTTTGAGATAAACTACAGACACAAAGGAAATATAAATTAACAATATTAGTAAAACTAATGACACAAAAATGTTGAAAAATATGTATACATAACATAAAAAAAAATATCTTCCACTTGCTTGTTGCCACCTTGCAGGACATGTTTTATTCGAGCTGAGGATCGCTGTCAACTCCATTATGGGTAAGCTGGATCACAGCTCTTTTTTCACAGGCATTTACGTAGAAAAAGTTGTGACAAGACTCGTCTGAATATGATAAGCACCTTTTATGTCACCTAAAGATGACAGTAATGGGGTAATTTGTCTGATTTTACATTATTTGCTGTATTATTCTATTGGTCTCCAATGTTTGGGAAAAACAAAATTAAGTGAATCTGTGTAAACAGGCAGGTCAGGACAGAAAAAAGTAATACAAATAGGAAAGGAACATTAAACAACAACAACAAAAAAAGTAAAGAGTATCATTAATTAGTTTTGTTCAATTAAAAGTATTTAAGTTTGTTCTGGTACTTTAATAAAGAATTAAATATGTTTTTCAGTCATAGCAGATTGATGACTTTTATGTCACACGGAGTTTTGCAAACTTTGTGTACTGTCATCATGATGTCGTTAGGCGCTATTCAGATTTCAGATTCTGACAGTCTGCCCAATGGTTTCTCTGGTGTCTGGGATCAACACAGACAGACCCAGGTATTGACCTGCTGTGTGTGATTCGTAGACAGACTAGCAAAAATGTAATCTCTGCTGGTTTGTTTGCTCTTTGGTTACATGTGGCGGGGAGGCCCAACACATCTGCTCCCCTCCTATTTATGTTGGTGGAAACCTTCCACCCATGCCAGCTATAGTTTATTCTATGTTGGCCTGTGAGGTAAGAGAAAGGAAAATTTGAGAATAAGAGCAGGGATGAAGCTAGGAGTAGAAGAGGGGGCACGGGATATAGAGAGAAAAAGGTTATTACCCTTACAATAAATACTGTATAAAGTTCAAATAAGGTAAGTATATAGTGATATGACAAAGAGCCATTCTTATGTGAAAGAAAAGTATCCCAAATGAAATTGTACATATATAATTAGTGACATGTTAAGCAACAAAGGACACAATGAAGTGACGTATGGGATCGTCATAAAAAGAACTCCCCAAGCAGATGAGATGTGTGAAATATAATTCAAAAATGATTCCCCAAATGAGACCCCACAAAGTCCCCTCCACATCATAAAGGACCCCATCCCTCAAACCCACTAACCAACCCCTAAAGCATGACACCTCCTAAAGAGTCCAAAGATTAGACCAGAAGAAGACCTATCTATTGCAGAAATCACCCATAATTAAATAAATGATTTAGAGAGTTAAATAAAGGAGCGCATGTGAAGGATCTGGGAGATAGCGGTGAGACCGGTAATAAGAACTGCTCAACTGATGTGGTTGTGCAGCCCTTACACAACCACGATGTAAGACGAGAGTATGATGTTGATAAGCTGCCAGGGAGTTAATCCGTGATGTCCATCCAAGGGAAGGAATTCCTTGAAGACCGGTCACGTGGCAGGTCACTGGGGATACTGGGCGTCACTAGTACTGGTTGTGAACGGACCTCCGTGTGAAGCAGCTCTTGCCGTGAACCCGCAATGGGAAGATAGCAGTGAAGGAAAAAAGCACGGTCTGATAGAGCGCTATGGAGGCCACAGCGTTATAATATTTTAGTAGAATTTATTGTTATCTATCTGTTATTTTTGTTTGTTAAATAAATGTCCTTGTGAGAGGGACATTGAGTTCCATCTGCTCATTTCAAAACAGGAATGTCCTATGTTGTATACAAGAAGGTCCATATCTGTTCAGATTCAACTCCAAAGGATTTAACAGTTCACAGTAAGGTAAAACTGTCCTCGTGGAAGATGGAGTTGCTTAAAATGTTATCCCACAAATCCGGTCCAAGGACGAGCATCTCAGTGGTAAAACAGTAATTTAAACTAAAAACAAAACACAAAAGGACAAATAAAAAAAATTAAAAGTCACAAAAGCAAGAAAAAATGAGAAAAAAAATAAAAAAACATATTAAAAAAATATCGTGGAGCGTGAGACTACTCAGAGTATACTTTCAGAGCATATTGGGACTGTTATACCAACATACATATTCTGTGGGTTGGTGGGCATTCAGGTCTGGAGACACCCACCGATCACTTAAAATTCTTCTCAGGAGGGTGCAGCTAGGTCAGCAGAAGAACCCAACTATTGCGTAAAGGCTCACAAGGGTGTATTAACTCACAGACGTTCTGCTGAGTCTGTAAACTGCTATGTGCAGGTGCTCATGCAGAGGTTGAGTTGTTGTGCTTGAGGAGCTTCATCCTTTGGAGTGGAAACTGTTGAGCAGTCACATAATCAAAGAGGAACAAGAGCGGGAATTTAGCTCATCTGTCCAGCAACTTACATATTGGAGGATCTGGAGTAATGATCCCAGTGTCAGGGAAACTCCTGGGTTTTGGAACAGTGGAATAAAGGTAATGAATGCAAAAAGTTGAGAAAATGTCATAACCAAGTATAAAAGTTTCATTCCCTCATTGAATCATACTTAAGAACATATGTAGTCATGTGCTGATATCATTAGCAGAGCTTAAGCGTTTCCATTTTGCCCATCCCTATTCTTAGTAGTTATGGTTATGAAGAAAAGACCAGCACGCCTATTTGTTCAGTTCCATGCACGAGCAGGCATCACAGTATTACGCGTTTTGGCTTGAGCACAAGCCTTTCTTAAACAGAGCAATTCTGGTTAAGAAAGGCTTGTGCTCAAGCCGAAACGCGTACATGGTACTGAACAAATAGAGGATTTGACTTGAAAAGAATACAAGGAGTGCCGGCCTTTTCTTCGTTTGGATTGTGGATGCCTTCCATAGACCCGAGCACCATCTACTTTTGAGTGCCGCCTGGAACTTTTTTCTATAATTATGGTTATGAGTAGAAACACCCAAAACGCGTAGGACCTTCTCATGACCAAGTCACATAACTACATGTATTTTAAACTATGATTTCATTATGAAATGACATTTTTATACTGGGTACTAAAAATGTATCACCTTTTTGAGCAATCAGTGGGGTTTCCCTACCGAAGGAAGTGCAACATATATCATTTTTTTTAGATGATTGGTACACTTTAACGAATGTTAAGATATTTAATCAAATTAGAGTCTTTTCCAAATTAAAAATTGAATTGATTGGTATATTTTTCTCCCAAGCGAACGTTGCCTGGTATATTATTGCCTCTACATTAACTTAAAGGCCTCCTTAAAGGGAACCAATCACCAGGATTTTCGTATATAACCTAAAGCCAGTGCTATACTGGCACTATCAGGCTGATTCTCTACATACCTGTAGTGGTCAGCTCAGATGTTTAGGTTTTGAAATCCAAGAAAGTAAAGTTTATAAAATATTCAGCTTCTTGAATGACAGCAGCTGAGGATCAGATAATATCTGGGGGGGTATTCATACTTATCCCCACCCCCTGTTAGAATTAGCATAAGTATTATACAATTGATTTAACTTTTCACTAGCAGGACCTGTGTGAGGTCATACCCATGTGACCAGAAGGGGGGACAATGTTGCTTCCTGGTATCAGCTTTGTTGTCTGAGGCTCTTCCCCTTCTGGTCACATGGGTATGACCTCACCACAGGTCCTACTAGTGAAATAGTAAATCAGTTGTATAATACTTATGCTAATTCTAACAGGGGATAACTCTGAATACACCCCCCCAGATATTATCTGATCCTCAGCTGCTGTCACTCAAGAAGCTGCTGATTTTTTAAACTTTACTTTCTTGGATTTCAAAACCTAAACATCTGAGCTCATCACTACAGGTATGTATGAAATCAGCCTGATAGCCCCAGCATAGCACTGGATTTAGGTTATACATGAAAATCCTGGTGATTGGTTCCCTTTAAGGCATAGTATCCCCAAAATCACTGGTTATCTAACACACTACACACTATCAGTTGCTGAAATCTGGAGGAACAATTATTCCGAATCGTATTTTTTAGATTTCATATGTTTTTATTAAGTATTTTCCCCACTGCTGAGACAGTCATGTTGGGTCACCCTGTGTTTGTCAGTGTATTTGATTTTCAAGCCAGAGAACTTCATAACTTTACATCAATTTCTGCTGATCTTCATTGTAGCGTTAAATTATTTAGTGGCACTTTGATAAAATCTTCAAAAGGGCAGTCGCTATCTATTCAGGCATTCATCTCACATTCTCAATAGTGATAACATTGGCATATATTAATATGTTATTTAGCAGCGTAGTTATTAATCCATATTCTATAGAGGTCTTATTTGCTGGAAACACATCAAGCATGCAGCTAGCACATATCGAAGGTTTGCATAACGGAGATGTATCTTGTCTATTTCATTTATATTCAACTTCATTCAAATGTATTCTGTCCCTGCTGTTTGTCTATAAGGAGGTTGACATCTTAGAAGATGCATTATTTAAATGTTAGTTAATCAGACATTTCGGAGTATGATCGCTTCCCTTATGACTGTTTTTAGATTTTAAATTTATTCCAACAGAATTTTGATATTTGTTTATCTAAAATATTTAGGACTTCAGTTTTGTCGTGAAAAGTGACAGTCATAAAAGTGATAGCATTCATTTCTTACAGTTAAAATTTTGACTTTTTTTCGCAGGAAGTACTTTCGATTTTTATTTATTTTTTATAGTTGCTTTTAATTTTATTATGGTGCTCTAAAGTTTGAAACATATTTTTTATTTTTTCATTAACATTTGATCTAGAGTTTGTTTTTGACAGGTACTGCTATAACTTTGTAAAATGTTTTAGGGAATGTTGTGCGTGCTTTGATGCTTTTTTGCTATTGCAATTATAGTTGTTTTGTGAGATGCTCTATTTAGAGGATACTGTATTTTTCATTTTATCAGATGCATCGGATTATACGATGCACCCCAAATTTAGAGATAAAAAAAGGTAAAAAAAAATATGGGGTCCGTTTTATAATCTGGTGGTGTCTTACCGGGGAGGTGGGACGACAGCGGGGGGGTCACAGGAGGCAGGGTCGGTATAAGAGTACGGTGGTGATGCTATCAGCGGTGCAGAGGGCAGCCCAGATACTCATTGTGGGTTGTAGCGCTGTACTATGCTGAGGCAGCCGGAGCTGCATGATGCTGGGGAAGCCGGCGCTGCACGATGCTGGGGCAGCCGGTGTTGCAAGACGCTGGGGCAACCGGCGCTGCACGATCCTAGGGCAGTTGGCGCTGCACGATGCTGGTGCTAGCTTTGGGCAATGAGGCACTACCATTCTGAAAATGTCGCTGATGAGAGCTTCAAAGAAATGGCAGACACAGTCGGTGCGTGCCCAGATGAGAGCTAGAGCTATCTGCGCACGCGCCTATTCTGGGTGCCATTATTTGAAAGCCCTTACTGCCGACATCTTCAGAATGGCCCATGCCTCACTGCCCATAGCCTCGCGGAGCAGAGCCGCCCGCCGCCACTACTGCACAGAGCCTTGCAGATCAGACCAGGCTGCCCGCAGTCGCACAGAGCCTCACAGAGCAGGGCTGCCCACCACCGCACAGAGTCTCACAGAGGAGGGCCGTCCGCCAATGCACAGAGCACGGCGCCCTCTGCTGACCCCTCTCCGCCAACCCCCTGGTAAGCTACATTCAGATTTAGAGACACCCCCCTCATTTTCCTCCCAAATTTTTGTGAGGAAAAGTGCGTCTTATAATCCAAAAAATAGGGTAATTATTTTTGGGATATAAAGGTGTGTGCATGAAGAACACGGGGATTGTAAAGATAAGGATTAGATGGGAAAAGTAAATGTTAGGGTTTGTGCACATGTTGAGTTTTTGGTTGCAGAAAGTTTCTGCACCAAAAACTGCACCTTCTGGCAGAAAAACGCACCAAAAACTCATGTGTTTTTGTTGCTTGTTTGTTGCTTTTCTGTGCCATGCGTTATTTTAGTGAAATCATTGGCTGAAAGGGCTAAAGAACGCAGGAAAAAAATGCACCAATAATTGACATGCTACAGATTTTTTTCTGCACCCAAAACTGCAAGGAAAAAAAGAAGCAACATGTGAACAGCATTTCTGAATTCTCATTGACTTTGTTGGCGTAAGGATAGACATGCAGATTTGGGCAACAGACTGCACCAAAAAAGGCATAAAAACGCAGCTTGCACATAGGGCCTTACTTAAGCATTACAATGTAAAATACTTCCTGCTCTCATGCCATTCACCTTTGTCAGATGACCACCACACTTCATTCCTGGCAGTAGGTGGTGGTCCTCCGATACTGAGTGTCATATGCGATGCCTAGCCTATACGATCCACAGCACTGTGTTGGCCATGGCCACTGTAAATTGGTAGGTGAATTTCATCATCAATGAGATCTCAAGTTTCTCCATTTAAATCCATATACTGTAATATATTCTGCCATTTTTAGTTATTGTATGTATAATTACCCACGTTTGCTTTCAGAAGAATTTCCTACAGTATTTCTGACCCTGCTTTATTACTGAAAATTATCTTGTTTAACCCCTGCATACAATTTTAGATTGATCTCTGGACCTCCTCCTCTGCTGGCTGATATTGCCTGACCTTCTTTTAAAAGGGTTCTACAAGAAATGTAATAAAATAAATAAAATAAGTAATACATATTTAAATATTAAACATTTTTCAACATATCTTTATTTAGTAAAACATTATGCTTTATCTAGTGCACCCTGTCAGAATTTCAAAGATGGCGACTGCCATAAATCTATATAGCACACCCTAGAAATCAAAAGACAGACTGCGTGAAGTTTGAGAAAGACGCACTAAAACTGTCAGGCTGATTGAGATGAATGTACATTCTCATTCAGCTAAAGTATGGTGTTTATCTTCTCTTTTACTCCACTCCACTAAGTATCCTGTCAGGTTGACTGAACAGATGAATGTGCATTCACAATGCCTGACGTGACCTCTGTCTCAAGCACATGTTCTTTCCACAGCCCATCTTACTGCATGTCTAATCTGGAACTGGTTGTGATTAGAGTTGAGCGCGGTTCGTGGTTCTCCAGTTCTAGGCTCGAGTGATTTTTGGGCTGTTCGAGATCGAACTAGAACTCGAGCTTTTTGCTAAAAGCTCGATAGTTCTAGATACGTTCGAGAACGGTTCTAGCAGCAAAAAGCAGGGCTTTTTACAGCTACAGTGAGCAGGAGCCATCGCTGGCAGCCTGCCACAAGCTGGTAACCAAGATAAACATCGGGTATCCAAGCAAAGCGCTTTGGTTAGTAACCCGATGTTTATCTTAGTTACGTGCAGGAAGCCCACACTTTCCCGCTCAGCTCGCTCCACCCCCTCCTGCCCGCGGCATGTACACATACATACACATACACAAACACACACACACACACACATCCACCCCCCCCCCCCCCGCCCGCCCGCCCGCTCGCTCGCTCGCTCGCTCGGCTTACCTGCGGTGATGAAGTCCCGCCATCCCGACCTCAGCGCTGTCACTGTCCTCCATGACCGCCGCTTGTTACATCACCTATCGCTTCCGACCCGAGACTGACACTGGCGGTGACGTCACGGACCTCTCGCGATACTTGATGTGAAGGCGCCGGTCATTGACCTCAGTGACAGGGGCTGTCAGTGTGCTGGAGATCAGCGCAGGTAATGTACCTCACTGACAGCAGCACTTGTCACCCCCCTGCAGTGACCTGGGCTGACCCATTGATGTTAGCTCAGGTCACTGCACTGCTCTCCCAGCCAATGGGGAACATCCTGCTCTTCATTGACTGGGACAGTGTGCATCGTCATGGCAACCCCTTGGATTACACCAGACCTGGATTTGTTTTTCAATCTAATAAATTGGTTAAAGAAGGAATGTTTTGGGGAGTGTTTTTTCAAATAAAAATGTGTTTGTCGTCTATTTTTTTTTTATTACTGACTGGGTTGGTGATGTCGGGTATCTGATAGACGCCTGACCTCACCAACCCCAGGGCTTGATGCCAGGTGACATTACACATCTGGTATTAACCCCAAATATTACCCCGTTTGCCACCGCACCAGGGCGCGGGATGAGCTGGGGCGAAGCACCAGGATTGGCGCATCTAATGGATGTGCCACTTCTGGGGCGGCTGCGGCCTGCTATTTTTAGGCTGGGGAGATTCCAATAACCATGGACCTCCCTAGTCTGAGAATATCAGGCCCCAGCTGTCTGCTTTACCTTGGCTGGTGATCCAATTTTGGGGGACCCCTACGTGTTTTTTTTTTTAATTATTTATTTAATTTAAAATAACAGCGTGGGGTGCCCTCAGTTTTGGATTACCAGCCAAGGTGAGGTTGCCAGCTGTGGTCTGCAGGCTGCAGCCGTCTGCTTTACCCTAGCTGGCTACAAAACTAGGGGGAACCCTATGTCATTTTTTTTTCATTTTTTTGGCTAAATACAAAGCTAAGCACCCCTTAGTGCCACATGAAAGGTACCAAAGGGTGTTCCACTTTTTCTCCATTTTTTTCTCCACTTTCTCTCCACTTTTTCTCCACTTTTTCTCCATTTTTTTCTCCACTTATTCTCCACTTTTTCTCCTCTTATTCTCCACTTTTTCTCCACTTTTTCTCCACTTTTTCTCCTCTTATTCTCCACTTTTTCTCCACTTTTTCTCCACTTTTTCTCCATTTTTTTCTCCACTTTCTCCACTTTTTCTCCACTTTTTTCTCCACTTTTTCTCCTCTTATGCTCCACTTTTTCTCCTCTTAATCTCCACTTTTTCTCCACTTTTTCTCCACTTTTTTCTCCACTTTTTTCTCCACTTTTTCTCCTCTTATGCTCCACTTTTTCTCCACTTTTTCTCCACTTTTTCTCCACTTTTTCTCCACTTTTTCTCCTCTTAATCTCCACTTTTTCTCCTCTTATGCTCCACTTTTTCTCCACTTTTTCTCCACTTTTTCTCCACGTTTTCTCCACTTTTTTCTCCACTTTTTCTCCTCTTATGCTCCACTTTTTCTCCACTTTTTCTACACTTTTTCTCCACTTTTTCTCCACGTTTTCTCCACTTTTTTCTCCACTTTTTCTCCTCTTATGCTCCACTTTTTCTCCACTTTTTCTCCACTTTTTCTCCTCTTAATCTCCACTTTTTCTCCACTTTTTCTCCACTTTTTCTCCACTTTTTCTCCACTTTTTTCTCCACTTTTTCTCCTCTTATGCTCCACTTTTTCTCCACTTTTTCTCCACTTTTTCTCCACTTTTTCTCCTCTTATTCTCCACTTTTTCTCCACTTTTTCTCCACTTTTTCTCCTCTTATGCTCCACTTTTTCTCCACTTTTTCTCCACTTTTTTCTCCACTTTTTCTCCTCTTATGCTCCACTTTTTCTCCACTTTTTCTCCACTTTTTCTCCACTTTTTCTCCTCTTATGCTCCACTTTTTCTCCACTTTTTCTCCACTTTTTCTCAATTTTTTTCTCCACTTATTCTCCACTTTTTCTCCTCTTATTCTCCACTTTTTCTCCACTTTTTCTCCTCTTATTCTCCACTTTTTGTCCACTTTTTCTCCATTTTTTTCTCCACTTTCTCCACTTTTTCTCCACTTTTTTCTCCACTTTTTCTCCTCTTATGCTCCACTTTTTCTCCTCTTAATCTCCACTTTTTCTCCACTTTTTCTCCACTTTTTCTCCACTTTTTTCTCCACTTTTTCTCCTCTTATGCTCCACTTTTTCTCCACTTTTTCTCCACTTTTTCTCCACTTTTTCTCCACTTTTTCTCCTCTTAATCTCCACTTTTTCTCCTCTTATGCTCCACTTTTTCTCCACTTTTTCTCCACTTTTTCTCCACGTTTTCTCCACTTTTTTCTCCACTTTTTCTCCTCTTATGCTCCACTTTTTCTCCACTTTTTCTCCACTTTTTCTCCACTTTTTCTCCACTTTTTCTCCTCTTAATCTCCACTTTTTCTCCTCTTATGCTCCACTTTTTCTCCACTTTTTCTCCACTTTTTCTCCACTTTTTCTCCACTTTTTCTCCTCTTATGCTCCACTTTTTCTCCACTTTTTCTCCTCTTAATCTCCACTTTTTCTCCTCTTATGCTCCACTTTTTCTCCACTTTTTCTCCACTTTTTCTCCTCTTATGCTCCACTTTTTCTCCACTTTTTCTCCACTTTTTCTCCTCTTATGCTCCACTTTTTCTCCACTTTTTCTCCACTTTTTTCTCCACTTTTTCTCCTCTTATGCTCCACTTTTTCTCCACTTTTTCTCCACTTATGCTCCACTTTTTCTCCACTTTTTCTCCACTTTTTTCTCCACTTTTTCTCCTCTTAATCTCCACTTTTTCTCCACTTTTTCTCCACTTTTTCTCCACTTTTTCTCCACTTTTTCTCCACTTTTTTCTCCACTTTTTCTCCTCTTATGTTCCACTTATTCTCCACTTTTTCTCCACTTTTTCTCTACTTTTTCTATGGTCGGTCTACCCATTAGCTCTGCCATGCATAGTGTAGCTCTACACCTACTGCACATGTTACTTTATGATTGACTTCTCTTTCGTACCAGAGCTGTCTAAGTCTACTCTGACCCCATATTTGTCATTACTATATTGTCCTTGTACTGTATTATGACATTTGTATCATGTGTTTCATTTCTTGCTGTGTTGCAATTTTTTTGCTGCATCCCAATTGTACCTCTACATTGTTCGAGTTTATGTTATTGTTCTCTCACTCTTATGTGATACTGATTATTGTCATTTTTCATGATTACATGCAGATAAGTCCAATCTGACGAAGGCTCAGGCCGAAACGTCATTTGTAACTTGTTTTGGACAAAAACATATATGCTTATGAAAAAAAAATTTTCTTAATACGGACCAATAAAGAGTGATTTTGCATTACTATCTGTTGTGACTTACTGACTTAGTCTGGGAGATATAGAGTGCCGAGGTTACTCACTAATTTTATCTATTATTACCTCTGAGCACCTATATACCAGTGAGCAGAGCTTCCTCTACAGTAGTTCTCCTGATTAGGCATGCCCTTACCTCATGAGCAGGGCATTGCAGCTTTGGTAGCAACCATTACGACATGGACTCTGCTGCTGTGGACCCGGGGAGAGTGAGTGCAGATTCATTGCACCCACACTCCTCACATGAAGGGTCCGCACTCCTAGAAAATGGGGGATACGTTCCCTGAGTGTCTCCCCCCCATATTCTAGACGGTCCAGAGTCGTCGTGGGACCCCTTTATTTTTTTTCTTACAATAAATTGGTGAAAGAGGAAATGTTTTGGGGACTGTTTTTTCAAATAAATTTCTTTTGTCGATTTTTTGTTTTTGTTAGTACTGACAGTTTATGATGTTGGGTATCTAATAGACGCCATGACATCACAAACTGCTGGGCTTGATCTCAGGTGACTTTACAGCTAGTATCAACCCGATTTATTACCCCGTTTGCCACTGCACCAGGGCACGGGATGAGCTGGGGTGAAGCGCCAGGATTGGCGCATCTAGTGGATGCGCCACGTCTGGGGTGCCTGCGGCCTGCTATTTTTAGGCTGTGAAGGCCCAATAACTATGGACCTTCCCACCCTGAGAATACCAGACCACAGCTGTCCGCTTTACCTTGGCTGGTGATCCAATTTGGGGGGTCCCCTACTTTTATTGTGTAATTATTAATATTTATAAAATAATTATAAAAAAGAGCCTGAGGGGACCTCCACATTGGATCCCCAACCACGGTAAAGCTGCCAGCTGTGGTTTTCAGGCTACAGCCGTCTGCTTTACCCTAGCTGGCTATCAAAAATGGGGGGACCCAACGTAATTTTTTTTTTTTAACTATTTTTTAAATAGAAAAAATTAATGGGCTTCCCTGTATT